>NC_073228.2:95091250-95423125 GCF_029281585.2 Gorilla gorilla gorilla | reverse complement strand
TTTAGACCATGCAGAGGAATGTTTTTCAAAATGACATGACCTGGTAATATGATAGAAATGCAAATTCCTGTTACTGCACCAGACCCACCAAATAAGAAACTCTGGGGATGGGACCCAGGACTAAGTACTTTAACAAGCACTCCAGGTGATTCTAATGATTGTTAAAGTTTGAGAACCACTGGTCTAACACATTGCCTGGTACATAAGCTTTTATTTTGTTGTTATTGTTCTAAGGACAATGTGTGTATTGACTTCTGTTTCCAGGAGTTCATGACTTGGAGAACTAGGGAAAGGAAGACAAAAATTCTTCAATGCAGAACGATACTGATTGATAAATACCTGAATATAATACAGGTTAAATGTGCTTTGAAGATTTATAAAAGGTTGAATTTATTTCCAGCAAGATGACTCTCAGAAGTCTTTATAGATTAGAGAAGAAATGGAAAGGGGTAAAAATAGTTAGGAACTATAAAGCAGGGCAGACAAGTTTTCAATGGTTACTGCCAATGTGTATACAGAAAGTTAGCTTGGCCGGGCAAAGTGGCTCATGCTTGTAATCCCAGCACTTTGGGAGGCCAAGGCGGGCAGATCACCTGAGATCAGGAGTTTGAGACCAGCCGACCAACATGGTGAAACCCTATCTCTACTAAAAATACACAATTAGCCCAGCATGGTAGAGCATGCCTGTAATCCCAGCTACTCAGGAGGCTGAGGCAGGAGAATCGCTTGAACTTGGGAGGCAAAGGCTGCAGTGAGCTGAGATCGTGCCATTGCACTCCATCCTGGGAAACAAGGGTGAAACTCCGTCTCCAGAAAAAAAAAAAAAAAAGTTACCTTGAAATATATCAATACAAACAAATAAGTTAGATATTTCATATTGTACAGGAACAAAACCCATCAGAAGATGTCAGAAGATAAGGATTTTTGTCCTGATGCTACACTTAGCAGCTGTCCCTCAGTGTTCTACTTCTTAAAAAAAGAGAGGTTGGTCCTGATCCCTGGTTCTTAACCAGGGGAAAATAAAGTGGGGCCAGGGCATGTGCAGACTTAAAAATTACACAGGGGAATGTAGGCACGATCTGTTTAAGAAATACTGGACTAAATGGTCTCTAATCTGTGATTGTAGATGAAAGAATAATCTACAATCTACACCGTGTTGGCCGGGCATGGTGGCTCACACCTGTAATTCCAGCACTTTGGGAGGCTGAGGTATGTGGATCACATGAGGTCAGGAGTTCGAGACCAGCCTCACCAACGTGGCAAAACCCCCTCTCTACTAAAAATACGGAAAATTAGCTGGGTATGGTGGTGCATGTCTGTAGTCCCAGCTACTCGGGAGGCTAAGGCATGAGAATTGCTTGAACCTGGGAGGCGGAGGTTGCAGTGAGCCAAAATCACGCCACTGCGCTCCAGCCTGGGTGACAGAGTGAGACTCTGTCTCAAAAAAAAAGAAAAAATAAATAATCAAATGTAAAGTTAACACATAAACGAGGCATGTACTTATTATTAAAATCTATATGACTATCTCTCCTTTTTTATTTTTGGCTCAATATCTGTATCTGAACACCTAATTAATGAAAGGAAAACATTTGTAATATGTAGCAACTAAAATGTCTCCTTCTCTGTGGGGATCACAAAGTCCTTGGCAATCACTTCCATACCAGACAAGTGAGTATTGTCCTTCTCCTTTTCCAGATGGATAAACAGAGGCAACCCGAGGATAAAGGCCTTGCTCAGTGTCACACATTTCAGTCACTAAATAAGACACAATGGATGCCAGTATTCTCATCCCCTCACAAATAAAGAGCCTTCAAGCTCTTGCAGTCAACAAGAACTTTTGGAATGATTTCACTGCCTGAAAAGGCAGATACATAGGTGACATCCACATATAGGAAGAAAATCAACCTGAACCTGAGTGTGTGGGCTCACTGACTCTAAGCAGTAGAGACAGAAGAAAAATAAAGTTTTAGCAAAGAAGGGTTCTGAAAGAAAATAAATATAGCTCGTTATCAAGTGCTGTTTTTACACAGTAAAACATGGGCAAAATTACTCTTCTTTAAGTAGTAATTCTTATCTCTTGATTAAGTCACCTACTCATTCATTTAATAAATACATACTGATTGTTTTCTATGTGTTGAGCACTGATCTCTGTATTGGAAATATAATAATGACCAAAGTTGACAATAGTAATAACAATAATAGCTAATATAGCAGGCACTAATAATTATTTGTTGAGTAATATGTCAAAATTCAGTGTGAACAGCATTCTATTTGGGGCTGCATCCACTGACTATAACACAGCTAATGTATCTGAAATGTTCCAGCTTTGGGCCTCTCTAACAGAAGAAGCTGTTGTTGGGCCTGCCTCTAGTTGGCGATGCATCCACCAATGAGAATGAATTTATGATCGACCACTCTTCCTGTAAAGGCCGCTGGAACTGACAGCATTGTGATTTTCTTTTACTGTTAGTTTTAAATTACTAGAACCAACTCAATTACTAGAACGAACTTTACTTCGTTTCCTACTTATCAAAACAGTAAAAACAACAAGTAAAATAAAAGAAATGCCATCTTAATATTGTTTTGATGACAAAACAGTATTCCTTTTAGTTGTGCTTCAAATGGAATAAGATGCAAACGGGCTTGGTATGATGGCTCACCCCTGTAATCCCAGCCCTTTGGGAGGCCAAGGTGGAAGGATTGTTTGAGGCCATGAGTTTGAGACCAGCCTGCGCAACATAGCAAGACCGTGTCTCTACAAAAAATAAAAAATTAGCTGAGTGTAGTGGTGTGTGCTTGTGGTCCCAGCTACTTTTGAGGCTGAGGAGGGAGAATCTCTTGAGCCCAGAAGGTCGAAGTTGCAGTGAGCCGTGATCGTGCCATTGCTCTCCAGCTTGGACAACAAAGCAAGACCCTATGTCAAAAAATAAATAAATAAAAGACACAAACATATTTGAGATTAACTTTCAGTGGTAAATTTGTTCCATATATGATTTTTAAGGTTAAATGCTTTGGAAGCTTTAAAAACCATTTCAGCCCTTTTAAATGCCAACTTACACTGATGATGCTCTCAGATGTTAGGAAATCTTTTGAGCAGAAAATGGAAGTGGGGGTGTTGAGGCAGGGAGGAGAGTGATGCAATATTCCTTAGTGTCATCCTGTGATTTCACAATTTGTTTTTCAATCTGTTTGGACTTTCAAAAGGGAAGACTCTCATATGTCAACAAGCCCATGAACTGAAGCTTAAAACACTGGAAACAACAACTGTAGAGTTTCAAGTATATGTACATTTATGTATTCATGTTCCTTGATGGGAATGCTGGCTGGTGTGAATGTTCAATCTCCTGAGAAATGTAAATTTTTCTCTGACAGATTTATTAGCTTGCTGTATCTGAGCACATGAGCAAAAACAATGCCTAATAAGAAAACTTTCTCTCTCCTTCAAAGTCAAACTTGGGAGAAATGAAGGGAAATTGAGTTTTCTTTGCTTGACAGTGTTCAACATTCTTGTAGTCAGTGTGCTCATGAAGATTGCAAACTTTTTTTTTTTTTTAGACAGAGCAGCTAGGACTACAGGCACACACCACCACACCCAGCTAATTTGTGTATTTTTAGTAGAGATGGGGTTTTAACTATGTTGGCCAAGCTTGTCTCAAACTCCTGACCTCAAGTGATCCATTCGGCAGCTTTCTTTTTTTTTTTTGAGACAAAGTCTTGCTCTGTCACCCAGGCTGGAGTGCAGTGGTATGATCTCAGCTCACTGCAACTTCCGCCTCCTGGGTTCAAGCAATTCTCATGCCTTAGCCTCCCGAATAGCTGGGACTACAGGTGTGTGCCACCTCGCCCAGCTAATTTTTGTATTTTTAGTAGAAACAGGGTTTCATCATGTTGTCCAGGCTGGTCTCAAACTCATGACCTCAAGTGGTCCACCCGCCTCGGCCTCCCAAAGTGCTGGGATTACAGGTGTGAGCCACCACGCCTGGCCATCTGGCAGTTCTTTATAGCAGTACGAAAATGGACTAATACACTCCATCTCTCCCAAAATAAAAAAAGTAGAGAAGTGTGGTGGCACGCACCTGTAGTTTCAGCTGCTCAGGAGGCTGAGGTGGGGGGATAGCTTGATCCGGGCAGGCAGAAGTTGCAGTGAGCTGAGATTGGACCACTGCACTCCACCCTGGGTAACAGAACAACAACCCATCTCAAAAAAAAAAAAAAAAAAATTAACTGGGGATTAGATTGAAAAGATATAAAAATAAAGCTATTAATCTCTTACAGTCCCAGATATAAAGTGTATGCTCTCATGTTATGACAAGGTCAATATAATTATGAATAAGAAAAAAGATTATTGTTCTTTTATGTTCACCAGTCTGAGCACCTATGATGAGCACCTATGAGAATCTCCGCTGGTACTTACCAGTTAGCCCACTAACTGTCTCCAAGATTCTGTATGTTTTCCACCCTCTGTTGAGAGCATTTCTGGTACAGTGTACATAGTTAAGTAATAATAGTCAAGGAGAAAAGAAAATAAAGTTCTCACGTGGCATTAAGAATAGCAGCAATAAGACCAGGCGTGGTGGCTCATGCCTGTAATCCCAGCATTTTGGGAAGTCGAGGTGGGTGGATCGCCTGAGGTCAGGAGTTCAAGATCAGCCTGGTCAACATGGTGAAACCCCATCTCTACTAAAAACACAAAAATTAGCTGGGTATGGTGGCGCATGCCTGTAGTCCCAGCTACTCAGGAGGCTGAGGCAGGAGAATTGCTTGAACCTGGGAGGCTGAAGTTGCAGTGAGCCAAGATTTTGCCACTGCATTCCAGCCTGGGCAACAGAGTGAGGCTCCTTCTCAAAAAAAAAAAAAAGAAAAGAAAAGAAGAAGAATAGCAGCAATAAAAGAGAGGAAATGACTGGCTCTGAGGCAGATTGTTTAAATAAAATATGTGTGGTGGCTCACTCCTGAATCCCAGCACTTTGGGAGGCCAAGGTGGGTGGATCACTTGAGGCCAGGAGTTCAAGACCAGCCTGGCCACCATGGCAAAACCCTGTCTCTGCTAAAAATACAAAAATTATCTGGGCGTAGTGGCATGTGCCTATAATCTCAGTTACTCGGAAGGCTGAGGCAGGAGAATCACTTGAACCAGAAAGGTGGAGGTTGCAGTGAGCCGAGATTGTGGCACTACACTCCAGCCTGGACAACAGAGCAAGACTCTTTCCCAAAAATAAATAAATAGGCTGGGCGTGGTGGTTCACGCCTGTATTGCCAGTACTTTGGGAGGCCAAGGAGGGCAGATCACTTGAGGTCAGGAGTTCAAGAGCAGCCTGAGCAACATGGTGAAACCCTGTCTCTACTAAAAATACAGAATTTAGCCAGGTGTGGTGGCGCATGCCTGTAGTCCCCCCTACTTGGGAGGTTGAATCAAGAGAATCACTTGAACTCGGGAGATGGAAGTTACAGTGAGCTGAGATGGCACCACTGCACTCCAGCCTGGGCGACAGAGTAAGACCCTGTCTCAGTTTTTAAAAAAAAAAGAAGAAAAGAAAAAAAAATGTACCGTATATTTCAAAATAGCTAAAAGAGAGGATTTTAAATATTTTTACCACAAAGAAAATGATAAATATTTGAGGTGATGTATATGCTAATTAACCTGATTTGATCATTCATATATGTGTGTGCGCATATATATATACACACATATATATATACACATATATATACACACACATATATATACACATATATATATGGAAACATCACACTTTACTCCATAAATATATACCTGTACAATTATTATTTGGCAATTAAAAATTTAAAAACTGGCCGGGTGTGGTGGCTCAGGCCTCTAATCCCAGCACTTTGGGAGGCCAAGGCAGGCAGATCATGAAGTCAGGAGATCGAGACCATCCTGGCTAACACGGTGACACACAGTCTCTACTAAAAAATACAAAAAATTAGCCGGGCGTGGTGGTGGGTGCCTGTAGTCCCAGCTACTCGGGAGGCTGAGGCTGGAGAATGGCGTGAACCCGGGAGGCGGAGCTTGCAGTGAGCCGAGATTGTGCCACTGCACTCCAGCCTAGGCGATAGTGCGAGATCCGTCTCAAAAAAATAAATTAATTAATAAAATAAAATAAAAATAAAAAAACTATTTAAATAATTAAATTAGCCAACTAAATACAAAGTAATATAAATAGATTATATGGAAATAAAAGCCAAAATAAGTGTTTTATTGCCAGTTCCAGAAGCAAGCCTTTAAGACAATCTCTATTATTGTAGGACCCATAACACTATGCATTCTCTCAATATTCTGAGATTTTTCTCATCTTTACCATACTACATTGTATTAACGGGTGCAACAAATATGTTTATTTACTTCAAGTCATAGTCAACTTTTCCATATAGATTAAGAATTATCCTTTTTTTTTTTTTTTTTTTCTGGGACCAGGTCTTGCTCTGTCCCCAAGGCTGCTAGCTCACTGCAGCCTGGAACTCCTGGGCTCAAGTGATCCTCCTGCCTCAGCCTCTAGAGTATCTAGAACTATGCCCAGTCCTCCTGCCTTGGTCTCCCTAAGTGCTGCAATTACAGGTATGAACCACAACACCGGACCTAGATTATGAATTATTCTTGTATACAGCTACGGCCTTGTCAGAGGAGTTTGAACCAAAGCAACTCCATCTTGAATAGGAGCTGCGTAAAATGAGGCTAAACCTACTGGGCTGCATTCCCAGATGGTTAGGCATTCTAAGTCACAGCATGAGATAGGAGGTTGACTCATGATACAGGTCATAAAGACCTTGCTGATAAAACAGCTTGCAGTAAAGAAGCCGGCTAAATCCCACCAACATCAAGGTGGTGATGAGAGTGACCTCTGCTCATCCTCACTGCTACACTCCCACCAGAGTCATGACAGTTTACGAATACCATGGCAACATCAGGAAGTTACCCTATATGGTGTAAAAAGGGGAGGCATGAATAATCCACCCCTTGTTTAGCATATCATCAAGAAATAACCATAAAAATGGGCAACCAGCAGCCATCAGGGCTGCTCTATGGAGTAGCCATTCTTTTATTCCTTTACTTTTTTTTTTGAGATGCAGTCGCACTCTGTCACCCAGGCTGGAGTGCAGTGGCACAATCTTGGCTCACTGCAACCTCCGCCTCCTAGGTTCAGGCAATTCTCCTGCCTCAGCCTCCCGAGTAGCTGGGATTACAGGCATGCACCACCACGCCCACCTAATTTTTTTTATTTTTAGTAGCGATGGGGTTTCGCTGTGTTGGCCAGGCCGGTCTCGAACTCCTGACATCAGGTAATCCACCCGCCTCAGAGTCCCAAATTACTGGGATTACAGGCATGAGTCACCGCACCCAGCCTTTTACTTTCTTAATAAGCTGACTTTCACTTTATAGATTTGCCTCAAATTCTTTTTGTGTGAGATCCAAGAACCCTCTCTTGGGGTCTGGATCATACCCCTTTCGGGTTACAGCCTATCACAGCATTTTTAATCCTATGCACTTAACACTTCTGTATAGAAAAAGAACATCACACTAGAATTTTGATGACAATAGATGACAATATGATGAATCTTATTATATGAAGTGTTAAACTTATTAGAGCAGATATGGTACTAAAAATAAAATCCCACCTCCTCTAAAGTTCTTCTAGTCTCCAAGGCCATCATTTTTCATAAATACTGCAATATTTCTTCTACATCTTGCTAGTCTAAAAGTATTAATACTCTTTGCAAAGTGCACAGCTCATTACTAGGTAGTAACTTAAGCAAAGGAAGAAAGCTGGCTGGATCAATGATTTGTCACCAAGGTCTGAATCACAAGTGGTTGGTCTCTGGTGTATCCTCTTGGTCCAGAAAGTAGGAGGTGGTGGTCCAGTGAGCCGGGAATTGCCTGGCAGCATCAACATCCTGGCTGTTACTTGGGATAGGTTGCATTTTTTGGCTTTTGCTCTTGAACCAAAAGTTCAAGTGTGAAAACCAGGACTGACGCCTCTCCTCTGCTGAAGCCAGGTTACCCCCAGTTCAGCCAGAAGTTAGCTTGAGGGTGGAGTGGCCCAGCATTCCAGGAGTGGCACATGTCAGCAGGAGCTGTGCCAGGGCTGTGTCCCAACCGCAGAGCTGGGCTTGCCACACATCTTTCACTTCATTAGTATAGTGGATTTCTGGGTGACTGAGCAGAGACACTATTGAGACAGAATCGAGATGTGATTTACATGCTGGGTCTATTATCTCAGCTTTGGGAGGCACATATTAGATGAAAGTCAGGCTGTGGCCTGCAGAAATTAGGCCCCCGTCTCCACTGTACCTGGAAACGAACGCTTTTGTTTATTTCTTAAGAGTAAAGAGCTCATGTTTCTCTCTTTGCTTCTTTTTTCTTTTCTTTTCTTTTTGTTTTTGAAATGGAGTCTTGCTCTGTCGCCCAGGCTGGAATGCAATGGTGCAATCTTGGCTCAGTGCAATCTCCATCTCCCAAGTTCAAGTGATTCTCCTGCCTCAGCCTCCGGAGTAGCTGGGATTACAGGCACGCGCCACCAGGCCCCGCTAATTTTTGTATTTTTAGTAGAGACAGGGTTTCACCATGTTGGCCAGGCTGGTCTCCACCTCCTGACCTCAAGTGATCCACCCGCCTCGGCCTCCCCAAGTGCTGGGATTACAGGCATGAGCCACTGTGCCCAGCCTCTCCCTTTGCTTGTTTTGCATAACCAAATACTTTCAGAGCAGTGGTTCCCACACTTCATCAGAAAGAGGCAAACACATCCCAATCTCTCCTTCTGACATAACCTATCCCCTTATAATGCAGGCATTTGATATTCTCTTTAATACAAATAAGTTTTTAGAAAACTACAATGATAGATGTAAATGGAAAAGAAAAGCATTTTTTTCTCTCTACTCTCACACTCAACACAGAACACTTAAGCGAGGTGCAGTGGCTCACGCCTGTAATCCCAGTACTTTGGGAGGCTGAGACAGGCAGATCACCTGAGGTCAGGAGTCTGAGACCAGCCTCGCCAACATGGTGAAAACCTGTCTCTACTAAAAATATGAAAATTAGCCAGGTATGTTGGTGAGTGCCTGGAATCTCAGCTACTTGGGAGGCTGAGGTGGGAAAATTGATTGAACCCAGGAGGCGGAGGTTGCAGGGAGCTGAGATTACACCACTGCACTCCAGCCTGGGCAACAGAGCTAGACTCCATCTCAAAATAAATAACAAAAAAAAAGAATACTTATTTGACTAGACATGTAAGATTTTTGCCACACACCAAGTAATTTTCCAGCACATACCAACTGGGTGTCTTCTAATTCAATTAGGACACTGTCTACTTGGAGATAGTGTCAGATCTCACAGATTTAGGTCTCCATTTCATGAGACTGGTGCCTATTTCAAATGTCAATCACAAGTCCTAGGTTGTGACCTGTGCTTCTGGCCAACCTGCTATAAATCAGAGTTCCCACAGTCCCCCTAACCCCCCACTTTGGGTTCAATAATTTAGACAACACAGGGAAACACTTTACTTGGGTTTACTGGTTAATTATAAAGGATGTTACAAAGGATATAGGTGAATAGCCCAATGAAGTTATGGATAGGACAAGATATGGAGGAGGCAAGGTATCGGGGGACATGGAGCTTCCATGCCTTTTCTGGGCACACTGATCCCAGCACCTTCACATCTTCAGCAACCCAGAAGATCACCAAATCTTGTTATTCAATAATTTTTATAGAACTTGGCCGGGCGTGGTGGCACACACCTGTAATCCCAGCACTTTGGGAGGCCAAGACGTGCAAATTACTGAGCTCAGGAGTTCCAGACCAGCCTGGGCAACATGGCAAAACCCCCTCTCTACAAAAAATACAAAAAGTAGCCGGTGGCATATGCTGGTAGTCCCAGCTACCTGTGGGGCTGAGGCCAGAGGATTGCTTGAGCCCAGGAGGTAGAGGTGCCAATGCAAACACCTGGGCAACAGAGCATCCTTTCTTTTAAAAAAAAAAATGGAGTCTCACTCTGTTGCCCAGGCTGGAGTGCAGTGGCGCGATCTCAGCTCACTGCAAACTCTGCCTCTAGGGTTCACGCCATTCTCCTGCCTCAGCCTCCCGAGTAGCTGGGACTACAGGTGCCCGCCACCACGCCCAGCTAATTTTTTGTATTTCTAGTAGAGACGGGGTTTCAACGTGTTAGCCATGATGGTCTTGATCTCCTGACCTCGTGATCCACCTACCTCGGCCTCCCAAAGTGCTGGGATTACAGGCGCGAGTCAGCACGCCTGGCCTCCGAGCATCTCTTAAGAAAAAAAAGAAGAAGAATTTTTATATTAATAGATCTTTATCTCCAGCCTCTCCCCAATTTTCCTGGAGGTTGGAGGTTCCAAACCTCTAATCACTAGGTCTTTCTGCTGACCACTCCCATCCTGAGACTGCCCGAGGGGCCCCACCCTAATTCACCTCATTAGCATGAACTCAGGTGTTATCAAAGCTGCATATTGCAAATAACAAAAAAGCACTCCTGTCACTCCAGAAATTCCAAGTGTTTCAGGAGCTCTGTGACAGGAATCAGAGACATAGACCATGTATATTTCTTTTTTTGTTTGTTTTTGATATGGCATCTCACTTTGTCACCCAGGCTGGAGTGCAGTGGCGTGATCTTGGTGCACTGCAACCTGTACCTCCCTGGTTCAAGAAATTCTCCTGCCTCAGCCTCCCAAGCAGCTGGGATTACAAGCATGCGCAACCACACCCAGCTAATTTTTGTATTTTTAGTACAGATGGGGTTTTGCCATGTTGGCCAGGCTGGTCTCGAACTCCTGACCTCAGGTGATCCGCCCACCTGGGCCTCCCAAAGTGCTGGGATTACAGGCGCGAGCTACTGCATCCGGCTGACCATATATATTTTATATTATACCATAGACTATACTTATGGGGGAAAAAACTGAGCTGTAAAAGTGAAGACAAAGTTCACCTCACCAATCGTTTTCACCTTCACTCTCTGGAGGTAATATTACACTGAATTTTTTGTTTTTTAAGAGACCAGGTCTTGCTCTGTCGCCCAGGCTGGAGTGCAGTGGCATGGTCATGGCTCACTGCAGCCTTGACCTCCTTGGCTAAGTGATCCTCCCACCTCAGCTTCCCAAGTAGCTGGGACAGGCGTGTGCTGCTGCGCCCAGCAAATTTTTTAAATTTTTGTAGAGACGGGGGCTTACTATGTTGCCTAGGCTGGTCTCAAACTTCTGGGCTCAAGTAATCCACCCGCCTCTGCCTCCCGAAGTGCTGGGATTATAGGCGTGAGCCACCATATCTGGTCTACTGTGAACATTTTAATGTGTTTTTTTGGACTTTTTCTAAATACATGCAAATATTATGTATGTAGGTATGTCTGAGTTTTTTGGGTTTTGTTTTGTTTTTACAAAAATGAGATTTCAATGTTCTCTTTACCTGTCAAAATGTGTGTGCAGATGACAGTTGGAAGAGATGCCAGATGTAAATTTACCTCCCTCCCCTCCCTCTGAGGCTTGCTTGCCCCATGCTGTGGTTCTGTGTGACCTCATGACAGGAGAGATTTCTGTGGCATTCAGGCAATGCAGCAGGGGTCTGGCCACTGACACAACAAACTTGTGGTTTTCAAATGCAAGTCATACAGCCAAGACACAGGTGCTTGGGTTTCAGGGCCTGGCATAGTCCAATGTCTGATTGATTTTTAACCAGCTAGTGAATAAATTCGTAATAAATGATCTAGCTGAAGATCTCAATGATTTAACTGCAATGAAATTGCAATGAAACTTCCCAGTGGCTAAAATTTTGTGGTTCACATTTGCACTGCTGTTAGCACAAAAGGTAATTATGATGTGTGTGAAAAATGGTAGTCTGATTAGTTGTTCACACACACAAAGGAGTGCTTTTCACACATCTTAATTGCTTTTCTGCTAAAGAAAGTGTAACTGCAAGTCATAAAATTATAACATCCTCTAACACGTTAATTCCATTTCATCAGCGGATGATGTATCTTGAATTTTGGTGAAAAGTGACTTTAGAACTCATATTGATGAGGAAAGTTGAGGTTAAGATACTGCTCTCATAGAAGACAATTATAAAAAATTATAGTTCATACTCATAAATACACACGTCTCTGTACAGAAGTATCGTGAATTACTATTTTGGGATAGTGTCTTAGGTTTTACTTTCCTGCATTTCGTTACCCACATGGACCAGCAGATTAACAGAAAATATGGCCCCAGAAAGAAAGAGGATACAGGCTAAAGAAGTAAATCAAAGAACTCGATACCTTTTCTGAAGGCTAAGGTAGAGAAAATCATCTTGAAATTCAACACTTAGAAGAGAAGAAAGGGTTTTAAAGCTGCATAAAACTAAGAAGAACCTGAAACAGGCAGAACACCAGAGTTTCTATCAGAGAGTAGGTAAAATGGCTAGTTTTTTCACCACTAAGAAAGGAGATAAAAGTTTCTCCAGCTTAAAGGAGGGAGGGATTAAAAGAGACCTAATTAGTGTCTACATGCTGCTTGCATCCCAGAGATGGGCAGCAGGAACCCCAAAAACCTTTAAGAAGATGGAGAATATGGGGAGTTTTGTTTCTATTCTCATTGTATAGCCAGAGGAAACTGCAAGTCTTTCAGAGAAATGCCTTGTCCAGCACAGCGGATGAGGAAAGATCTGAGTGGGTGGAACTGAGAGGAGCCTCACCCCTATGTCAGAGGCAGAGGCGTTTAAACCGTAGCAACTCCATCTTAATAGGGGCTGGGTAAAATAAGGCTGAGAGCTGCTGGGCTGCATTCCCAGTAAGTTAGGCATTTTAAGACACAGGATGAGATAGGAGGTCATAAAGACCTTGTTGATAAAACAGCATGCGGTAAAGAAGCTGGCTAAATCCCACCAAAACCAAGATGGCAACAAAAGAGACCTCTGGTAGTCCTCACTGCTCATTATACATTAATTATAATATATTAGCATGCTAAAAGACACTCCCACCAGCACCATGACAGTTTACAAATGCCATGGCATTTACCATATATGGTCTAAAATGGGGAGGAGCCCTCAGTTCCAGGAATTGCTCACCAGGTACCCAGAAAATTCATGAATAATCTACCCCTTGTTTAGCATATAATCAAGAAGTTACAGGAAGTATAAGCAGCTGAGCAGCCCACGCCTGGCTATGGAGTAGCTATTCTTTTATTTATTTACTTTCTTAATGAACTTCCTTTCACTTTACTCTATGGACTTGCCCCCAATTCTTTCTTGCACAAGGTCCAAGAACCCTCTCTTGAAGTCTTGATGCGGACCTCTTTCCAGTAACACCTACGTAGGGCAGGAGGGTATCCATCAGATCCCACAGTTCTTAAGAGGAGCACCAGGGTAGCTGGGAGTAGCTAAGGGACCCAAAGGAGTTTGGGGTAGACTAAGGAGGTTACATCTACCTCTGCAGTGTATGGACTGTGACATGAGCAGTGGAGGCCAGTAGGGCCAAGTGGATTTGGTTCTACTTCAACAGGGACCGGCAAGGATAGGGAAGGATAGAAGGCTAAGGGCCCCTTCCCACCTGATATCAGAATGATATACATATCCTCACTCTACTCTTCCCCCTGCTATCCCATCCCCCAAAAAGGGGATGGAAGAAGGCAGAGAAAAGGTAATCTCGAGTTAAGTAAGAATTACCCAAAAGAGAATGAATTTTCAATCAGTAAAATGCAGTTTTCCACTGGCAGTGGAAACTACTGGGCTCTAGAGTTAGGTTAAGGTCGGTGATAGAGGTACAGAGCTACATGCTAGGATACCTGAGTCTATGTCTGGACTATCCATGCCTGCTGTGTAGACACACACAGGTACCTGCACTACTAAATGTGTCTGTGTCTTTTTTTTTTTTTTTTTTTTTTTTTTTTTTTTTTTTTTGAGACAGAGTCTCGCTCTGTCACCCAGGCTGGAGTACAGTGGCGCAATCTGGGCTCACTGCAATCTTCACCTCCCGGGTTCAAACAATTCTCCTGCCTCAGCCTCCTGAGTAGCTAGGATTACAGGTGCATGCCACCACGCCTGGCTAATTTTTGTATATTTAGTAGAGATGGGGTTTCACCACATTGGTCAGGCTGGTCTTCAACTCCTGACCTTGTGATCTGCCCGCCTCAGCCTCCCAAAATGCTGGGATTACAGGCGTGAGCCACTGTGCCCAGCCATCTGTGTCTTTTTAAAATGTAAGCCTTGGAGGCAAACAGATCTAGCTTGAATCTTGGCTTATCCACTTAATAGCTGGATGGCTTTGGGCAAATTTCTTAATCCAAGATTCTGCTTTTGTAAACTGGTAATAAGAATAGTGCCTCAGAGGATTGTTATAAAGATTAAATGAGATACATAGTTCACCCAACGACCTGGCACATAGTAAGCCATTAATATATGTTATTTATCATGATCATGATTATTATAATTATAATTATAGAATAGTAAATAATTATTATTATAATTTTATGTTTGCTCATTCTGACAGTGAGGCTGAACTGTTGACTGGCAGGATATAATTACCTGTCGTGCTTATGGCATGTCACATTCAGCTACCAATATTGTACATGCACAGAGGCTAAGAAAACATTCATGACAGGTCTTTATTGTCAGTGTATAAGATGTATCCCCTTTTATATTTTTGTTTATATGTTTAATTCTTTATTTTTGAGAATTTGCCCTTAGGGAGGGATATGCACCTCTAGATTTGGGGAAATTTGAGGTAAAATTTCTTTTGAGCCAGAATAGAAACTTAAATTTTAAATGAGGAAAGTCTGTTCCCCAGCCCCACTTCTCATTACTTAGGTGGAACCAGGATGGGTGGGCTCAAGGACGTTTCTTTCCTCTTTGCCAAGGTCTTCAGAGGCACTGCACACTTGGTCCTTAACCTAGCATCCGTTGAAGAGCACTGCTTCATGCTGGGCTTTCGTCCAAGGCTCCTGTAGGATGTCTGGTCCTGAGGTGGGTTTATTAATGCAACAGCACTTATATAGTAACCAAGCAGTTGTTATATTTGAACATTTCTGATAAGAGAGCAGTATCTACAGCAAAATCTCTGGGGCTTCCTTTTGCTTCTCCAAGGTGCTTCTGGCCTAAGCATCTTAACGGTGGTTTGGCAATCCTGGTTCCACCCTCTATGCTAACAAGGTGCAAAGCCTGCAGTAGTCCCCATCCCCTGGTAATAAAAAACTCAGTCATAGTCTCCAGTGGTCTATGCTGTATTTGGAAGAAGGGCATAAAGTCTTTTCTTGATTTCTGGGTGGCCTCAAAAAAGCATCCAAAAAAAAAAGCATCTATCTGTATAAGGGAGATAATCATTCTGTGACAGTTCGCCTCAAGAGGTATTATATAAAGCTAAAGATTATAGGCTGAGGCCAGACATAGTTGCTCACGCCTGTAATCCCAGCGCTTGGGAGGCCAAGATGGGAGGATGGCTTGAGGCCAGGAGTTGAAGGCCAGCCTGGGCAACATAGAAAGACCTTGACTTCACACAAAACAAACAAACAAAAACAAAAACAATACAGGTTGAAGGGCAAACTATGCAATGCTATGATTATCATTATTCAGATAATGGTTAACTGAATGTAAATGAATCATCATATGAATAAAACCATTAACTGCTTTGTGTGTTGTTCACTACAGCCATTCCCTATATCAATGTAAAGTCTGGATAGCAGCATCTTAACAGTGGACTTCTGAATTTTTATTTTTATTTTTATGTTTTATTTTGTAGAGATGGGTCTCCCTGTTGCGTAGGCTAGAGTGCAGTGGTTACTCACAGGCATGATCCCACTTCTAATCAGCGTGGGACTTTTTACCTGCTGTTTCCAATCTGGGTGGGTTCATTTCTCCTTAGGCCACTTGGTAGGCCCAGCTCCAGTATCGACACTGATGGGCATACATAAGGCATTACAGGCCAGAACTGGACCCAAGTGATCCTCCAACCTCAGTCTCTCAAGTAGATGAGACTACAGGTGCTTTCCACCATGGCTGGTAACTCCTAGATTTTATTCCAGATAGGTCTTTAATTCATTTGGGTCTCTGAGTCTTTCATTCCTGGGTCCTGAAACAAAGATCCTCTTTTTCCATTAGAAAGGAGGTTCTCTCCTACAAGGCATGCAGTTTAGAGGCAGGCGCAGGCTTAGCCAGATGAAAAAGGACAGATGCACATGGCCAAATGTCAGCTGAATTAGGCCTGCCCTGATTCACACAGATCTTTTACGTAATCTGATTATCTTGTTGAAAAGAAAAGCTGTATGTACATCAACATTTGGCAAGTATTAATAAGCATACTGTGTTTTCTTACAGTTATTAATATAATAAGAAGAAATGTTCCTTGGCAAGTACATATGGCATTAAGAGTACCCAAAATTCCTGTATTCTTCAAAACTTATCTAGAAATGTTAGTGAATCATTCTCCCCATCACATTTAACAAAAGCATATATTATGCACACTTGTGGAATAAACACATACATGGTTGTAAATAATCACTTTAAGGCAACTCTGATATTTGAAGCCATGGGAAAGAGTCTGGCCTTTTTTTTTTTCTATTACTTGTTTCCTCAGGGTCCATGGAAGTGCTGAGGAATTGCTTAAGTTTTCATCTGCTGGGATGAATGCCAGCTTTATGCTCTGGTCTGGCTGTAGAAAATCCCAGAGTAGATCTAAGAATATCTTGGTTGGGGGCAAATAATTAGGTCATCACTGTCATCATCCTTCTAGTGCAGATCCTTGCCTTCCATATTTTTTCTTTTCCACAGAGGGCTCTCAGGTAGGCTGTCATCACCTAATGGGTCAAGGCCTGCCTGGCTCCACAAGGTACCCCGCAAGGACATTTCTGGGGCTTATTCAAGGAAAGAACATAGGCAAAGATTACCTCAAGTGCCCTAGAATTTCTCTCTTGAGTTTGTTCCTTAAAGTAGAAAACAAACTTCTGTAGGCAGGAGGCTGTGGCAATTATTTTACGTAGTTCATGGGCTATACCTTCAGAGATTCTTCCCTGAGGAAAACTGGGTGCTGTGAAGATTCAAATTGTAATCTGAACTCAAGATAGGGAGCTATGTTTATTCTTCCTTGGAGATAGCGATGATGTGAATTGTGTCATTATTTCTTTTGGATTTGATTAAAAGGGAATATATTTTATATTCTTCTACTTTTCTCAATAACATCCCTATAAAGGCTGGTTCATATATTATAGTGATTGCCACCCCTCACACCCTGGTGTGTTCCTACATTTACGTTATTGAAATCCCTAACAACCTTCTCACCCACTTTTGCTTAGAATTGGTGAAGCACAGAGGTACGTCAGAAAATTTTTCTTTTTTTTCTTTTTCTTTTTCTTTCTTCTTTTTTTTTTAATACAGGGTCTCACTCTGTTGCCCAGGCTGGAGTGCTCTGTTGCCCAGGCACATTTATGGCTCACTGCAGCCTCGACCTACTGAGCTCAAGCCATCCTTGCACCTCAGCTTCCTGAGTAGCTGGAACTACTGTAGGCATGCACCACTATACCTGGCTAATTTTTGTATTTTTTGTAGAGATGGGGTTTTGCCATATTGCCCAGGCTGGCCTCCAACTCCTGGTCTTAAGCAATTCTTCCACCTCAGCCTCCCATAGTGCTGGTATTGCAGGCATGAGCCACTGTGCCCAGACAGAAAAGTTTTCTAAACTAGAAAATAAACTCATTTATTTATTCAACAAACACAATCAACTACATTCACTGTTGAATTATACTCAATACGAATTAACTCACTGAAATCAACTAAAACAATCCCCTTCTGAATTTTTATTGATAAAATAGATACCTGAAGCATATGATAAGGGAAAGAGAGCTAGTCTTGGAATCCAGTCCTACCTCTACCAATTCCTAGATGTGAAATTCTTGGGGAAATATTTAACTTTTCTCAGTTATAGTCTCTCTATAAAAATGAAGAGTGCAGAAATGAACCAGAATAGTATAAGATCTCAAGCTTTGCAGTTGGACAGGCCTGGATTCCAATCCAGTTCTTTTCTGCTGCTTATTAGTTGAGTGTCCTTGGGAAAGTTACTTAAACTTCTTATTTCTCAGTTACCTTATCTGTGAAAATAGGAATGATACCACCTCACCTCACAAAGCTGTATTTACAAGGATCAAATTTTAAAATGTTGACAAAGTGTTTAGTATCTATCTGGCTCATAACAATATTCATTAAGCTGTGTTTTTAAAAAAAATCTGGGAAGAACTTTTGGGATCACAAAGTATAAACTTTTTTACTTTTCTTTGTGTGTGCGTGTGTGTGTGTGTGTCCCTACCCCTCCCTGCACCGACTCCTGTTACTTTTCAAAAGGAAAAACGGAGCCCGAGCAGCTAAGGATCTTGCCCACGGTCACTGAATTAGCAATGCTTGTGATGAACATTCCCAAAGTTTTATGAGCTCTACGATCTGGAATAGATCTCTTTGTGATCTGTTCTCCTACTTACTAAATATATGAAATATTTAACTTCATAATCACAAAGTTTCTGTATCCATCTAAAAATGCCAAAGATTGCATTGCTATTTATTGAGCGCCAATGTTCAGAGAATGTTGCTACCTATTGTGGATGCTATAACATGCATGTAAGAATTTGTCTCTTGTCTCAAGAGTGCTTACAGTTTAGTTGGAGAGACATTTATATAGACACTTATGAGACATGTAAACCACTGACATAGCCACTTGACATGGCTGAAGTTCAAATGTCAAAAGGATAAGACATGAACAGCAATGTATGCCACAAGGTCCTGCAGAGGGTGAGATCCATTTGGCTTGAGGTGTTAGTGATCAGTCTTCAAAGAGAAAATAGGAGTTTTATCTGTGCATTAAGGCTGAGTTGGATTTGAATAGAGAGACAGGAGAAGGGAAGTCATCATGTGCCTTGAACTCGTGCAAAAGTACAGAGGTAAAGATAGTCACTGTTAAGCGTCCCACGATTTAGTACTGAAAATTGCAGAGATTAGTGAATGAATTTATGAAAGGAAATAATTCTGAGTCTGTCAATACAGTCATGCATTGCTTAATGATGGAGATACATTCTGAGAAACAAATCCATAGGTGATTTCATCATTGTGTGAACACCACAGAGTACACAGACCTAGATGGTATAGCCTACTACACACCTAGGCTACATAGTATAGCTGTGAAAGGAAAATAAAATCTTGGAACACTAAACTCACTATGCCAAAGGGAGAAGTTAAGCTTGGGAAATAAGTCATGCAAAAACTGCCTTCCTTTTGCTCCTAAACAGCTGCAGCACAGAGGGCCACATAGCTCCCCATGTGGCCTCCCTCACAAACTGCTCACAATGAAATTCTTTGTGGGCCCAAGTCTTTATCCTAAAACAGAGTTCTGTGGAATCACATCCTGATAACGTAAATTAACAGTTTACCTTCACAGGTACTGGACAAAGACAAGATTAGAAATCATCCCTCTGCCCACCCTGAGACAAATGCATGTTTGACTTCTGATATGGTCTGTGTCCCCACCCAAATTTCATCATGAATTCCTACCTGTTCTGGGAAGGGCCCTGTAGGAGGTAATTGAATCATGAGGGCAGGTCTTTCCCATGCTGTTCTCGTGATAGTGAATAAGTCTCATGAGATCTGACAGTTTTAGAAGAGGGAATTTCCCTGCAAAAGCTCCTTTTTATGCCTGCTGCCATCCATGTAAGACATGACTTGCTCCTCCTTTCCTTCCGCTATGATTGTGAGGCTTCTCCAGCCATTGTGGAACTGTAAGTCCATTAAACTCTTTTTCCTGTATAAATTACCCAGTCTCAGGTATGTCTTTATCAGCAGTGTGAAAACGGACTAATACAATTTCTTTCTCTACTCTATGTTTATACTACATAAAATGCACATTTACTTTGTGAGAGGAATGTATAATTGACTGTTGCTCTTTCCCCACCTGCCTGCTCTTTCCCCTTTAAAAACTGAAGTCCTAAAGACTCTTTGGAAAAAACACAGTCCACAGATTCTAGTGTAACTTGTGTCTCTTTTTCCTGGTGTGTCCTCAATCTGAGCAAAATAAGCCTCTAAATTGATGAGATTTGTCTCACTTTTTGGTTTACATAGCCTATTGCTCCTAGGCTACAAAGCTATACAGCATGTAACTGTACTGAATACTATAGGCAATTGTAACACAGTTGTGTTTGCATCTCTAAACATATCTAAACATAGAAAAGGTAACACATTGTGCTACAACCTTACAATGACTATGATGTCACTAGAAAATTTTCAGCTGCATCATAATCTTATGGAACCATCATCATGTATGGAGTCTGTTGTTTCATTTACAAAGGAGTTGCGTTCTTTTGGTGGGGGGGTAATTTTGAAACAAATATCTTTCTCTGTTTCTTGGGGTTTTTGGTATTGTTTTGTTTTGTTTTGTCTTGTTTTGAGTCAGGGTCTTACTCTGTCATCCAGGCTGGTGTGCTGTGTTGCTATCATAGCTCACTACAGCCTCAACCTCCTGGCCCCAGGAGATTCTCCTGCCCTGGCCTTCCAAAGTGTTAGGATTACAGGCATGAGCCACCGTGGTAGCTGAAATCCCTTTCTTTGAAGCACATTAGAGAATGAAAAAGAAAAGGGAGAAAAAAATAAGAGAAAGAATAAAAAGAAATTGCTGTGTCCTGAGTCACGTCCCTCCTGGTAAATAAAATTTATGGGAAGCCATTATTTTGGACTGAGGTCCCACAGTAGGGCCCAATAGACCAAACCACATAATCAAGCTAAAACCTTAAGGAAGCAGATAAATCCCCAAACACACCAGTTTTTCTTGAAAACAAGAGGTTCACTCACAGCCATCACTTGGAAAAGACCCAGTCAACTTGAGTCACCCTAATAAGGAAATCCTTCTGCTTTAAACCTTATAAGAAAAGTAACCTGAAGTAACCTGATGTTAACCATTCTGCTTTTTTCTATATTTGTTTCCTTGTTCTCATATAAAAACTAACTGTTGCAGTGAGTGCTGATCATGCCACTGTACTCCAGCCTGGACAACAGAGTGAGACCCTGTCTCAAAAAAAGCAAAAAACAAAAAAGTAACTGTTTTGCTAAACCCAGTAGAGCACTCACTATTTTATAGAATAAAATGCTGCCTGATTCTAGAATCCCAAATAAAAGCCAGTTTGATCTTTAAATTTGTTTTAATTTTGTCTTTTAACACCATTGAAAGTCATATATTGAAGCCTAAAACCCGCCCCTTCTCTCTCTCCTCGCCACCCTGTGTGTACACAAAGAAGAGATCATTTGAGCATCCACCTGCAAGCGAAGAGAAGAGGCTTTAGAATGAAACCTTCCTTGCTGGCACCCTGATCTTTCCAGTCTCCAGAACTGTGAGAAGTATATTTCTATTGCTTAAGCCACACAGTCTGTGGTACTTTGTTATGGCAGCCCAAGCTGAGTAAGACAAATACTATTTCAAGAAAGTGACTTATTACTGGGTGCGGTGGCTCACACCTGTAATCCTAGCACTTTGGGGGTTGGAGACAGGCAGATACTTGAGATCAGGAGTTCAAGACCAGCCTGGCCAACATGGTGAAACCCCACCTCTACTAAAAATACGAAAAATTAGCTGGGGGTGGTGGTGTGTGCCTGTCCTAGCTACTTGGGAGGCTGAGGCAGGAGAATTACTTGAACCCAGGAGGCAGAGGTTGCAGCGAGCTGAGATCATGTCACTGCACTCCAGCCTGGACAACAGAGCAAGACCCCATCAAAAAAAAGAAAAAGAAAAAAAAGAAAATGACTTAGTGACTTATCTCTTATGAGCTGCTTGGGGAAGTTGATGGGAGATTGGTCACTAACTTCTATCAACAGCTAAGCTCATCAGCCTTATATCTGGACAGAACCAAATTTCTATCTCAGCTAAATAATGCATTCCTGTATGGCAAAGGGATTGATCTATAATTTAAACGGCAATAGTACAATAGTATATCCTCTCTGCCCAGTGACTGCTATGGTACTTTGTCTAGGAGCTCTCTCCAAGGATGGGAGAAAAGGGTTCTTGCCTGGTTGTTTTGCATCACCTACCACTTTTCTGGCCAACTGATGATTGTAGGGCATTCCTTTTATTTAGATTTCCTTTATTTCTTTCATCTCTCCACTTATAATCAAAGAACATTAAGTACTTGCTCAGGTGTTTTAGACTCTTGTCTAAGGATCTTGCCCAAGGTCACTGTATTAGTCTGTTTTCACACTCTATATATAAAGAAATACTTGAGACTGAGTAATTTATAAGAAAAAAAGAGGTTTAATTGACTCACAGTTTCACATGGCTGGGTGGGGGGCCTCAGGAAACTTAACAATCATGGCAGAAAGTGAAGGGGAAGCAAGGACCTTTTTCAGAAAGTGGAACGAAAGAGAAGAATGAAGGAGGAGCTACCAAACACTTATAAAACCATCAGATCTCATGAGAACTCACTATCACGAGAACAGCATGGGGGAAACTGACTCCATGGTCCAATCACCTCCCTCCCTCGATACATGGGGATTACAGGTCCCTCCCTTGACACGTGGGGATTACAAATCGAGATGAGATTTGGGTGGGGACACAGAGCCAAACCATATCAGTCACTGAACCACTGCATCTGTGATGTACATTCCCAAAGCTTTTATTAGTTCTAGGATCTGGACAAAGTACCTGTACTACCTCTTTGTGACCTGATCAATAGTTTAGTCAAGTTCAATAATACTGATAACACAATACAAGCTTCGTTTACTGAGAAATTTTTTGCATGGAAATGTGCTAAACCTTTTATAGGCATCATCTCATTTAATCCTGCCTGCTTTGCAAACAGGTGAAATGGTGATTATAATCTCCATTATAGGCTTAGAGAAGCTAAGTATCAAGTCCAAGTTCACACCGTCATAAGATGAACTTGGGTTTTGAACTGAAGTCTGACTCGGTAAATGCCAAGGCAATATCCATATGGATATGCTAAGAATAATGAATCAGAATCAGGCACAGTTTTTAAAACATCAAATGATGTATGTAATTACTTAAAATCTTAAATTTTTATGCAATAATTTGACTTTTTTTTTTTTTTAAGGCTAGCGCATTAAGTATACCTCCCATTACAACTAGTTCAAGTATATGAGATTCCATTTCTGGTCCGTATTACTCATTTTGCTTTCTTGGGCTCTGATCCTCTCTCGTATTTTCATGTTTCCTATTTGTATTTGTTTGGGGCTTTTCTCTCCTTTACAAAATTGGGTAGTCATGCTTCTCCAGTAACCTTGGTGAGTCAGTTCAACCTCTAATTACTTCAGTCTCCTTGCCTGCAAGAAAAGCAGTCAAACTACACGAACACTCTATTGTTTTGCATCATTTCACACGTACACAGGGATAAGGAGGGAAATAATTCTCCCAATGAAGCAGAACCACCGGTAACAGCTGGCACAACTTCTAAAGACCCAGTCTCTCTTGAAAAACAGCCGCAAATTGTCCCTAAATAATAATTACCCCACCTGTATCAGGACTATCTCACTGACTAGCTGCACTTCATGACACAATACCTGCTATTAACTCTCAGCATGGATATAAACATTGCCATAATATTTTTTAAAACCAACAATGTATCATTTGCACATTAGGACAACAGAATGTTAGTTAACGCACAGAAAACACAAAGGCATGGCTACCCTGTTCTTTGGTGACTCCATATCTAATTATTACCAAACACGTCTCCAGTCTTTAGACAAATTTAGTTATTATAAGGGTGGCTGGATAAATAGCAAAGACTTGCTTTTCATTAACAAAGGGCACATCAGAACCGAGTTAATCCTTCCCAGTTACCCAACATTCAAAGCTTCTAGTGCAGTCACTTTCTAGTCATTTTAGAACCCAGAGCAGTGTGACGATTTGATGCTTAAGTTTCAACACGTTTTATTAATCCATTCTTCTTGTGCTTCATTTAAAATATTGGAAACTATAAAAAGATCAGCGTGTTAATCCTCTGCCAGGAAACGGGGGAAAAAAAGTTAAAAACCTAACAACAACACGAAAAAAGCAAGAGCGCTGGAATCTCAGCTTTGAGGAAACACATGGGATGAAAGCATCCGCCCAAGCTCTAACCATTTGTCACATGGGACTCTTCCCCTCGGGGGTGAATCCTGGATGTCCCCAGGATGGAGCGAGGAGGTCGTGCGTGCGGGCGAGTGTGTGACTGCAGGGGGCTTTGGCGGCGCGAGGAGGCGACACCGCCCCCTCCCTCAGGCGCAGGGAGGGTCTTCCAGGAAGCGGCGGATCTCTGCTGACTCCGCGGCTGCGGGCCCCGGGCTGCGGCCGCCCAGGCCGGCACGTAGCGCCGAGCGTGACTCAGCGCTGACTCATCGGACTCGCTGCCAGTGGATTTCCCCCGTCAGCTGCTCGCGCTACTCCTGTCGCCGGCAGCTCGCAGGACTTCGCAGATACCGCTGCCTCCTTAGTCTTTCCTGCACAGCAGAGCAGTCCTGTCGCTTTAAACAGAGCAAGCCAGCTTTCACTGCTTTTGAATCCCGACCGAGCGGGGCACTGCCGTGCTTTGTTTTCTTTGCCTTTAAGAGTGCAATAGTCCACTAATCAAATTCTTTCATCAAAAGCGTGTTGGGACAAATCCCTGACATCGTCCTTCCACTGTGATTTGGAGGTGACCTCCACCCAGGTTTCACTTCCGTTGTACCCAGCTCTCGTCTTATTTTTGTCCCTCATTTTGTGAATTTATCCTCTCACTACGCTTGATAACTAACCTTGGCGCAAACCCACAATTGTGGTGACGCAAATCAGGTTGGAACTTGGCATCGTCGTGTGCGGGCAGTGAGGGACTTACTGTAAAATCTGGGGCCTTCATAAAGGCGTTCTTATTTGCCATCCTACTTGCTGATTAGATACCGTGCTCATTTTCTGTCTGCCACTCCCCTTTGAAAGTTCCTGAGACAGGCCGGGCACGGTGGCTCACGCCTGTAATCCCATCACTCTGGGAGGACGAGGCGGGCGGAACACGAGGTCAGGAGATCGAGACCATCCTGGCTAACACGGTGAAACACCGTCTCTACTAAAAAATACAAAAAATTAGCCGGGCGTAGTGGTGGGCGCTTGTAGTCCCAGCTACTCGGGAGGCTGAGTCAGGAGAATGGCGTGAACCTGGGAGGCGGAGCTTGCAGTGAGCGCCACTGCACTCCAGCCTGGGCGACAGAGCGAGACTCCGTCTCAAAAAAAAAAAAAAAAAAAAAAAAAAAAGAAAGCTCCTGAGACAGATTTAGATGGACTCCTAAAACCTGTTCATCTAAATGGACCGGTTTAGATGGACCGCTCCTGTCAGGAGCGGTCGTGCTCATTTCTTCTTCCCCAGAGTTCAATCTGCAGCGCGGCAGTAGGGCAGCATTTCTCCAACTTTACCGTGGACCGCCTGCATCAAAAGCGCCGCGGTAAAAATGCAGATTCTTGAAGCTCACTTCAAATTACAGACTCGGAATGTCCTGGCTGGGTGGTGGCATGGAGGCACCTGTCTGAGGTCGGGGCCTAGAAATAATACATCGTATTAACCAACTACCTATCAGTGATTCTTAGGTACGTTTAGGTTTGACAACTACTAGCAAGAGGGCGAGGATGTGAGACATTATACTGGGTAGACTCTAGGGCTCCTTACGATATAGAACACTGTGTTCTAAAATTGATGTTTAAGTTTTGATGGAAGGAAAAAATATTTCCAAATTTGGTTTTATATATTATATTGTTTGCTTTAACTGTATATTTATATAGACAAATTTCTTTTTTTTTTTTCTTTCTTTAAAGAGAGAGTCTTTCTGTGTTGCCCAGGCTGGCCTCGAACTCCTGGGCTCAAGGAACCCTTCCGCCTCAGCCTCTCCAGTAGTTAGGACTACAGGCGTGCACCACCACTCGGCTCTTTTTCTTTCTTCCTTTTTATTTTTATTTACTTATTTTGAGACATGGTCTCACTCTCTCGCCTAGGCTAAAGTGAAGTGGTGGGATCTTGGCTCACTTCAGCCTCACCCTCCCCAGGATCAGGTGATAGTCCCACCTCAGCCTCCCCAGGGGCTGGGGCTACAGGTGTGTGCCACCATGCCTGAATAATTTTTGTATTTTTTTAAGAGACAGGGTTTCACCATGTTGCCCAGGCTGGTCTCGAACTCCTGGGCTCGAGGGATCCGCCTGCCTCGGCCTCCCAAGGTGCTGGGATTACAAGGGAGTACCACCACACCTGGCCGGCTCTTTTTTTTTTTTTTTTTTAATTAGAACTTTGTTTATAAAAAAAATCAAGTTTCTATAAATTTTCTTTATTTCAGAGTAATATTTCTCCAATCTGACTTTGTGTCAGAATTACCCAAAGAGTTATAGAAAAACTCTTAATTCGTTGACCAGCCCTCAGGCTTAAAGACACTATCTCTGAAAGTGAAGCCCCCCAAATACGCATTTTTTTCTTTTTTGACATGGTCTTACCCTGCTGCCCAGGCTGAAGTGCAGTGGCATGATCACTGCTTGCTGCAGCCTCAGCCTCCCAAGGGTCAGGTGATCCTCCCACCTCAGCCTCCCAAGTAGCTGGGGCTACAGGCGCGTGCCATGCCTGGCTAATTTTTGTATTTCTTGTAGAGATGGGGTTTTTCCATGCTCCCCAGGCTGGTCTCAAATTTCTGAGCTCAAGTGATCTGCCCACCTAGACCTCTTAAAGTACTGGAATTACAGGCATGAGCCACGACACCCAGCCAAAAATAGGCATTTTGAAATGCTTTCAAAGTTGGTCTTTGAACTTTTTCAAAGTCACCACTATTCCCAAGTAGTAACAGTAACTCCAGGGTAGTTGGCCTATATTGTTCCATTATGGTGCTCATTCATCTCTCAGTCTGCAGTGTTTCATTTGGAAATCACCGTTTTAAAAATAAAATTATGCTAAAAAGGAATTTGATGAGATAAAAGGAAAAAGAGAAAAAAGTGACCACATAAAATATCAGCTCACTATTATATTCATAAATTCACTTATTTAGAAAACAAGGTTGAAATATTTGTATTCTAAATCTTTTGTGCAGGTGGGGAGAGGGGGTTGATTGGACAACAATCTTCAAGTGTATTTTGAAATTTTTAGGTCAGGTGTGGTGGCTCATGCCTGCAATCCCAACACTTTGGAAGGCCAAGGCGGGAGAGAGGATTGCTTGAGCCCAGGTGTTCAAGACCAGCCTGGGCAACATAGCAAGACACTGTCTCTAAAAGAAAGAAAAGTAATTGTTTTCCCCTTGGATATTTTGTTTACTTCTTTTCTTTTCCTTCCCTCCCCCTCCCCCTCCCCCTTCTCCTCCTCCTCCTCCTCCTCATTCTTCTTTCTTCTTTAGGGGAGAGGCACAAGACACAAGTTCCATGAATACTTCTTTTCGTTCCACTGGGTTTTTCCATTTAATCTCTGCTAGCATTGTGGCAAAAAGCCAAAAATCCTAGATCTGAAACATGCCTGACAAAGACATGTTGGCTCACTGCAACCTCCACCTCCCAGGTTCAAGTGATTCTCTTGTCTCAGTCTCTAGAGTAGCTGGGATTGCAGGCGCACACCACCACGCCCGGCTAATTTATTTTTATTTTTATTTTTATTTTTTGAGACGGAGTCTCGCTCTGTTGCCCAGGCTGGAGGGCAGTGGTGTGATCTTGGCTCACCACAACCTCCGCCTCCTGGATTAAGAGATTCTCTTCCCTCAGCCCCCCGAGTAGCCAGGACTACAGGCACCATGCCCTGCTAAGTTTTGTACTTTTAGTAGAGACGGGGTTTCACTATGTTGGCCAGGCAGGTCTTGAACTCCTGACCTCATGATCTGCCTGCCTCGGCTTCCCAAAGTTCTGGGATTACAGGCATGAGCCACTGTGCCCGGCCAACGCCCAGCTAATTTTTAAAATTTAATTTAGTTTTATTTATTTATTTTTTGAGACGGAGTCTTGCTCTGTCGCCCAGGCTGGAGTGCAGTGGCATGATCTCGGCTCACTGCAACCTCCGCCTCCCTTCCCAGATTCAAGTGATTCTCCTGCCTCAGCCTCTCAAGTAGCTGGGACGCGCAGCTAATTTTTGTATTTTTAGTAGAGTCGGGGTTTCATCATGTTCGCCAGGCTTGTCTCAAACTCTTGACCTCAAGTGATCCACCCGCCTCAGCCTCCCAAAGTGCTGGGATTGCAGGTGTGAGCTCCCGCACTGGGCCTGGTTGACTTTTTTATAGCCTTGCTTCTCCAAGCCTGGTCCTTGGTCCAGCATCACCTGGGAACAGACTCTCAGACCCCGTCCATAACTACCAAATCAGAATGTGCTTGTTAGCAAGATCCCCAGGTGATGTGTGTGTATTAAAATTCAGGAACCACTCTTACAGTAATTGTAAGAGTTACAATCTAAGGCTCGTGGAGGAAGAAAGAAGAAGAAACGAGTCTGGTTGTGGAGGGGACATGTATTAGTTTCCCAGGGTTGCAATAACAAAATACCACAAACTGGGTGATTAAAACAATAGAAATTTATTCTCTCACAGTTCTGGAAACCAGAAGTCCAAAGTGAAGAGTCGGCAGAGCCATGTTCCTTCTGAAACTCTGGGTAGAATCCTTCCTTGTATCTTCCTAGCTTCCAGGGGTGACCATGGGTACTTGCAGCTCCTGGGTTTGTAGCTGTATTACTTCAGCCTTTGCTCCTGTGGTCACATGGCATTCTCCCTGAGTGCCTGTCTTTTACGTCGTCTTCTTATAAGGACACCAGTTATGTTGGATTAGGGCCCAGTGAATACATTGTAAATTGATTATATCTGCAAAGGTCCTATTTTCAGATAAGGTCACATGGACAGGTACTTGGGTATAGGATGTCAATAAATTACTTTGGGGGAACACAAGTTATCCCATAATAGGGAGATGTGGAGATTTTATTACCAATAAGTTGAAATGCATTATGTGAAAAATAACTTAAAAAATAAGCATTATTTTAAAATAAGCTGATCACATTTTATTTTTAAATTTTATTTATTTATTATTTATTTTTGAGACAGAGTCTCACTCTGTTGCCCAGGCTGGAGTGCAGTGGCACGATCTCAGCTCACTGCAACCTCTGCCTCCTGAGTTCAAGTGATTCTCCTGCTTCAGCCTCCCAAGTAGCTGGGATTACAGGTGCATGCCACCATGCCTGGCTTATTTTTTGTTTGTTTGTTTGTTTGTATTTTTAGTAGAGACAGGGTTTTACCATGTTGGCCAGGCTAATCTCGAACTCCTGACCTCAAGTGATCCATCTGCTTTGGCCTCCCAAAGTGCTGGGATTACAGGTGTTGATCCACTGCGCCTGGCCTCAAGGGCAATTTAGCATCTCTTATAACATCATGCCAAGTTGAAAGTAAGAACTCAGTAGTTATTAATAATAATAGTCAAAGCTATGGCATACCTCTGGACAAGCATACAAAATCTCACATGTTTAAATCTACCTATGGTACAAGGCAAGACAAACTTCTACCACAAAGGGTTAGTTTGACCATAGAAAGTAAGCTCTAAAAAACAGGGAAAAATCAGGGCTTGGTGGCTCACGCCTGTAATCCCAGCTACTTGAGAGGCTAAGTAAGGCAGGGGGAATTGCTCGGACCCAGGAGGTGGAGGTTGCAGTGAGCTGAGATCGCACCACTGCACTCCAGCCTGAGTAACAGAGCAAGACTCTGTCTCAAGAAAAAATAAAAAGTGAAAAAAAAATTATAGCTAAAATTATAATCACATTGACACATAAACCAAAAATATCATAGGACCAGGGCAAAAAAGAGAAGGGAATCCTTATAATCCCAGGAAAGGATAAGAGTAGGACCAGAGGGGCAGCTTCAAGGTAGTAATGTCATTTTAAAAGCCCTTGACAGTTTGTAGTAGGAATCTCTTTTTGTCTGCTCAGCATTAATTCTCCCTCTTTCCTTTGAGAAGCCTCAGGTCATCCTGGCCAACATTTCTGTGTAGAACTCTCAGCCACAGTGTTTGCCTTCCCCTCATCCCTTCCCCCAAGGTTGAAACACAGGGCTATTTTTGTCCTAGCCATCTGAATATGGAGTATAGTCTCAAAAATGAAGAAGGTGGTTGAAGCTGAGTCATTTTAGTGGTAGTGATCAGAGACACCAACCAGATATTTTGTTTGTTTTACCACTGAGAATCCCAGAGCAACCCTAGTTGCTATCCTCCACAAGCCCCCATTGGTTTTTTGTTTGTTTTGTTTCTTTTTTTTTTTTTTTTTGAGACAGAGTCTTACTCTGTCACCCAGGGTAGAGTGACAACCTCTGCCTCCAGGGTTCAAGCAATTCTCCTGCCTCAGCCTCCCAAGTAGCTGAGATTACAGGTGCCCACCACCATGCCTGGTAAAGTTTTGTATTTTTAGAAGAGATGGGGTTTCACCATGTTGGCCAGGCTGGTCTCGAACCCCTGAGCTCAGGTGATCCGCCCACCTAGTCCCCATTGTTTAGTTATTTCTTTTGTTTGAAATGCTACTTAGTATCTTTCCAAATGTTATTTTATTAAAAAAATTTAGGTGTCAATGTTTAATTTGTATATTGTTATTTTTAGTTAATTATAATTTATTTTAAATTATTTTTAATGGGCCCAGAGCTAGCCTCAGTTGATTTCTATTGCTTACAAAGAAACCTAAGCAACAAAGATACTGATGGAGAGAACACATACTGCTCACCCACTAAGACACCTGAAATAGTAGTCTGCATTCATGATAAATAAAATATGCACTCTTGAAATATAATGAAGCTTTTTTCAGTTTGTTTCAATGGATTTTACCATTATTGTCCTATATATTTTTTACATTTTTATTTACTTATTTATTTATTTTAGAGATGGAGGGTCTCACTGTGTTGCCCAGGCTGGAGTGCAGTGGCTATTCGCAGGTGCAATTAGGGCACATTACAGCCTTGAACTTCTGCACTCAAGCTAGCCACCTGCCTCAGCCTTCTTAGTAGCTGGGACTACAGACATGCACCACTGCATCCAGCTAGCCCTATATTTCAAGCTGAGTCATTTTTCCTTTCTAACTACCCAAATTGCCAGTGGGTGAAAATGAGAAAATCTCTATTATTATGCTACTTGAAGACACCAATAGTCTTTTAAACCTTTTTTTTTTTTTTTTTTGAGACAGGGTCTTGCTCTGTTGCCCAGGCTGAAGTGCAGTGGCACAAACATGGCTCACCACAGCCTTGACCTCCTGGGCTCAAGCAATCCTCCTGCCTTAGCCTCCCAAATAGCTGGAAGCACAGGCACACACCACCATGCCCAGCTAATTTTATTTACTTATTTATTTATTTATTTATTTATTTATTTATTTATTTATTTATTTAAGATGGAGTCTCGTTCTGTCTCCCAGGCTGGAGTGCAGTGGCTCAGTCTTGGCTCAATGCAACCTCTGCCTCCTGGGTTCAAGTGATTCTCCCACCTCAGCCTCCTGAGTAGCTGGGATTTCAGGTGCATGCCACCACACCCAGGTAATTTTTGTATTTTTAGTAGAGACAGGGTTTTGCCATGTTGGCTGGGCTGGTCTCGAACTCCTGACCACAGGTGATCCACCCGCCTTGGCCTTACCCAAAGTGCTGGAATTACAGGTGTGAGCCACTTCACCTGGCCTATTTACTTATTCTTTTGTAGAGATGGGGTCTTACCATGTTGCCCAGGCTGGTCTTGAACTCCTGGGCTCAAGCGATCCCCTCATCTAGGCCTCCTCAAATGCTGGGATTACAGGCATGAGCTACTGCACCTGGCCCCAATAATCTTTATGTTGTCTCCAAATGGTTTTCATGATAATTGTGATATTAAGATTAATAAAAAGTGCTCCAAGGTTCCTCATTAGAGCTAGTTTACCAAGGGTCTAATTGGCATAATAGAAACAGAGTCATTGTTATGCCAGGCTAAATGTGATCTTTTTTCTGCAAGCAAAGAAATAATATTAGCCTAAAGCTTTCATATTGACTAACACTAATTGTGTGTGCTTTGAGTTCTCCTGATACAATTTAGCATTTATTTATTAATTATTCAGTCTCTGTAGAGATGGTCAAAATTTGCTAATGCTGGAGTCTGGGCTCAGTGGCTCACACCTGTAATGCTAGCACTTCGGGAGGCCAAAGTGGGAGGATCGCTTGAGCCCAGGATTTCGAGACCAGCTTGGGCCGCATGGTAAACCCTATCTCTACAAATAATATGAAAATTATTCGGGCATGGTGTTAGGTGTTTGTAGTCCCAGCTACTTGGGAAGCTGAAGTGGGAGGATCACCTGAGCCTAGGAGGTTGAGGTTGTGGTGAGCTGTGACTATACCACTGCACTCCAGCCTGGGTGACAGAGTGAGACCATTTCTTAAACAAACAAACAAAAAATTGCCAATACTCACTATATCGCAAGTCATTACAGTGAAGTATTGGGAACAGTTTTCAATTAATAATAATTGCACCTTGGATAAACTGCATTGGCTACCATACTGCCACTGCTCAAAGCTTCCTGATAAAATTTAATTTGACCAAGGTATATCAGCTTCTCAGAATCCTTACTGCTTACTCTTGTAAGTCTCCCTCTCTTGACATGCTTGCATCAATGGCTGCATGGTGGATATGGTTTCATTTCACTGGAGTGTAGGGGGCGTACAAGGAAAGTAAATCCAAAATGGTAACTGATTTTGAGATTACAGTGAATCATGAATGCCATGATAAGGACTCCACACTTACACAGAATGCGTTAATGGATTTTGACCAAAGTAAGGGAAATGACATTTTTTAGTGCATATTATGTGCCTGCAACTACATTATTCGTTGGTTTCCTGCATACGATAGGTGAGGATTTAGCTCTCTTATACCACCTATGACTTTAAGTAAAATATTTAAGACTCAACCAATTAAAAAAAAAACAATGACAATGTGAATACCTACTTCGTTGGAAAAGGGTATGCACACCTGTCTTTCTCTTTACCTGTCTTTTCTCTTTGTACCTGTTAAATTCTGTCATCTGTATGTCCCTTGACCTTATTGAGGTTGATGACATTTATATAATTAACTGTTTTGAGATTTGTCTATAGGTTGACAATGAAAGTAAAAAAAGTCTTACCATTTGCATTATTAAGACTGGGCTGAGAGCAGTGGCTTATGCCTGTAATCCCGGCATTTTGGGAGGCCGAGGTGGGCGGATCACTTGAGGCCGGGGGTTCAAGACCAGCCTGGCCAACATGATGAAATCCCATCTCTACTAAAAAATGCAAAAATTAGCTGGGCATGGTGACGCACACTTGTAATCCCAGCTACTTGAGAAACTGAGGTGGGAGGATTATTTGAACCTGGGAGGCAGAGGTTGCAGTGAGCCCAGATTGCGCTACTGCACTCCAGCCTGGGTGACAGAGCAAGACTCTGTCTAAAAAGAAAAAAAAAAAAAAAAAAAAAAAAAGACTGTATGGGCTGGGCTTGGTGGCTCACGCCTGTAATCCTAGCACTTTGGGAGGCCGAGATGGGTGGATTGCTTGAGCTCAGGAGTTCAAGACCAGCCCGGGCAACCTGGCAAAACCCCAGCTCTACAAAAAATTAGCACACCTGTAGAACTGGCTACTTTAGGGACTGAGGTGGGAGGATTGTTTGAGCCCAGGAGATGGATGCTGCAGTGAGCTGAGATCACACCAGTGCACTCCAGCGTGGGAGACAAAGTGGATCCTGTCTCAAAAAAAAAAAAAAAGAAAGAAAGAAAGAAAAGAAAAAGACTGTATGAATATTCTTCATGGCAGAGAAAATAATGTAGTATTGTGTGGAGAAACCACAAACTGTTTCTCCTCTGCCACAACAATCAACACTTCTGACTGAGTGTGGGGGAGGGGTTTCCCCACACAACAAGCAAGCAATCATTTCTGCAGTGGATACCAGCTGCGTGTCCTCTAATTCAATTCTGACACTATCTACCTGGAGATAGTGTCAGATCCCATAGGCTGAGGCCTACGTCCCCAAAACTGCCCCTCTTCCCCACTTCCGATGCCAGTCACAAGCCCCAGCTTGTTCTACCTGTGTTTCTGATCAGCCAGCTATAAACTGGGGATCCCACAACCTCCTCCTGGGTTTAGCTATTTGCTAGAGCAGCTTAGAGAACTTGGGGAAACATTTATGTTGTTTACTGGTTTATTATGAGGGATATTACAAAGGATACAGATGAAGAGATGCATAGGGTAAGGCCTGGGGGAATAGGAGCAGAGCTTCCATGCCCACCCTGAGGTCACCGCCCTGTAGAACATCCACGTGTTCAGCTATCCAGAAGCTCTGTGAATCCTGCTCTCTTGGGTCTTTTGTGGAGACTACATTGGACTGGCATGATTGCTAGCTATGTAGAAATGTGATTGGACACAAAAGCATGATCTCATGGTAATGAGCTGTGTGGGAAAACTCAGCGAGGCTTGTCTGTTTAGATTTTTCTTGGCCTTTCTGTGCAGCATTTTTTCCTCCAGGGTATGGGGCATGACTTCTTCTGAAAAGCAGGGGAAGATTAGGGTCCTTCCTTGGTGACAAAAAGGAACAGGTGAAAGAAGGGCAGGAGAAGGCCAGGAGCAGTAGCTCACGCCTGGAATCCCAGCACTTTGGGAGGCCAAGCGAGTGGAGGTTAGCCCAGGAGTTTGAGACCAGCCTGGCCAACATGGTGAAACCCTGTCTCTATTAAAAATACAAAACAATTAGCCAGACATGGTGGTGCATGCCTGTAGTCCCATCTACTCAGGAGGCTGAGGCAGGAGAATCGCTTGAACCTGGGAGGCGGAGGTTGCGGTGAGCAGAGATCGCGCCACTGCACTCCAGCCTGGATGATACAGTGAGACTCTTTCTCAAAAAAAAAAAAAAAAAAAAAGAAGGGCAGGAGAAGATGAAAGAAAAAGATTCTGTTTTCTGAGGCTTGCTTCTGAGGCCTTAAGTGCCCCAACATTATAACAAAATATTAAAACAAAAGCTATGGGAATTATGAGCTAGGAACTGTGGATTAAAATCAATATATGTATATATTATATCACAAGTATAATTGCATGTCCTTTTCTGAAATCTATTATTTTTCCTAGAGTTTCTAATTAAAAAAAATTTTTATTATTGCCCATAATTTCTTCCAAAATTCTCAAACGTACTACTTGGTCTATGGAAACTTTTCTTTCTAGGAGACCTCCAGCCTCTGGTGTACCTCTGGCCTCTTTGAACTGATTGCTTTCTAGCCCTGTTGAACAGCTATTACTTTGAGACTTCTGTACATTGCAATATTAGGTTGGAGCCACTGTCTTCTAGATCCCATATCTTCATTCCTTGACTTATTCCCTCTACTCTCAAGTATCTTTAAAGAGAAAATGCCTGAAAGATAAACTTACTAATTCTTGCGTATCTAAATTTTTTTGTTTTTACATTTAATTGATTTTATTTCTTTATATTTATTTATTATTTATTTATTTTGAGACAGAGTTTTGCTCTTGTTGCCCAGACTGGGGTGCAATGGCGTGATGTTGGCTCACCACAACCTCCGCCTCCTGGGTTCAAGTGATTCTCCTGCCTCTGCCTCCCGAGTAGCTGGGATTACAGGCATGTGCCACCACGCCTGGCTAATTTTGTATTTTTAGTAGAGACGGAGTTTCTCCATGTCTGTCAGGCTGGTCTCGAACTCCTGACCTTAGGTGATCCACCAGCCTCAGCCTCCCAAAGTGCTGGGATTAACAGGCATGATCCACCGCACCTGGCCCATTTCATTGATATTTAAGCTGTCTAGAACTCTTGATTGAAATCATTTTCCTTCAAAAACCAACAACATTGCTTCACTGTCTTAACAGTATTGCAGATGAGAAGTCAGGTGAAAGCCTGAATTTTAATTATTTTTTCCACTCTAACCTTTGAATTTCTTCTCTTTTTTCTTCTTCTTTTTTTTTTTTTTCAAAGAGGGGGTCTTGCTGTGCTGCCCAATCTGGTCTTGAACTCCTGGGCTCAAACGATCCTCCTATCTTGGCCTCCCAAAATGTTGAGATTACAGGCATGAGCCACTGCACCCATACTTCTTTATTCTATTTTTTTTTAAGTGAAAGCAAGTTTATTAGGAAAGTAAAGGAATAAAAGAATGGCTACTCTACAGGCAGAGCAGCCTATTCTTTATTTTTAGTTTAGCTATTCCTAGCTTTCTGTAATTTTAGGGTATTGTTTTTACTTATGGGTATTCCATTTATTCTGCTCATCATTTAGCAGAAACTTTCAGTTGGAAAATTCATGGCTCTTCAATAGAATTTATCTGATAAACTTATTAGAGCTTTATCAGAGAAAAAGATGAAGAAATAGGTGTGTAAATACATTTTCAGGCTGTAAAGCTAGGATTTATAGGCACAAGCTAAACAATCTATCCACTTTTAACAATTTATGAAGATAATTAAAAGACACATATAGAGCATTCCAAAACTAAATGTAGCAATCTACTGGTGAAAAATTCCTAGTTTTCTTTCAATCAAATGTCCTAATTCCTTAAATGTAAAAGAGCAAATTTCAAATATACAATACATCTCATTCTTACTCACTACATCTAAACACAGGTGAAAACAAAACAAAACAAAACAAAAAAAAAGCAAACTCCCCGCAACAATGGTATCTACAACTCTTCATAAGACTTATATCCTTACTAAAATGTTGTGGTTCATGCAGTTCACTTTCTATTAATAGAACAGCCTGATGACTCATTTTGCACATTTAGAGTGTAATGAGGATTTCCAGATCTGCAGTACCTGTGATGACCATAAATACCTCCTTCAAATTAAAACACATTTTTTAAAAAATAGTTCTTTGAAATATTATTTTGAAAAAGATAAAGTATGATTTAGGTACAGTAATTTTTATGCATTTTAGTGCATAGTTTTGTAAGCTTTGACAAACGCATACAGTCATGTAACCACCACCACAATCAAAATACCAAGTAGTTCCTTCACTCCTCAAAGTACCTCCTACCTCCCTCCAACCTCGTATCCTTTTGAAGTCAAACACACCCCTGCCCTGCAGCCCCTGGAAATCACTCATCTGGTTTTTTTTTCTATATAATTTTGCCTCTTCCAGAATTCCATGTAACTGTTATCAGAGAGTATGTAGGCTTTTTTTTTTCATTTAGCGTAATGAATTTGAGATTTATCAGTTTTCCTGAGTACATCAGTAGTCTGTTCCTTTTTATTGCTGATAGTATTCCATCATATAGATATGCCAGAATCAGCTTATCCAAATATTGATATTTAACCATTTATCAAGACCTTATTTTATAGACAAGGGTAGTTTCATGACTTTTGAAATTACACATTTTTTTTTTCTTGAGATGGAGTCTCATTCTGCTGCCCAGGCCGGAATGCAGTGGTACCATCTCGGCTCACTGCAACCTCCGCTTTCCGGGTTCAAGTGATTATCCTGCTTCGGCCTCCTCAGTAGCTGGGATTATAGGTGTGCGCCACCATGCCTGGCTAATTTTTGTATTTTTAGTAGAGATGGGGTTTCACCATGTTGGCCAGGCTGGTCTCCAACTTCTGACCTCAAGTGATCCACACGCCTGGGCCTCCCCAAGTGCTGGGATTACAGGCATGAGCCACTACCCCCGGCCTACGCATTTATTAAGAAGGAAAAAAGGGGCCAGGTGTGGTGGCTCATGCCTGTAATCCCAGCACTTTGGGAGGCCAATGTGGGTGGATCACGAGGTCAGGAGTTCAAGACCAGCCTGGCCAACAAGGTGAAACCTCGTCTCTACTAAAAATTCAAAAAAAGCCGGGCGTGGTGGCGGGCACCTGTAATCCCAGCTACTCAGGAGGCTGAGGCAGGAGAATCGCTTGAACCCAGGAGGCGCAGGTTGCAGTGAATACAATAAAATGCACCCATAAAATGGCCGATATCGAGCCATTGCACTCCAGCCTGGGTGACAGAGCAAGACTTCATCTCAAAAAAAAGAAGGAAGAAAGGTACATTCTCATAATGCCTTAAATTAGTTACTTGGGATTTATTTGACAATGATTAGGAATAACTGTTTCAAAAGATATATTTTTTCATATACCTTAGAAAACAATAGATATTTGTTCAACTCTCTAATTGTGGGTTTGCGTTTGAAATGTGTATTGTGATTCAAAAGTTTTCTCTACCTAGAAGGGGAATACAACACATGGAAATTATTATTGCCGGTGACACCAGATAATATTTTGCCTAAACTCCTGAGGTGAGTGCTCTATGAAGACCCCATTCAACCCAGACCTTTGAAATGGCTCACTTCCCATTTAAACTCTATTAATCTTCTACCTCATGGAGGCAACAGGTGGTTTAGAAAAGAGCCAATAGAAAGATAATTTTTGTCCTTCAGGATCAGTGCCAATGGAAAAAAGTGACCTGAAATACAGATCTCAGGCCTGACATGATGAAAATCTAGTGCCACAGCTGTTGTCTCTCAGAACTGTCACTCATCATGTTTTAATTTCACAGTTTTGATTTAATCTTTTCTAAATACAGCACTGGATAAATACAGAACAAGATAACAAGAGTTCCCAGCAAAGGATCCAGGTTGGTATTCACACTATCCTCTTTTCACCTCTTCCCCAGCCCTTTGGGTTTTATTTTCTGTGGTGGTTGCATCTCCAGCACCACTATATTCCTGAGGGACAGGGCTTCTTTACCAGCTCTTGAGCCTAACAAGAATCCTAGTGGTTTGATTTCAGTGTGATTTATTTATCTTTCTTATCAGGCTAACCAGAATGCTTTTATCAGCCATGTTAATTTGTAACATACAGTGGAATTGGGTTTGCAGTTGAAAAAAAAAAGTTTTTCAATGATGTACCCCTAAGAGCCCCTCTTTTCTAAGCTCTATAATGAAAAATACTATTGTCAGCCATGGATTAGTTCTTTTTCTTATGAAGCTACCTTTAAAGAACTACAGTGAGTTATAATTTACATACGATAAAATGCACCCATTCTAAGCATACAATCTTGATGAACGTATATGCTTGAGTAAACCACTACTACAAGATATGGAACATTCTCCCCATCACCCACAGGCCTCCCTAATACCTCTTTTCAGTCAATTCTGCCTCCACCCTGAGTCCCAAGCAACTGATCTGCTTTCTATCATGATAGATTGCTTTTGCCTTTTTCAGATTATTCTGTAAACAGTGTGCACTCTTTTTGGCCTGGCTTTCTTACTTAGCATAAACTTTTTGAGATTCATCGATGTTGTTGCATGCATGTGTAACTTGTGTTTTCTGTTTTTCCCCAACTGAGTTTTATTTCATTTTATGAATACACCACAATTAGTTTATCCATTTTCTTGCTGATGAACATTTGGATTGTATCCACTTTAGGGCTATTTTGAGTAAAGCTGCTATGGACATTTGTATGTAAATCTTTATGTAGTATTCATTTCTCTTGGGCAAATATCTAGGAGAAAATGGCTGGGTTGTATGATTAAGTATATAATTTTAGTCATTTTAGTGGGTTTGCAGAGGTATATCATTGTGATTTTAACTTGCAGTTTCGTGAAAACTAAGGACATTGAACAGTTTAATTTATCCCTATTTCATATTTTTTGGTGCTGTTGTGAATGTAATTGTTTCTTTAATTTCATATCCAAGGGATCTTGGCTAGTATCTAAAAATACAATTGATTCTTTAATATTGACCTTATTTTCTATAATTTTTCTAAATTCACTTATTTGTCTCAGTAGTTTATTTGGGATTCCTTAAACTTTTCTATATGCACAATCATGTTGATAGGTAAATACAGTTTTACTTCCTCCTTTCCAATCTTGCTTTGTATTTTTTTTCTTGCCTTATTGTAATGACTAGGATTTCTGGTACTTTGTTGAATATATGTGATAAATGCAGACCATCCCTTTGTCTTTGGAGGGGAAATACTCAATATTTCAATATGATGTGTGATGTTAGCTCTAGGTTTTCCACAGGTGTCCTTTATCAGATTGAGGATGCTCTTTTCCATCCTATTTGTTGAGAGTTTTACCATGAAAGGGTGTTGAAATTTGCCAAATACCTTTTCTGTATCTATTAAAATGATTATATATTTTTTCTTATTTATTCTATTAATATGATGAATTACATCAACTGATTTTTTTTTTTTTTGAGAGAGTCTCGCTTTGTTGCCCAGGCTGGAGTGCAATGGCATAATCTTGGCTCACTTCAACCTCTGCCTCCCAGGTTAGAGTGATTCTCCTGCCCTAGCCTCCCAAGTAACTGGGATTATAGGCGCGTGCCACCACACCTGGCTAATTTTTGTATTTTTAATAGAGAAAGGGTTTCACCATGTTGACCAGGCTGGTCTCGAACTCCTGACCTCAGGTGATCCACCCACCTTGGCCTCCCAAAGTGCTGGGATTACAAACATGAGCCACTGTGTCTGGCCATATCAACTGATTTTGAATGTCAAATCAAGTTTGAAATCCCACAATTACAAATACATGGTCATGGTCATGACATATTAATCCTCTTTATATATTGCAGGATTGATTTTCTAATAGTTTAATGACATTTTTCCTTTTGTCTATGTTAAGGAGAGATTAATCTATAGTTTTCTTTCTCATGATGTCTTTGGTTTTGGTACTGATATAACGGTGGTCTTGTAAAATAAGTCAAAAATGGTTCACACCTTCTGTTTTTCTTATGCAGTTTCTGTGGAATTGGTATTACTCTTTTATTGATTGTCTAATACAGTTCACTAGTAAAGCTATCTAGACCTGGAGTTGTGTGTGTATATGTGTGCGTGAAAGTTTTTAATTTGAATTTAATTGGACTATTCATATTTTCTATTTTCTATTAACAAAATTAGTAATTTGGGTCTCTCAAGGAATTTGTTTATCTAACCATTGAATTTATTGGCATAAGGATGTTTAAATATTTTTAGTAGAGACTGGGTTTCACTGTGTTAACCAGGATCGAGACCATCCTGGCTAACACAGTGAAACCCCGTCTCTACTAAAAAAATACAAAAAATTAGCTGGGCGTGGTAGCAGTCACCTATAGTCCCAGCTACTCGGGAGGCTGAGGCAGGTGAATGGCATGAACCTGGGAGGCGGAGCTTGCAGTGGGCCAAGATCGTGCCACTGCACTCCAGCCTGAGCGACAGAGCAAGACTCCATCTGAAACAAAAAAAATTCCCTTATTTTACGTTTAAATATTCCCATTTTAATGTTTGTAGGATCTGTAGTGTCACTCCTGCTTTCTTCTTCATATTAGTAACAAAGTGCTATAATATTTGCTTTCAGCAGTTATGTATCTTTTAAATAAAGTGAGGAAATGTATGTGTGTACAATATACTACATATCTATTTACCCACAGTTACCATTTCCAGCATTCTTCCTTCCTACCTATAGATTCCAGTTATGATCTATGTAGTTTAGTTGTTAGCCAAGGATTGGGGAACTTTTTGAAATCCAACTTGGAGCTTGCACTCTCTGTAGTTCCCTTAATTTCAGAGCTACCCCTTCTCACTCTCCACGAATTTCCACCTGTTCCTCTGGCACCTCAGGCCATTAAGCCTTCAGCTTTCTGCTGCCTCAGCTGCATTCAGGTTGGGAATATACTCTGTCAAAAGACCAATGAAGTCACAAATCTTGCCTGAGATAGTTCTGATACAATGTGCAGATACATTATTCTCTCTTTTCTACCTATCTTTTGCTATTCCCATGTGGTCTTTTCTACTTATCCATAATTTAGCAGTCAGCTAGGGATTTGGGTAGAGTTTATACTCAGAATTTGGGCCTTATCCCTTCTGTGGTTTTCTCGCTTCTGAGATTTCCTCCTAAAGTTCCAGCCACTCTGAAAGCTGTGTACTCTGTCTTTGTCCACCAGCAATACTGAAGTTTTCTGTCCCAGGAGCTTTGGGCATTGCAAACTCTCCTCAGGCAAAAAAAAAAAAAAAAACAACCCACAAATTGCAATTCTTACCTGCTGCTGTTACAGTCTTTCAAGAATAAACTGTTTGCAACTTCTGGTTTTCTCCAGAGTCTTCAAATCATTGTTTTAAATAAATGTTTTGTCCAGTTTTTATCATTGTTATCTGCATAAAAGTTCACCTGACCACTTTATAATGCCATTAGTAGAAACAACCCTTGATTTTTAGCCTTTGGCTTTACAATCATATATTGAAATTGTTTCTTATATGTGTTCTCTCCACAGATTGGTCAGGCCATTCTCTCTATAGGGATTGGGAATGATATTTTTATTTGTATGTGCCTCAAATGCCCAATTTTATTGCACATACATTTATTTAATATTTGCTTGACTTGAATACAAAGGTAAATATTTGCTTGACTTGAATACAAAGGTAAATAAAACTTGGCATTAAGGACTTGTCTAATGCGGGAAAATGATAAACAATGGAGTATGTATAATGAATTATTGTTGCTATGCCAGAAGTGGTTAGAGGGTACCATGGATCACAACGAACAGAAGGGTCAAGACTCTCAGAGAGGTCAGAGAAAGTCTTTACAGAATTAGCAATCCAGCTACTCAGAAGGCTGAGAGGAGAGGATCACTTGAGCCCAGGAGTTCAGGTCCAGCCTGGGCAACATAGTGAGAACCCCGTCAATAAGAAAAACAAAAGTAAGTTAAATAAACCAACAAATAAAAGGAATGAGTAATACTTGAGAGCTGAGTCTTGAAAGATGATTAGCTGTTGGCCCACCTTTATGAGGTTTTGGTGAAATTCCTTATCATACATTTTTCTATAAATTAAGTAGCCATTCTCAAAGTTTGTATTGCAGAATAAATCATAGTGAATTGAAAGGAAATAATTATGTATTAAAAACTATAATATGGCAAACATTATGCTATAGAGATTTTACATATTTCATTTTAGTTATCTCAATAACTGTGAAATATTAATTATTAGCCCTATTGTAGAGATAAGAAAAAAATAATTTTCAATTTGCCCAGTGTCAAGCAATTAACAAGTTATGTACATTCCTTCACCAAGTATTTTTTAAGCACTTGTTACATGCCAGACAGACATTATTGTTGGTGTCGGGTATACAAAAATAAACAACATAAAGTCCTTGGCCTTATGGAATTTACATTCTAATGCGGAAAGTCAGTTTACAAACTCATAAACACATAAATATATGATGCTTTCCTTGGGAATAAGTGCTACAGAGAAAAATTTAAAAAGGCAAGGAGGTGATATGTTACTAGATATAGAGGATGATCAGAAAAGTCTTCTTAAAGAGACATTTGAGCCAAGATCTGGAAGAAGTAAAGGAGGATGCCATGAAAATACCTGGGGGAACAGCATTCAGAAGGCAAAGAGGACAGCACATGCAAAAGTGCATTCCTTGGTGTGTTTGAGGAATATGAAGGCAGCCAGTGGGGCTGCTGTGGAATGCGAGATGGGGAAATGGTAGGGGACGAAGTGAGATAAGTAGGCGGGCCCAGCTCATGCAGGGCTTTGTAGGCCAATGAACTTTTGAATGGATGAAATGAATGAAGCAGGAAATCACTGGAGGCTTTTGAGCATTAGAGAGGCATATTATGTCTTATATTTTAGAAGGATCACTCTGGTATGGGAAATAAACTATGGGGGCAAGAGTGGAAGCAGACAGACCAGCTAGGAGATTATTGAAACTGTTCAAGTAGGAGATTGGACGAGCATTGCAGCCAGTGAAGCTGGAGAGAAGAATTTGGATTCTGGACTTATTCTGTGTGTAGAGTTGACAATATCCCCAATGAATTGGAACCATCTTTTGAAAGAGGAGCCAAACTCAGGTCAATCTAATTCTGAACTCACACTTCCTCTAAGTGCAGGAAAAAAAAATCTATTTAAAGAAGAAAAGCAGTGGAAAAAACTCATGGTCACTGGCAAATCCAAATTATTTTAATCACCCAAAATGTCTTCAAACTAAGTTGCTCAATGTGTCAACCTGAAGCACATTCAGTGTTATGAAAACGGATAATATACAGAGTGTATGCCAATTTGTGAATACTTTAGAATTCTGTGCATATAAAAATACTTTATTCAAGTTTGAAAAATAACTAAAAGTAAAATGAGAATCATGACAATCCTGTGAAGTATGGGATGAACAACTATTAGTCCTACCATTCCATGAGTTATAAAGTCACAATAAATATATGGCCCCTTTGGTCAAATCCAATTAATCAAGCACTAGGATCAGGGTATATGGATTCTAATTCTAGAGCAGAGATACTCTTTGATCAATTGCTGACTCATGCTCAAGGTTGCCTGCCTTTTTAGCCTATTTTTAATTAAAGGTATCAAATATTTGATACCATACGCGTGACAAGCATTTTGAAACAGCAATAGATGGTATAAGAAGATCCTACACAATGTTAGATTTAGAAGTGTCCACCAAAGGATAGCTCACTGAAGTACAAAGAGCTTGGAAGAACCAATTTCTAAGTCTTTATGTTCTATATCAGTTACCCTCAGTATTTTGAAATATCTATAATTTTTTTTTTTTTGAGATGAAGTCTTGCTCTGATGCCCAGGCTGGAGTGCAGTGGTGTGACCTTGGCTCACTGCATCCTCCACCTCCCAGGCTCAAGTGAGTCTCCTGCCTCAACCTCCTGAGTAGCTGGGACTACAGGCATGTGCCACCATGCCTGACTAATTTTTTGTAGTTTTAGTAGAGATGAGGTTTCACCTTGTTGGCCAGGCTGGTATTGACCTCAGGTGATCTGCCGGGCTTGGCCTCCAAAAGTGCTGGGATTACAGGCATGTGCCACCATGCCTGGCCATTGAAACATCTATAATTGTGTAGATTTCCTTACTGCTTACTCAGCAATGGCAAAATCTGTTTAAATATTTCTTTGGTGGGGGGTGTTTAGAAATGCACACAGAAAGAACATTTGCAAACACATTTGAACAAAGCTTGTTTGGAGACTATAATTTTTACTTCTATGATGTTGAGCACATAAAATGACAATTATATTATTTCCTCTAAAAAAAATAAAATAAAAAGTTTAGGCATGAGGTGGCCATAGAATTTATCTGTACTGAAGCAATTGGGTTGTATGGATTCTTATATTCCATGGTAAATATTTTGCACTTGTCCAGAGTAAACCTCAGTAATTAGGCCATAATCGTAATTTGTCACTCTTAAAGACTACAACTGTGTGTATTTGCAAAAGTTAATGACAATTAGATTTTTCAATAATTCTGGGAGCATTGTATACCAAACTAAGATGGCTAGCAAGACTCTTATCGTTTACTTGATATAAATATATTTTATTAAATACTTAAGACTACATAACTACATAACTTTGTAAAGAAAGCTTTTAACCAAATTTTGGAAATTAAAGGTGAATTTTTTCTTTCTAAAGCTGTGATTTTAACCTTCATGGTGCCCAGTCATGTGCCATATATTATTTAATATTTAATAAATAGATGTCATGACATCTATACACACATATATTTTAGTATTAAAATCTATATTATTGGTTTTTCCTTAAAACTATTCAGAAGGTAATAAGCAATTCTATTTCTATTTTACAGACAAAGGTATGAATATTTAAATGTGTAATAGGCTAAATCACATGAGTAGCAGAATGAGTACCAGAACATGATTCATTAATTTTGTGTTTACAGATCAGTGAGCCCCAGAATATTTTTGTTTCTGGACTGTTCTTTAGTCAGGGTGGATTAAACTACATCTGTATTTGCTGTTGGAGAGATTCCAAATGCACATTTTATATGGTATAAGTTGAAAGTGGAATAAAATGTTACTGGAAAAGATCACCTTTTCCACATAAAATCCAGGCTTTCAAAAGAAGCATAGTCTAGATTCATATAATTCTGGAACATCAGAATAAATAAACCAATCAATAAACTAATAAGCAAAGGAAGGTTTCTTAGTTACTCTTCCAGATTTTACGGCTGGTTGCAGTGTCATGTTCATGTTAGTAAATGGCTTTGGGAAGCCTATTAGCCAGCAGAAATGTGAACTAAAGATTATACTCAGTGGAATAACATTAGTTAACATTAACCAGATAGCAAATTTCAATAAAATCATTTCAAATTGGAGAAAATAATCCCATTTGGAAACTTCTGTTACCTGTTCAAACAACAATGGTATTGAACATGTATTTTTTTTTTTTTTTTTTGAGATGGAGTCTTGCACTAGAGTTAGGCCAGGTGCAGTGGCTCACGCCTGTAATCTCAGCACTTTGGGAGGCTGAGGGGGTGGAGCCCGGGCTGGAGTGCAGTGGCGTGATCTCAGCTCACTGCAACCTTTGCCTCCTGGGTTCAAACGATTCTCCTGCATCAGCCTCCCAAGTAGCTGGGATTACAAGCACCTGCCACCAGGCCTGGCTAATTTTTTGTGATTTTAGTAGAAATGGGGCTTCACTATGTTGTCCAGGCTGGTCTTGAACCCCTGACCTCATGATTCTCCTGCCTCGGCCTCCCAAAGTGCTGGGATTACAGGCGTGAGCCACCACGCCCGGCCTGAACATCTATTTTATGTCCACCAGTGGTATAGGGTGATGAGATATGAGAGAGAAAATTAAGAGTTTTTTGCCTTCAAAGAATTTATAATCTAGTTCTTCCTGACTGTTTCATTTCAGGGTGGCCAATACAAGCTTTAGATGCTTCTTGATACCTTTATTTAAAGAACCAAATTTTGTCAGAATCACTCAACTCATCAGGCACCATGGCTGACACCTATAATCCCAACACTTTGGAAGGCTGAAGTTGGAGGATCACTTGAACCCAGGAGTTCAAGACCAGCCTGGACAATATAGCAAGACCCTGTCTCCACAAAAGAATTAAAAAACGAGCTGGGCTTGGTGGCATGCACCTGTAGTCCCAGCTACATGGGAAGCCAAGGTGGGAGGATTGCTTGAGCCCGAGAGGTTAAGGCTGCAGTGGGCCACGATTGTGCCACTATGCTTCAGCCTGGGCAATAGAGTGAGACCCCACCCCCACCCTGCCCCCCTAAAGAAAGAGAAAAAAAATCGCTCATCTATTTTGGAGGGTACCAAGAAGCAAATGAATGATAGTGAAAATATATAGTGCAAACAGTCCTTATTTTCTTCAGTTGGTGATGATTCAATGACCTGTTAGAAAGATCTCAGTGTAGAAAAGGCCTTGACTAGTCAGGTGATCTTTGTGAACTCCTTCACCCTCAGAAAGGAAAAATAATATTGGTTCTGCCTCCTGGCACTGGCAAGAAACACATGAATGCCTGTGCAAGTGCATATCAAGGACTGCAATGTCATTTATCAACAGATTTCCAAAGCATCAAAGAGCAAGCATTTAAACCATGCAATTGAATTTTAGGAAAAATGCTCCAAAATAAAATTTGACTAATTATTCAACCTTGTTAGGCATTCTGCCCGATCATCTTTCTTTTTTCCTACACAGCCCAAAACACTTATTTGTGGTATTCATTAGAAGGAAAAAATAATAATCATTGTTATTGTGCCAAATTTTTGGTAAAAATTAGTTAAAAGCTTATCAACCTACTAGATTTTTTTTTTTATCTAGTCTTGCCTTATGGTAATTATGCTGAAATATCAATTGCACAATCATTTATTGTGCAAGGTCAAGGTACAATTCACTGTATTAGACATGGAAAGAAATACATGAATATAAATATTAACCTATTTTTGATGTCCAGATACTTATAACCTAGCAGAGATAACTCTTTTTTTTTTTTTTTTTTTCTGAGACAGAGTTTTGCTCTTGTTGCCCAGGCTGGAGTGCAGTGACACCATCTTGGCTCACAGCAACCTCCGCCTCCTGGGTTCAAGCAATTCTCCTGCTTCAGCCTCCTGAGTAGCTAGGATTACAGGCACCTGCCACACGCCCAGCTGATTTTTGTATTTTTAGTAGAGACAGGGTTTCGCCATATTGGCCAGGCTGGTCTTGAACTCCTGTCTTCAGGTGATCCACCCACCTTGGCCTCCCAAAGTGCTGGGATTACAGGCGTGAGCCTATAAATAGGAGATTGTGCTGAAAGTGTTTATAAGATGCAGTTGGACACCTCTCACCCCAGAGCTCTTCCTCTACTCTGTATAGTGGATCAAGTGTAGGCCCAACAAGGACAAAATATTGCAGGTTTATTCAAAAGAGGGTATTGGAAATGGAAGACACTAGGCAACATCGAAGCTAGGGGCTACTCTGCAAAGAACAGTGGAATTAAGTGATTTTTAACATATGTTCTAAGAGCAGTCAGCTTGTCTCCCTATCCTTAGTTCCCAGAATGTTTGCTTCCAGCCTCTACTCTCTCTAGGCTGAAGAGTGGAAAAGTCATCTCTGGGGAACCTGATGAGCCAAGAAGACCTAAAGATCCTGATATCAGAGTTCCTTCAAAGAAATGGGCCACGCATATCACCCACCAAGAGCAAAGGACCATCTAAATGTAGTGCATCCAGAAGATGCTCAGAGCTCTCTATTCGCTTTCTAGTCACCTGCTCTTAGGGAATCCAAGGTCATTCAACATCTGAGAGGATCCACTTATGTGAAAGACAGAGAGGGCAACAAGTAGATTAAAACAACATTGAAGGGATGGATACAGGCAGGAGGAGAAAAGGGAAATACTTTCATATCTCTGACAGAGAAGAGAGAATGCTGTATCCATAAAAGTGAACAGTTTGATGATCTATCTATCTATCTATCTATCATCTATCTATCTCTCTATCTATCTATCATCTATTTATCTATCTGTCTCTAAAAAGAGTAAGAAAGACATCCTTAATATTCAAATCACGAGAATATATATTAAAAAAATAACCAATAGAAGAGTTGAAGGCCGGGCGTAGTGGCTCACGCTTGTAATTCCAGCACTTCGGGAGGCCAAGGAGGGTGGATCACTTGAGGCCAGGAGTTCGAGACCAGCCTGGCCAACATGGTAAAACCCCATCTCTACAAAAAAAAATACAAAAATCAGCTGGGCATGGTAGCACATGTGTGTGCAATCCCAGCTACTCGGGAGGCTAAGGTGAGAGGATCACCTGAGCCTGGGAGGTCAAGATTACTAAGCTATGATTGTGCCACTACACTCCAGCTTGGGTAACAGAGTGAAACTTTGTCTCAAAAAAAAAAAAAAAGAGAGAGAGAGAGAAAGATAATTATATAAATTGAGGACATCTCTCACAAGGTAGAGTGAAAAGACAATGAGAAGGATAATTACATAGAGAAAAGATTTAGAGGACTAAAGGACCAGTGCAAGAAGTTCAATATCTGCATAACAGGTATTTCAGATGGTAAAAGGAATCTGAGGATGTTTTTTTAAGAAGAAGAAAAAAAATTCATAAAAGGAGATAAGAGAAAATGGATAGAAGAAAATAATCAAATAAGTAAATCAAGAACATTTGTCGGAACTGAAGGATATGAATTTCTACATTAAAAGGGGACTACCAAGGGCCCCAAGCAGTAATTCTAATTGTTTCAGTGGAATTTTAAAAATTGCTTTTATAGAGACCGAGTCTCACTATGTTGTCCAGGCTGGTCTTGAACTTATGGGCTGAAATGATCCTCCCACCCTGTCCTCCCAAAGTGCTGGGATTATAGGCACAAGTCACCATGTCTGGCCTCAGTGGGATTTTTTTTTTTTGAGGTTGGGAGAGAGTTTTTTGGTCATATTTTCTTTTCTTTTTTGAGACAGGGTCTCACTTTGTTGCCCAGGCTGGAATGCAGTGGTGCAATCATGGTTCACTGCAGCCTTGACCTCCCAGGCTCAAGCAATCCTTCTGCTTCAGCCTCCCAAGTAGCTGGGGCTACAGGCATGCACCACCACACCTGGCTAATTAAAAAAAAATTTTTTTTTTTGTAGAGACGGATTTCACTATGCTGCCCAGGCTACTTTTGACCTCTTGGGCTCAAGTGATCCTCCTGCCTTAGCCCCCTAAAGTGTTGGGATTACAGGCATGAGCCACCATGACCTGCCATGTCTTAACTTCTAAATAATATGCTTATATAGCTGCTTCGTGAGTTTTCAGCTTTAGATGTCATCTATTGTGTTAGTCCGTTTTCACATTGCTATAAAGAACTCCCCTGAGACTGGGTAATTTACAAAGGAAAAGTTTCAATTGACTCACAGTTCCACATGGATGGAGAGACCTCAGGAAACACAATCATGGTGGAAGGGAAAGCAGGCATCTTCTTCACAAGTTGGCAGGAAAGAGAAGAGTGAGGAGGAACTTCCAAACACTTAAAAACCATAGATATTGTGAGAATTCACTCACTATCACTGGAACAGCATGAGGGAAACCGCCCCCAGGATCTAATCACCTCTCTCCCTCAACACGTGGGGATTACAATTGGAAATGAGATTGGATGGGGACACAGAGCCAAACCATATCATCTATTGACTTCCTATTTTAGGATGAGCATTATTTACTCATTGCTTTCTTCCTATGTATCTATTCTTCTCATCTTACCATTCACCTCGTATAATTATGTTTTAATTTTGGCTAAACCAGTATTCACAATTTACATTATTATGACTACATAAAAGCTGTTCACAGCTGAGACATGTAGCATTTTATAATTTCTCTTTTTGTTTCCGATATAATCTTTTGCTTTCCTCTAAGTTAATCTTTGTCTTGTTTCTTCATTTGTGAAATTTGAAAGTTTAAGAATCGACCTATTTTCACTCACAATTCAAATACTGTCATTAAGAAATGATCTCCTTCCTTTGATCTGCTCTCCTGTCTCCTGAGCCACTTCATTCTCAGGCAGGCATTCCTAGCAAGCAGGCAAGAAGCAACTTCAAGCTTACATGCTAGCAGTTTAGAAACCTCAGCAGATAAAGGGAGACTTTTCTCAATAGCTCCAGGAAGAAAACCAATCTCTAACCCAAGAGGATGTGCTACTCTTTTCGCTTTTCAGAGTCCCACTCTAGCCAGAGGATGGTGTAAGTTTTATGTCAGCCTTTAGGATTGAGAATGACGGAAGGAGTCTGAGCAAACAAAAAAAGATTGGAAGAATATTATGTATTTTACGTTAGTATCTGTAACTATATTATAGCTCAAACTCAAAAAGGTGTTAGAATTGTACAGGCTAGAAAGGAATAAGAGTTCATTTAGTCCATTCTTCTGATTTAATCAGGGTCATAAACAAAGTATTCCAGATTTAACATTCAAAATTTATTGATGTTGACCTCTATAAATGATGCATTTTGGTAGAAGAAACTCTATATAATTCAATTTTTCAAGTTTAAAATGGCCCAGGGGGCTGGGTATGGTGGCTCACACCTGTAATCCCAGCACTTTGGGAGGCAGAGGCAGGAGAATTGCTTGAGCTCGGGAGTTTGAGACCAGCCTGGGCAACATAACAAGACTCTGTCTTTACCAAAAAAAAAAAAAAAGGCCTAGAGGATAATGGCCTAGTATTATGATTTTAGGGCTAATTCAAAAAATTTGTATGGGTGCTCAAAGGGCAGAAATTTATACATAAATCAAAATTAAGATGATACGAATTTATGGTTTCTATTCTTTTATGGCTGTACTATCTTATCTCTCTGAAGACATAAGCAACTTTAAAAAAGCATCTTTTGGCCTGGCGAGGTGGCTCATGCCTGTGATCCCAGCACTTTGGGAGACTGAGGCGGGTGGATCACTTGAGGTCAGGAGTTCGAGATTAGCCTAGCCGACATGGTAAAACCCTGTCTCTACTAAAAATAAAAAAAGTAGCCAGCATGGTGGTGCGCACCTGTAGTCCCAGCTACTTAGGAAGCTGTGGTGGGAGGATCACTTGAGCCAAGGATTTTGAAGTTACAGTGAGCCATGATCATGCCTTGCACTTTAGGCTAGGTGATAGAGTGAGACCCTGTCTCAAAAAAACAATATTACAGCATATATTAAGTATAATAAAAGTACAGAGAATAACATAAGAAATACGCGTGTACCCATCATTTAACCTTTTGACATATTTGGTAACTTTTTTAAAAATTACTTTTAAATTATGTTATAGACATTTTTTTCCTCTTTTTTTTTTTTTGGAAAAGGAGTCTCACTCTGTTTCTCTGTCTCCTAGGCTGGAGTGCAGTGGCGCAATCTCCACTCACTGCATCACTACAACCTCCACCTCCCAGGTTCAAGCGATTCTCCCACCTCAACCTCACCAGTAGCTGGGATTACAGGTGGTGACCACCATGCCCAGCTAATTTTTGTATTTTTAGTAGAGACAGGTTTCACCATGTTGGCCAGGCAGGTCTCGAACTCCTGACCTCAAGTGATCCATCTGTCTCGGCCTCCCAAAGTGCTGGGATTACAAGCGTGAGCCACCACGCCCAGCCTATAGACAGTTTTAATAGTGTATAGAACATACCTATAATAGCTTAAGGAATAAGATGAATGTGCATGTACTCTTTAGCAAACTTTAAAAAATAGAACATTCCTTCTATCTTAGGAGGCTTCTGTGTTTCCCTCTCTAATGGTTGACAGTTTGACTGAATATAGAATTCTAAGTTGGAAATAATTTTACCTCAGAAGTTTTAAAGACATTGTTCTGGTCAGGCGTGGTGGCTCACACCTGTAATCCCAGCACTTTGGGAGCCCGAGGCAGGAGGATTGCTTAAGCTCAGGAGCTCAAAAATCGGCCTGGGCACACAACAAGACTGTCTCTATTAAAAAAAAAAAAAAAAAAAAAAAGAAGAAGAAGACATTGTTCCATTATCTTCTGGCTTCCCATTTTGCTGTTCAGGCACCTGAAGCCATTTTGATTCCTTTTCCTTTGTATATAACCTACTTTTCCCTTCTATGGAAACTTTTGCCCCCAGGGTTCTGACATTTCACAACGATGTACCTTGGCATGAATTTATTTTTATCAATGTGCCAAGCACACTCTATGAGTCCTTTCAATCTGGAAATTCATGAGCTTCTGCCCTGCACAATGTTATTAGATTACTTTTTTGATGATTTTTCTCCAGAACATTTTCTATGTTCTCTACTATTATTTCAGGGTAGACATGATGGGCTGATGTCCTAACTGTCTTTCATTTTTCTCTCTTATCTCTTTGCCTTTTTGCTCTACTTTCTGGGAGATTTTCTCAACTTTATCTTCATGCCCTTCCAACTTCTCATTTCTATCATGTTTATATATTTATTCTTTCTTTTGTTTTTTGAGACAGGGTCTTGCACTGTTGCCCAGGCTGGAGTGCCATAGTGTGATCTTGGCTCACTGCAGCCTTCCCCTTCCAGGTCAAAAGTGATCCTCCCATCTCAGCCTCCCAAGTAGCTGGGACCACAGGCATGAGCCACCACTCCTGGCTAATTTTTGTATTTTTGGTAGAGATGAGGTTTTACCATGTTGCCCAGGCTGGTCTTGAACTCCTGACCTCAAGTGATCTACCCACTTCCACCTCCCAAAGTACTGCGATTACGTGTGAGCCATCATGCCCTGCCCATATTTATAATTTCTAATAGCTCCTTTATTCCTGTCTTTTTAACAAAGTATCCTATTATTTTATGGCTGCTCTATATTATCTCTCTGAAGATATAAGAAACTTAAAAATTATTTTTCTTCTCTTTGCATGGTCTCCGTTTCCTTGAGAACATTTTTTTTTTCTCGTTTCTTTGTTTTGGTTTCTCTTTCACATATTCCTCAGTATTTCATAGTGGTCCTTGGCCGCCTGCTCTCACTAAAAATGGGGCATTAAAGAGATCCTTTGGGTTGGGCATGGTGGCTCATGCCAACACTTTGGGAGGCTGAGGTGGGTGGATCACTTGAGGCCAGGAGTTCAAGACCAGCCTGGGCAACATGGTAAAACCCCATCTCTACCAAAAATACAAAAATTAGCCAGGTGTAGTGGCTCGTGCCTATTGTCCCAGCTACCAGGGAGGCTGAGGTGGGAGGATCACTTTAGCCCCCAAGGGAGGAGACTGCAGTGAACTGTGATTGTGCCACTGCACTCCAGCCTGTGTGACAGAGTGAAACCCTGTCTCAAAAAAAAAAAAAAAGATAATTTAGAGTTCCATGTCCATGTATGGGACTTACTGACCAGGAGATTTATTATGAGATGTTTTGGCTGCAACATTTTATTGGGGAAGCCCTGACTATAGTATATCTTATATTATATATAACATATATGTATATATATGTATCTATGTATATATATCTTATAGTGCCCATAAGTATTTTTATGAGACCTGGAAGAGAGTCTTCCATTTTCCTGCCTTGCAGGTAAAAACTGGTGGCTAATGTTTCAGTCAGAAGGCTGGTGGAGAAATGGTAGTGTCTCAATCTTTAGTATGTACCCACTTTATTTAATCCGTTTTCAATATGGTAGCCTGCTCTCACAGTGCCCTGTGCCCTCTGGTCAAGAAATACTGTTCTATTCTTTCTAGGTGATGAACCTTCAGTGTTGTGCTGTAGTAAGAAAATGGCAATCCCTTAACTACAAGGAGTTGCCAGACTCTGGGTATGTAACTGCTTCTTAAACATTGACTCAATCTTCCTTCTTAAGGCCCAACTTTATTCCCACTTCCAAAATTACCAGACACGATTACTGGGAGCTGTTTGTGGGTTTGGAGGCATACATTGCATTGCTTTTTTAATTCCTCTACAGTCATTGTAGAGTATGAAGCTTCCTGAATTATGTTGAACCCATTTGGTTTCAGATTCCTATTCAAATTTCTCATCCTTTTTGTCCTTGTAGACAAATCTTCCTTTTTGTTTGTCTTGGTGTTCTGCAGTTTATCTAGGATGGGTTTAAGTGTAGGTTTTGTTTACCTTGCATTGGGTTTCTTATGTCTCTGAATGTGATGATTTGTGTCTTTTATCAATTCCAGAATATTATCAGCCACTTTTTTTTTTTTTTTTTTAGAGGAAGTCTAGCTCTGTCACCCAGGCTGGAGTGCAGTGGCTCAATCTCATCTCACTGCAACCTCTGCCTCCTGGGTTCAAGCGATTCTTCTGCCTCAGCCTCCTAAGTAGCTGGAACTAGAGGTGTGCACCACCACGCCTGGCTAATTTTGCGTATTTTTAGTAGAGACGGGGTTTCACCATGTTCGGGAACTGGTCTCGAACTCCTGACCTTGTGATCTGCCCGCCTCGGCTTTCCAAAGTGCTAGGATTACAGGCGTAAGCCACCGCCCCTGGCCAAAAATAACCTCTTTAAACACATTCGACATGCTTATTATCATTTCAGAATCTATGTCTTTGCAGATTTGCTTCTGTTACCATTCTGCTTTCTTTTTGTTTTTGTTTCTCTTGCTCTCCGTGGCTTCTTTTGTTGGTGTTTTGAGATTTTTCCAATCTGTACTCCCGTTCCTTGGAAGTTTATCTGTGAAAGCTCTTTGCGACCTAAATTTAAAACATCTACAAGTTCTTCTATCAGTACCACTTGGAAACACTGCCAACCTAGAACCATTTTAATGTAAATTTTTAGTTTGGGCACTTTGAGCCATACAGAGAGTGTAAATTCTGACCCTAAGTTCAGGTTGAGGGCCACTTGAGGTTACATATTACCGAGAGAGACCTCTCACCCTCATCCATAGTTAAGACCAAGGAAAGCAAGTTTCTTTACTATTTTCCTTTTTCTTAGTTGCCTCATTAAGGAGAACAAAATTGTTTCTGGTTGTAGGAGGGTCTCAAATAAGAACTGTAATAGTTAATAGGCCCTCATGGTTATCTTTTTTTTTTTTTTGAGACAGAGTCCCACTCTGTTGCCCAGGCTGGAGTGCAGTGGGGCGATCTCAGCTCACTGTAACCTGTGTCTCCCAGGTTCAAGCAATTTTCCTGCCTCAACCTCCTAAGTAGCTGGGATTACAGGTGACCACCACCACACCCTGGCTGTTTTTTGTATTTTTAGTAGAGACGGGGTTTCACCATGTTGGCTAGGCTGGTCTTGAACTCCTGATCTGCCCACCTCGGCCTCCCAAAATGCTGGGATTACAGGTGTGAGCCACCACGCCTGGCCTATCTTTTATCATTTGTACTAAACCATTAAGTCTGAAGCTTCAGACCCCCTAGAATTTGTAGATTTCAATCCACTGCATCCCACCTCCACTCCAGGCAGTGGGGATATGGTAAGCTATCTCAGTGGCGTACACAGCAACGTTTAGTTCTTGTTCACATCACAGTTCTTTATGGAATAGTCAGGTCTTCCCAGACATTCTCTTCCAAGCGGTGGTCTTGTATTTTGGGCGCTTACGTTGCAGAGCTCCAGTACCTGGAACATTTGGCTTTCAAAGGCATTACAGAAGTATCTGTAGGAAGAATTGTAGGACTAAGAAGGATGTTTTCAAGGCAACACTTCTGTTTATGTTTTATTGCCAGATTTTTGCCCCAATCTAAATTTATATGAGGCCAAGAGGCTGTGCATGGTGGTTCATGCCTGTAATCTCAGCACTTTGGGAGATGGAGGCTGGCAGATCACTTGAGGTCAGGAATCTGAGACCAGCCTGGGCAACATGGTGAAACCTCGTCTCTACTAAAATTACAAAAATTAGCAGGGTGTGATGGCGCACACCTGTAGTCCCAGCTACTCAGGAGGCTGAGGCACGAGAATAGCTTGAACCTGGGAGGCGGAGGTTGGAGTGAGCCAAGATTGTGCCACTGCACTCCAGCCTGGGTGACAGAGCGAGACTCCATCTCAAAAAAAATTAAATAAATAAATAAATAAATAAAATAAAATAAAAATGAATTTATAGGAGGTCAAGAAATACAGTCTTCTTGTGTGCTGAGGAAAAGGAATTGGTGAATACATAGCATTATCTCTGTCACCAAGGAGGGCTCTAGGGACTCTAATGAATTTAGAAAATGTAAATTTGTGAAATGAAATGAAAAAAATGAGTAACAAATCAGTGAAATAGTTTATAACCCATCTATTGCATTTGAATTTATAATATGTCAAATCTGATTCAAACCAGGAGAATTGATTCCCAGATTCCTTGAGCATCCTTGCTCCAAGGCTCTTTTATGTTAATGACATGCTGTGAGCTAGTTTGGGAACCAGTATGGTGATGCTTCGAGAATTATCAGGACAGAAATAAGATGAATTTTCTGGACTTACATTTCTGGGAGATATCCACAGATTTTGTTAAGCATTAAAACTCTGACCCCTACTGTTCTTCTATGCTTTTTTCATGAAACCCATTAGCCTAACCCCCAAACATATAGTCCTCTCTCTCACCTTTTAATCTGTACATGTCTTGTTCTCTGTGCTTGGAGTTCTTTATTACTGTTTGCCCTCATGTTAGGCTTGTAATCACCAAAAGTTTATATGTAATCTTTTCTCAGAAGTCTTTTTGGAGTCCCCCAAAAAGAATTGCTTGTGTTTTCTCTGTGTTTTCAAATATCGTTGTTGGTTTTACTTATTTATATGGTTGTGGTCTTCATCACACTGCCTTATTCCCTAAAACACAGTTATACTCATAATTAGGGTGCGATCACATTGGAAGTAAAGATTGAATCTTTTTGTGTTTTTTTCTCCATAATCTAGGATAGTTCTAGACACATAGAAGGTGCTCAATAAATGTCTGCGGCTCAGTGATAACTCTAGCTTAACAGAGTTCTCCATGCACATGGTGAAATTATTCAGTTCAGTCTAGCTGAGGGGATTAACTAACTGCATCATAGCCCCGCTCCATAATCCACATGATTGTGGTCAGATCACTTTAATTATAAGGGAAGAAGACACAATCTCTACCCTTAATAAACTTTATCTCTAGAAAAGAGATATAAAACACATCCAAGTATACACACAGATATACAAAGAAGTTACAATTAAATTTAAATGTATGAGTGCTTTTTAAGCAGAAAGGAGAGAAAGACGGAGTGCACTGGGGGAAAAGAAAACCTATGATGTGAGGTGAACATGCACAGGCAACTGTGGCAGTGTACCCAGCCTGGCTGTCCTCATTCACCCCTCAGCTGCATGCTGACGAAACAGTCACTCTGTCTGTTTGGAAGCTAAAACATTTTTAGCAGGCTTGGAGTGCAGACATGACCACATTTAGCTCCTCAATGCTGCTCCTGACTGACAGTCCCTAAAATGGAAAGCTGGAAATTTGGTCATATATGAGTTTAATATCTCATCAGAAAGAATTTAAAAAGCAAAGTGTATTGACCTTTTTTTTGTTTTGTTTTGTTTTTGTTTAGTGAATATCATTCTTCTATCATGCAGCTTGAAATAACATGGTGCTAAGCATGGATTTTTCCACCGAATGAGGAAATTCTAATTCTAATTGTTAGTCTCTTTATCAATGATGCCAAGTGGCAAGGAACATCACCATCTTTGGAGACCTAGTGGTGGAGTTAAACTACTACAGGGAAACAACTTTACGTATAGAGGAGTTGAGCTTCCTAGAGGAAAAGGTACATCTGTTTTTTGTTTCTCTTCCTTTTTCCTGATACAACTTAGCAGAGCAGCACAAGTTTGTAGGTGTGGAACCACCACTTTACCCAACACATGCCCCAGAAAATTACCCAATTCCTGTCTATTCTCCTTCCCTTGGCACCCCTTTTCACCTCCCATTCCAATCCTGTCAGTCTCAATCAACTTTTACTGCTGACGTATGGACCCAGCTGCTGAATGCCTTGACTAGAATCCTGAAGAGTAATCACACCTGTTGTTACAGTTGTAGTGGTGGTGGTGATAGTGGTGGTATGCGTATGTGGCTTAGGTGGGGGACAAGGAATGTTACACGACAGCTTGTTTCCACTCCATGTTCTTCAACAGTAACTATACAACAGAATTTAGTATCTGGAGATTAAAAACAACAACAGCAACAACAGCAACAAAAACTAAGTAATAGAGATGTTCATTTCCAGTAGTGACAAACTAGTAATTCAGACCAAAACTCCTACTGAGTTTTAATAGAAAAGATGGGGGAAAATCCATTTGAAGGTATCTGAAAGCTAAAGAAGTAGGGCATAATTAGTTCACGATTTGGAAAAAATAAAAATCAAGAGACCTTGTGCCTTATGATTGAGGCTGCTTTTCTCCTAGAGACATCTGAAAGTTCCAGAAAAGGTATCTGGGGTATAAAAGTCCTTCCCAAGTGGAAGCTTATCAGACTCTTTGCACATAAGGTTGTAACTCCAAAGAACTATAGCCAGGAATAAGGGTGAAGTAGAAGCCAACTGGCTCTCTCAAAGACTGTAGCCCAGCTCCAAATTACTTTTATCACTGAAATTATCTTAAGTGTTTCCAGATTGCTAGAGATCCCAAATGTCCCAAATGCAAACTTTTTCCTGGGTAAAGTTGACATTTATGCTAGACCTCAAATTATGTCAACATATAATTTTTAAAACACAAGTTCTGATGCACAATAGAAAATAACCAAGACTCTAAGAAGACAGAACTTCATGAAAAATAACTAAAAACAGTCTTGCAAACACTCCAAAAATTAGGGTCCTCAAACATTGATTTTAAAAGCTATGCTTTCTTACATTCATAGAGATAAAAGACAAGGTTTGGAATTATAGCTGAGAGCTAAAAATATTAAACCATGGTAAACTGAAAAGGGATCAAATAGAAAAGCTAGAATTTGCAAATGCAGTAACTAAAATTAAGAACAAAATATATGGATTTAACCGCAGACTAAACACAATTGAAGAGAGAATCTGTGATCTGAATGGTAGGACAGAAGAAAATATGCAGAAAATCATAAATCACAATTAATGGCAGACAAAAAAAAGAGAGAAATGATGAGATTACAGTGAGAAAATATGATATACATGTGGAATCCAAGAAGTAGAGGAGAGTGAAATAGGGCAGAAACAATATTTGAGAAAATAATGGTCAAGAATCTTCTAAAGTTGATAAAGAACAATAAGCCTATATTCAATGATTCCTAAGGATAAATAAAAAGAAATTCATACCTAGGCTCATCATTGTAAAACTGATGTAAATAACAATAATAAGGTAAATTTTAAAAGCAGCCAGAAGAGAAAAGACAGATTACTTTCAAGGAAAACAATTTGACATAGTACTTTTCAAAAGAAACAATGAAAGCCAGAAAACAATGGGATGATATTTCCAAAGAACCCAAAGAAGATAACCTATAGTTTATACACAGGGAAAATATCCTCCAAGAATGAAGATGAAATAATGACATTTGTTTTTTTAAGCAAAAACTGATATAATTGATCTCTAGCAGACCTACAATAAAGAAAATACTTCTTTTGGCAGAAGGAAAATCATTCCTAATGGAAGATCAACTATTCAAGAAAGAAAGAAGAGCAATGAGAAAGGTAAATATGCGGGCATACCTAAATGGAAGTTGACTAAATATAATAATTGTCGTATCTTGTGTAATTTAAATATTATTGGAAGACAATTCTTTATAGGCCTCCCTGCATGATTTGTGAGCAAAGGCACTGAAAGTTTTGTTTCAGACTATTTTTAATGAATGTTTGTACAGCAAGGAGCTTTGGGATATAGTGTCTCCCTCCAAAGCACAGTAAGTTTGTCTGCTCAGGATTTCTCAGTTATGATGCAAATGCACTATGTGCCTAGTATCTACCTGGACCACTCCATGTCACCCCAATGGGCTTTGGGGGGGGGTGAGGAGAATTGACACAAACACAAAGCTCACACTTCTTCCTGTGCCTTAAGTAATAATGTCCTTTATCTTTGACTCAGGAATGTTGTAGCTTCTGCCTGCATCCCTGAAATTACGGCAGGCTAACTTGCTAGCTTGCAAGTAGAGTAAAATCTCATATCTTTCATAGTTCTTGACAAATATGCATGTAGAATTAAAATAAACAACACTACCATGTAAGCATATATATTACATTAAAGTGGGGTTTATTAAAGAAATGTAAATTGACTTAACTTTTGAAAATTAACCAATGTAATTCATCACACTTGCAGAATAAAAGAGAAAAATGATTTGATCATCTTAAAAGATGCAGAAATATCTTTTAATAATTTCAATACTCATACATGATTTAAATTCAACTTCTAGAAAATTAGAAATAGATAGACACTAGGTGTGCTATCTATCCAATCCCAGCACTTTGGGAGGCTGAGGCAGGTGGGTTGCTTGAGCTCAAGAGTTCGAGATCAGCCTGGGTAACATGGTGAAACCCCATCTCTACCAAAAATACAAAAAATTAGCTGAGCATGGCGGCATGCACCTATGGTCCCAGCTACTTAGGAGGCTGAGGTAGGAGAATCACTTGAGCTTAGGAGGTGGAGGTTACAGTGAGCTGAGATCGCACCACTGTACTCCAACCTGGGTGACAGAGATGATGCCATCTCAAAAAAAAGAAAGAAAAAGAGATGGATAAGAACTCTCCTAATCTGCAAAAGGCATCTAAAATGACCCAGAGCAAGCATCAGTTGTATTTACACATCAGCAGCATTTATAAAATACAAGTTTGAAAATATAAAATTCACAACATCATAAAAATTTAAAATGCCTAGAGCCAATCAAGATGTGCAAGGTCTTTTTATTTATTTATTTATTTTTGAGATGGAATCTTGCTCTGTTGTCCAGGCTGGAGTGCCGTGACGTGATCTCGGCTTACTGCAGCCTCTGCCTCCTGGGTTCAAGTGATTCTCCTGTCTCAGCTTCCCGAGTAGCTGGGACTACAGGCACACACCACCATACCTGGCTAACATTTGTATTTTTAGTGGAGACAGTGTTTCACCATGTTGGTCAGGCTGGTCTTGAATTCCTGACCTCAAGTGATTCATCCACCTCAGCCTCCCAAAGTGCTGGGATTACAGGCCTGGACCACTGCACCTGGCCATGTGCAAGATCCTTATGCATAAATATATAAAATATTATTGAGAGAAGTTTTTATAGGCCTAAATCAACAGAGAGATATGTCATGTTCATGAACTGGAAGACTCAACACTATAAAAATATCATTTTCTCCAAGCTGATTTCTAGACTTCATAAAATCCTAATCGAAATCCCAAAACAGCTTGCACGCATGTGTGTGTGTGCATGTATAACTAAACAAGTTATATGTCGTCGAAGGTCACTATCCACTATCTACTCTCTCTCTGGCTTATATAGGGACTACGATAGGAAAGCCACAGCGTATCTGTGTAATGGCAAAAAAATTGCTTGTTCATATAATTTCATGTGTAATTGATAAGTATGAGATGGACTTAATGTATTGCATAATATTTTGGAGGTTTAAAACGTTGCTATTTCTAAACCTAGTTTACCAGGATTGTTAAAACTCTTATTGTTGGGGATTTTGTGTAAAATTTAAAAATAGTTTATTTTGTGTTATAGTCAAGAAAAACACAATTTTCTCCCTTGACAAAAAAAAAAAACCCCGAAGTCATTGTAGTTACATATTGCTATGTCTATAAAACTTTTATATTAATCACATGCTAGCCAGCTGATAGAAAACTAGCCGGTATTTCTGTACAGGAATGCCAAGAATAAAATTTCATAAGGCCTTTACTTCTCAATGAAAAATAATAGTCAATTTAGAATATATATTGGGGAATTTACATATTAGGACTTTTTAATTCAAATAGAATTTTAGTTTTTTCCTTTGAGGTAGAAAATTATCATCATTATTAACACTATTAAGTGTACCTTGGCAGTTGTCTTATCGATTAGATTCCAGATCTAAATATCTTATGTCCAATCTCCTCAACTACAACCCCAAAAGCTGCCTTAAACAGTTAAATAAAAATTTTTCACAGACCAAATTCTGTATGACTTGTAGTGGGATGTAAAGAGGTATGTTATATCAATGGTGTGCTGGAGCTTCTGTAAACCGATTAATGAGAACCAGTCATGAGTGTGTCTTTCCAACTCCACATTTAGTGACATCATATTGATAGTTTGAAATCAGGCATGATAGACAGGAGTAGCTATACCACAGAAATGGGTGAACACAATAAATCAGGGTTTGTTGTTGTTGTTGTTGTTTTACCCTGGAGAGCTGTCTGTTAAACATTACCAGCACACCATTATGTTAGGTGAAGAAAAAAAGAAAAGGAAACATGGAAGTGGTTTTAGTTATAGAAAGGCCATGGAATTTGAAAATGGAGTTCAGAATGACTTGTCAGATTCAGAATTGGAAAATATTAGTCAAAGTTTCATTTATTTATATATGTATTTATTTAGAGACAGTCTCGCTCTGTCCCCCAGGCTGGAGTGCAGTGGCGCCATCTCAGCTCACTGAAACCTCTGCCTCCCGGGCTTAAGTGATTCTCCTGCCTCAGTCTCCTGAATAGCTGGGACCATAGGTGTGTGTCAACATGCCCAGCTAATTTTTGTATTTTTTGTAGAGATGGGGTTTCGCCATGTTGGTCAGGTTGGTCTGGAACTCCTGACCTCAAGTGATCTGCCCACCTCGGCCTCCTAAAATGCTGGGATTACAGGAGTGAGCCACCATGCCTGGCCGTGTGATCCTATTTTTGATCAAACATTTGAAACCTTTATTTTTACAGACTTCCCCAAATCAAATTCTCAATTTAAGTCTTTTTAACCTTGAACTAACTTTGAGATGTTCCACAGGGTTCTAGAACTTCTCAAATGATGTATTAAAGAAGTATTAAACTGAAGTAGGCTTATTTGATGTGTTAAATTATATAAGAAATATTGTCAAATAAGAAATGTTTAACCTTCTTTGAGTTATATTTGTATGGACATATTATTAATATGTGCTCCAAAATTGTATGAGATTTCAAAAATTATGATGTTATCAGTAATAATTTTGGTTATTATGTTCCAGTGTTGTACACCACAGAAAAAAAAATTTCCTTGCCAAGTGGGTCACTATGGACGCTCATCAGATTTTGAACCATGGCCATTTTATGTCTTGTTGCCTGCAGTTAATTGCTTTATTCTGATGCTTTTCTGAAAGCCTTTTGCAATCTTAAAGCATTGTATCTTTAAGGAGGTTCATGAAGAGAATGGAACGAATTCTGACAAGTACAGGTTTCTGATAACTGAGATATTATTAAACTGGGTAGGAATTTCTAAAACTCAAGTGAAAAAACTGATGGGGTTGGGTGTGGTGGCTCATACCTGTAATCCCAGCACTTTGGGAGGCTAAGGTGGGCCGATCACTTGAGGTCAGGAGTTCATGACCAGCTTGGATGGACAATATGGCAAAACCCCGTCTCTACTGAAAAAATGCAAAAATTAGGCTAGTGTGGTAGCGCTGTAATCCCAGCTACTTGGGGAGTTGAGGCACAAGAATTGCTTGAACTCAGGAGGCAGAGGTTGCAGTAAGCCGAGATAGCACCACTGCACTCCAACCAGGGCAACAGAGAGAGACTCTGTCTCAAAACAACAAAAACAACAATAACAACAAAACTGATGGGTTTGTGAAGCTGCTAACTAAGATTAAACACAGCAAAAATTAATTACATTAGACTGAATGAACTGATGAAGAAAACGTATGAGGTTTTATGGCTTTTAAAAATTTGAGCCAATGCTGGTTCTTTTCATGTTTTGTTTTCCAAATTTAAGGAATTTCTTTTTCTTTTCAGCTGTGTGCAGCCTACAGCAATTTGATAAAGTATTCTTTTGTACATAAAAATGGAAATATTTGCTTTTCTTCCCTACTTGATCTCTCCAAAATTCAGAAACTATTAGTGAGTATTCTTATTTTTATGTTAAATATGAGTATTTACATAAGTTCAATAAGAATTTAACTGTATCCTTTAACAAGATACAGTTGAAATATTGAATATATTACTGAGGCTTTGACTGGAATGTCATATTTGAAAATGAGCATAGAATGCCTGGCTTCAGGAGTTCCCAACCCTTCAGAGAGTGAATAAACAGTTATCACTTCTTGGCAGGCCAGAGAACTTCAAGATATTACATACTGTAGGCAAAGTCTGATATCTGCCTTGGTTTGACTTCCTAGCATAAAGAGGTTTTTAAAAGTCCAATCTGAGTTTCCTTGTGAAAATTTACAGTAAAGCAAATTTAAAAGGAGTGAGCTTATGTGGCTATTCTTGCTGCACTTATGTAAATATCAGGCCAAGTTTGAGGCTAAACTTATTTTACAATCATATTGGTCTTACCATGATTATCTTTAATAAAAATGGGGGTAACTGTAGAGAGAAAAATTATGTTTCAGAAGAAAAGTACAGTACATCTGTTATTTGCTTGTAGCCCTGTTTATTGCCTTTGAATTTTTATGATCTATCTGTAAACTGGATTCCAAATTCTTTCTAGTTTTCTCTAATATCTGGGTACAACTCTTCAACAAAGAATGAGAACTGCTCTGTTCCTGAAACCCTATAGCCAAAGTTTGACAATTCAATATACATTCCAAGGGACAAGTCTCATGCCTGATGTTTGAGCCACACAGATAGTTTGTGAGAATGTCTGATGCCACAACTGAAGATATTCAAACTGCAAATTAGGATAAGTCTCTGACTTCATCCTGTGGATAGCTTTTCACAAAACCAGAGGAACAAGACTCCATATCATAGTAAGACTCTTACCCTTCTTATTTTTCTTTAACAATTTTTTTCTTTTATATTTTGTAAAGATGGGGCCTCACCACATTGCCCAGGCTGGTCTGAAATGCCTGAGCTCAGACAACTCTTACCCTTCTTAATTTTTGGTTATTTATGCTTATCTCTTTCACTTAACAGGATAATGCTGTAGTTAGAATTTCAGTCAGTAGTTTTTGTGAGTAACTTCACAAAGCATTGGATCTGTCACGTCAAATCCATTTTTTTAAAATAAGTGGGGTTTTGCTATGTTGCCCAGGCTGGAGTGCAGTGGCTATTCACAAGCATAATCATGGCACATTACAACCTTGAACTGGGCGCAAGCAATCCTTCCACCTCAGCTTCCTGAGTAGCTGGGAATTTAGGAATGTACCACCATGCCTGGCTCAAACCTAAACCTTTACAGGACTTAAGAGATCTTTGAATGTACCTAACGGGTAACATTAGCAACATTCCTAACACGATGTTTGTTCACATTGTACTAGCGGTCTCTTTTATAGAGTTAGTATTCTCTGCTTTAATTTGACATTTTCCTATGTTGCTAGATGATAGAATTGCTGCCTACTATTTACTGAACAAGGAGGAATCTGTGCAGTTGACACTTCTTGTTGCACATAGATAAATACATAGGGTATTGTGGAGACAGTTGCAAAAACTTAATGATCAGCCTACTTGGTTAAAATGGGTAGATCCTCATCTGATTCATTCTTTGATCTGTTCAATTTTAGGTGGTTCAATTCATCAAGACCCTGGCTTAGGAGCATACTCCAAACTCTTGGTAATATCTTCCTAATAGTCATACAAATAGCCTGCCTGGTGCATTATTTTTTCTTGAAAAGTTTTAACTTTTTGCACACAGCTATCTGTCAAATATCAAATGGTTTTCCTTCAGTGCAAAGAAATGCATTTTCATGAGAACACTGTAACCTACCAATGACATATTGAGACTGGAAACCCAGAATGATGGTAACTAAGAGTAGTGTTAATACCTTTCGTTTTGATTTAAAAATTTTTTTTTTTTTTTTTTTTTTTGAGACGGAATCTCGCTCTCATTGCCCAGGCTGGAGTGCAGTGGCATGATCTCAGCTCACTGCAGCCTCAGCCTCCCAGTTTCAAGTGTTCCTCCTGCCTCAGCCTCCCAAGTAGCTGAGATTACAGGCACCCGACACCGTGCCTGGCTACTTTCTTGTATTTTTAGTAGAGATGGAGTTTCACCATGTTGGCCAGGCTGGTCTCGAACTCCTGACATCAGGTGATCTGCCTGTCTTGGCCTCCCAAAGTGCTGGGATTACAGGCATGAGCCACCGCACCTGGCCAATGCCTTTATTTTTGATCTTACTCTCACCTGGGTGAGAACCTCACCAAAAGAGGGAAGTTGTTAAACAAGCATTATAGGAGGCCATTAACTCCTGCACTAGGCCCCAGCAGATTAGACTAAAAACCACAAATGGAGTCACCCACACTCACCAAACTAAAACTGAGTTATTATCTGGTCTTCCAAGAAATCAAGAGGGACAAATAGCTTAATTTTTCTAACAGGCCTGTTGCAATCTTCACTTGGCATGATAATGAAGTTCCTCTTGTTTTAATCCTTACATTAAGGAGTGATCTGAAGTAAACTGGTGTTAACCAACCAGTTAACTCTTTATTATTCTGTCTCCCTGTCCCTGTCTTACAAGGAAAGTAACTTTGAAATGATCAGTCTCTTTTTGTTCGTTATGTCAGCCTTCTTCAGCTCATTTTCTGTCTATAAAGCCAACCTCCACGGTCCAACTCATTGGAACACTTATTCTATTTTATGGGATGGAGTGTTGCCTGATTCTAGAATCACAACTAAGCCATTTGGAATCTTTAAACTTAATTTTTTATAATTTTATCTTCTGACACTACCTATTACTCTGTTCCTAGGCACACAGATCTCATGAAAGTTGTCTGTATGTGATTATCGATTTTTTTATTGCTGTGTCTGGCATATAGATATTATTTCTACCTAGTAGTTTTAGTGGCATTTGTTTCCCATGCAGTTTCTTCAGGAAGTTTATTTCCAGTATGTCCTTCATTTCTCTTCTTCATTGATCTTCCTTTAGCCTTTGTTTGCTCTATGAGAGGAATGTAGACTCTGGAACTAACAAAGGAAATACAAATGTACAAATAGTATTTCCAATACAAGAGTCCATGTGACCTTTAAGAAGAGTCCAAGCTCAATTGGCTGAAAAGTTTTCTGTGAGAAAAGCATTTTCCCAAGGTCAAGAGAGTTCAAAGAACACAGCAAACTTTGTGGAGCATGCCAATTAATTCTGTAGAAGTTGTTTTTGTGCGTGTGCAAAGACATAGGGGCTTGGCTGGTCATTCTGGTCTCCAGATGGTCACAGGATGCAGCCAGTAATGACCATGGAACATCCTGAAACTGATTATTAGTTTAATCAAGCAACATAGTCTCATTTGTTTGCTTGTACGAGAAAGTTTGACAAAAATTTTGACTATGTTCTCTCTCATCCCTACTACTACTCCACGCTAAGTGACTATCATTTTCTGGCTGGATTATTGTAATGACTTCCTAACTAGCTAGTCACCTCTTTAACAATCTTGCTTCTCTGAAATCTATTCACACTGCAGCTGGAGAGGTCATTTTAAAGTCTACATTGGATTTTGTCACTCCCAGCTTTAGAAATGTCCTTGGCTTCCCATGGTAGGTAGAATAGCATGGAAAAAGCTATACCATGGCCTGCAAGGTCCTGAATGACTGGGACCCCACCTCCCTTCTCCATTCTTCCACCATCCCTCCAGTTTCTAACAATCTTAGCTGGTTTCATGCCACTGTCCCTTTGGCCTAGTGCTCCACCCAGCCACAGAGCTTCTTGTGGTCCCTCAAAAGCCCAAACTCCTTCTTATCGTAGGGCTTTTCCATGTGCTCTTCTTTCTCCCTAAAACATGCTCCTCCTTCATAATTCAGTGCTACACATACTGTTTGGAGTATCTCTTTAAGGGTGGTAGCAGGCGGCTAGCAGTGGTCACTTTTACCTGGCCAGGCTGGGAGTGCTCCATGAAGGAGGTGATTCTCAAGCTTGAAGTTGAGGAAGCATTCATAGGCAGACAAGTGGGACAAAAGTGTAATCTCAGCAGAGGGAACAGACTAGATTAAAATATGGAAGGCAAGAAACCATTGGGATAAAAGTAGTGATGACATTTGTTAAAATAAGGACAACAGACTGAGGAGGAAGTTTTGAGAGAAAGATGAACTCTGCTTAGAATCTGTTGAGTTTAATTTATCTGGGACTTCAAGATGGAGAGAAGAATAGGCAATTGGGTATGTGGGGAAGGATATGGACTAGTTATCTAAAAGGTAGAGAAGGACATGTAGATCTAAAAGTTACCAGCACAATTTCCCAAGGAAAAATTTTAGAGTAACAAAAAAAGAAACAACAACATTTAAAAAGCAGGCACCAGTAATGAAGACAAGAAATAGTCAGAAAAGTTGATGTCTCTGAAAGCGAGGAGGGGGAGAGTTTCAAGTTCTCCATAGCAAAAACATAGATAATTTAATGTAAGAACTAAAAGGACCGTAAGGGATTTGGCAATAGGAAAGTCGTGGATGAGCTTTGCCAGGGAAATGTGGGAAACTGAGATATAAGGAAAATAGGTGGAGATTGGGGAGAAACTGGAATATCAAGAAATGTAGCTGGAGATTGAAGACCATTCTTCTGCGGAGTTTGGCTGTGAAAGAGGAGAGAGGGGGCAGAGGAACAGAGTGGTTCTTGTGAACCCCCATGAAGTGGGTACAGAACTATGAAGTGGGTACAGAGTTGAGTTAGAGTGTTTTATTTGTATTTTTTAGATTGGATGAGGCTAATGGTTTTATAGACAGAAGGAAGGTAAGATTGAAATATAATATTTGAGAAAACAATTTATGAAACAAAATTTTGCAAGAGAGGGTAGGGACTCTGCTTTTGAAACCAAGAAGAATTTAGTAGAGGAACAAACTCTGAGATGGGTAGAGAAGAGCAAAGAGTCATGGCCTGGTTATACAGCTGTTGACTGCAATTTTCTTCTGTGAGGTAGGAGCTGTGGCCACTGCTAAGAGGCTAGACAATGTGGTAAGTGGCTACCTCATCTCAGCAACTTAGCTGAGATACCTGTTGGTACAAAATCATAGCGGTTTTACATGTCAAGGGTTCATGGCTATGAGGACTGGACCTACATATAAAGTAAAATATTCGAGGCTGTGACATTTCTGCATGTGTGCACACGGTCTGATCTGGTCTCTCCTGGCCCAGCAATAGGGATGCAAGGTCAGAGGAGAAGATTTGAAGGTCAAGGATGTGAAAGTAGCTGCAATAGCAGGTCAGATCCTCTCTGAATGTAAATGTCAGACCCTCACAGTGACTGACTCTCAGGCCTGGATACCACATTTTTCTTTTCAGTAGAGTGATTTAGGAATCAGTCACAGTTCTAGGGACTGTCTGATAATGCTTGCCTGTACCTCATATTTGAGCTAATAAACATTGTCAAATAACTGTTTGAGTGGAGTGAGAACTTTTAGGGTAGGGTAATGCATATAATTGTCTATTATCATTATAAAAGGCCATGCTGCACCTGTACTTCTCACTGGGGAATAACAACTAAAACATGTGTTTTAAAAATATGTATCCAATGCATTTAGCATATGTTTATCAGGTATATTTGATTTAAATCAAGAGTTTAGGTGGAGGTAATTCTTCACTTCTTGTATCTGTAAACATTAAATTATCTCTTTCTCCTTGCAGCGGTACTAACACTGTCTTCAGTGTTTTGTAATCTCGGTTTTTGTTATTTTGGCTTTTTTTCTCTTACCTCTAACTTTTTTGTCTTTGCTTATGTTTTTTCTGCTGAGTTGACAGCGTCCCAGGCACAAAGTAAGCACCAGATAAATACCTGCTGATTGACTGACCCAAATCCCAAAGCAGGACGCTTTAGTCACAGGGTCGAATCAGGAAAATGATGTTGCCAATTTAAACCTGTCTTCCTGGTGGCTTCAAGCCACCCATTCATGGCTAAGTATTGTGTGTGTGAGCAACTGCCTTGCAGCACTGCTCAAAGTGGCCATGCTATTGCTATTAGGACCATAGAGGGTAGAATTTACTAAAGTACAGAAACGTTTAGCTTGGGTTTTCTTTCTCTCTAGTTGCTAATCTTAATTAGACTGTCATCCTAAAAGATCACAGGTACATACCATTTTCATTTTTTAAAAAATACAGCTTCATTATCAGTAGCAAAAATTCTTAGGATGAGGCCCTGGGTTAAAGCTATAAACACATAAAGAAATTGTTCAAGGCAGCTATATTTGAACATCTATTTTTATAGCCCATTAAAAAGAATTTTGTAGGTGTTTCCATTGTAAGTCGTAAGGCGAGGTCTTTCTCTTTTTCAGAAAGCCATGCCATCTATTACTCTGCAGTGTTGTATTTTAAGCAGTGTCCAATTTAAAATGTTATTGATTTTCCTGGAAAGTTTTTATTGCTCTGATTAATTTGTACTTTTAAAACCTTTGCCTGCTGTTTCATGTGCAAAGGTTTTTTGAATTATGGATGAATAATGTCTGAAAGATCATAATTTCCCACAGGAATGTGTCTATAATAGAGTGGCACACAAAAGAGAGAAGGTTCTTGTCCTCAGGGAGTTTATCTTCCAGTCGGGAAAGATATAAAAAATAAGTAAAATGATAAATAAATAATTTTAAGTTGGGATAGCATTTGTAGAGTAGTCCCCCCTTATCCATAGGGGATAAGTTCCAAGACCCCAGTGGATGCCTGAAACTGCACAGTAATGGATCCTATATACACTGATATGGAATGGCTGTATCCCCAACCAAACGTCTTCCTGAATTGTAGCTCCCATAATCCCCATGGGTTGTGGGAGGGACCTGGTGGAGATAATTGAATCATGGAAGTTCAACACCATCCTGTTCTAGTGATAGTGAGTTAGTTCTCACGAGATCTGATGGTTTTATCTTTTATTTATTTGTTTATTTATCTATTTTTAGATGGAGTCTCACTCTGTTGCCCAGGCTGGAGGGCAGTGGCACGATCTCAGCTCACTGCAACCTCTGCCTCTTGGGTTCAAGTGAGTCTCCTGCCTCAGCCTCCTGAGTAGCTGGGATTACAGGCACCTGTCACCATGCTCTTCTAATTCTTGCATTTTTAGTAGAGATGTGGTTTCACCATGTTGGCCAGGCTGGTCTCGAACTCCTGACCTCAGGTAATCTGCCTGCTGCCTCAGCCTCCCAAAGTGTTGGGATTACAGGCATGAGTCATCGTGTGCAGCCATGAGATCTGATGGTTTTATAAGGGTGATGCCCCCTTTGCTGGGCACTCATTTTTCTCCTTCTTGTTGCCATGTGAGAAAGGAAACGTTTGCTTCCCTTTCTGCCATGATTGTAAGTTTCTGGAGGCCTCCCCAGTCCTGTGGAACTGTGAGTCAATCAATTTTCCTTATAAATTACCCAGTCTTGTGTATGTCTTTATAGCAGCATGAGAACAAACTAATACAGCAAATTTGTACTGCAGAGTAGGGTGCTGCTACAAAGACACCCGAAAATGTGGAAGCAACTTTGGAACTGGGTAGCAGGCAGAGGTTGGAATAGTTTGGAGGGCTCAGAAGAAGATTGGAAGATGTAGGAAAGCTTGGAAATTCCTAGAGACTTGTTGAATGTCTTTGACTAAAATGCTGATAGTGATATGGACAATGAAGTCCAGGATAAGGTGGTCTCAGATGCAGATGGGGAACTTGTTGGGAACTGGAGTAAAGTTACTCTTGCTATGCAAAGAGACTGAGGTATTTTGCCCCTGCCCTAGAGATCTGTGGAACTGTGAACTTGAGAGAGATGATTTAGGATATCTGGCAGAAGAAATTTCTAAGTGGTAAAGCATTCAAGAGGAAGCAGAGCATAAAAGTTTGGAAAATTTGCAGCCTGACAATGCAACAGAAAAGAAAAACTTATTTTCTAGGGAGAAATTCAAGCCCAGGGCAGAAATTTGCATAAGTAATTAGGAGCTGAATGTTAATGGCCAACACACTGGGAAAGTGACTCCAGGGCATGTCAGAGAACTTCACCGCAGCCCCTCCTATCATAGGCCCGCAGGCTTAGGAGGAAAAAGGGCTCTGTGGGCCTGGCCCAGTGCCCCCCTGCTGTGTACAGACTAGGGACTTGGTGCCCTGTGCCCTAGCCACTCCAGTCGTGGCTAAAAGAGGCCGAGGAACAGCTCACGTCATGGCTTCAGAGAGTGCAAACCCCAAGCCTTGGCAGCTTCCACATGATGTTGAGTGTGCAGGTGCACAGAAGTCAAGAACTGAGATTTGGGAACCTCCACTTAGATTTCAGAGGATGTATGGAAACACCTGGATGTCCAGGCAGAAGTTTGCTGCAGGGACAGGGCCCTCATAGAGAACCTCTGCTAGGGCAGTGTGAAAGTGGAATTGTGGGGATGGAGTCCTCACACAGATTCCCCACTGGGGCACTGCCTAGTGGAGCTGTGAGAAGAGGGCCACTGTCCTCCAGATCCCAGAATGGTAGATCCGCCAACAGGACAGCTTGCAGAGTGCACCTGGAAAAGCTGCAGGCACTCAACACCAGCCCATGAAAGCAGCTGGGAGGAGGGCTGTACCCTCCAGGGCCACAGGGGCAGAGCTGCGCAAGGTCATGGGAGTCTACTTCTTGCATCAGTGTGACCTGGATGTGAGACATGGAGTCAAAGGAGATCATTTTGGAACTTTAAGGTTTAATGATTGCCCTATTGGATTTTGGACTTGGATGGGGCCTGTAGCCCCTTTGTTTTGGCCAATTTCTCCCATTTGGAATGGGTGTATTTACCCAATGCCTGTACCCTCATTGTATCTAGGAAGTAACTAGCTTACTTTTGAATGTACAGGCTCATAGGTGGAAGGGACTTATCTCAGATGAGACTTGGGACTTGGACTTTTGGGCTAATGCTGGAATGAGTTAAGACTTTGAGGGACTGTTGGAAGGGCATGATTGTGTTTTGAATTGTGAAGGCATGAGATTTCAGAGGGGCAAGGGGCAGAATAATATGGTTTGGCTGTGTCCAAACTCAAATCTCATCTTGAATGTAGTTCCCATAATCCCTATGTGTTGTAGGAGGGACCAGGTGGAGATAGTTAAATCATGGGGGTGATTTCCCCCATCTTGTTCCCATGACAGTGTATTCATTCTCACAAGATCTGATGGTTTTATAAGGGGTTTCCCCCTTTGCTAGGCACTCATTCTTCTCCTTCCTGCTGCCATGTGAAGAAGGACATGTTTGCTTTCCCTTCTGACATGATTGTAAATTTCCTGAGCCCTCCCAAGCCCTGTGGAACTGTGAGTCAATTAAACCTCTTTTCTTTATAAAATGTATGTCCTTATAGCAGCATGAGAAAGGACTACTACATACACTATGTTTTTTTCCTATACAGTATCAAGCAGCTAGCATGTATAGTGTGAATATATCAGACAAAGGGATGATTCATGTCCAGATTCATGTCCAGGGCAGGACAGAGCAGGATGGTGCAAGATTTCATCATGCTACTCAGAATGGTGTGTAATTTAAAACTGATTAGTTGTCTATTTTTAGAATTTCCACTTAATATTTTTGGACCACTATTGACTGCAGATAACTGAAACTGGAAAGCAAAACAATGGATAAGGGGGGACTACTGTATTTGCTTTTTGTTCCCCATATGTTTCTGTCAGCCTTACCATTTGTAGACTTATTAAATGTATTCTCCATCAAGAAGTACCATACAGTATAACTTCTAATTGAGAAAGTTAAAAATAAGAAAATGGATTAATGTTGATGGGATTACTGACTTTACCATGTATCTCATGATACATGGTAGCAGTCTGCCTTATAAAACTATGAGATGGGATACCAAATATTCAACTATGATGCCAGCCGGAAGTTAACACGTTGTGCAGTTGGGGTGCTAGCATATGAAATATGGTATGTGGTCTGAAGCTGTGACAGTTTTATGGTACCAATGCTTCCGTGGCCTGAATGCATGAATTTAGCAATAAAGGGGCAGAACTGGAATGACACCTCTCATAAAATCACATAGTGGCTGAATCACAAAAGCTTGCATCACACTCCAGTCCCCCTGGGATCTGCTGGTTTAGGGGGTCTTAGAGGCCAAAGGAGGGTTGCTTCCACAGGGTACCAAGTAAACACTGGCTTAATTGCATTGGAAACTGAGTTTGCCACTTTTTCATTTCCAATTCTAAAACCACAGGATGAAAAGTCAAAAAGAAGATTATGATATGACAGAAATGATGATTCTAGCTATAATGGGGAAACAGTGTTGCTATTACACAATAGGATCAAGAAGGGTGTTGGTAGAAATCCAGCAATCCTCTGGGGTGCTTCTTAATACTGCCATGTCCAGCATCAAAAGTTAAAGGAAATCCACAGCAACCCAATATGGGAAGAATGATAAAGGGACAGCTTTCTCAGGATCAAGGTATAGGTAAATCCTTGGTTGAGGGGAAAAGAAACTTGAAATTGATAATAGAGGAGTTGAGTCATCAGTGCAAATACAGCACCAAGACAAATTATAGAAATAAGACTGTAACACCTACCCATATTTTCTTTCATGTATATATGTATAAATCTTAACTGTTTTTCCTACATTGTATCTCCGTTCTATTATTTCTTTATTAATAGTGGCTTTTACAAATTAGTCCATAGTTTACAGAATATTGAGACAATACCATGGCACAATTCCAGAAGAATTGGACATCTTCCAGAACGCCTGAATTTTGATCTGGATGAAACTTCAACTGGTCCCTTTTATATGAGGAAGAATAGTTACTTAGTTAAGTAGGAACATTTTTTTTTCCTGGAACTTTAAGCATGGGGAGAAGCTTGTAAGTTGGTGCTGAGCTGCCGGAAGTTTGGCTTATAGTGGACATTCGTGATTCATTTTGGCTGTATGGCAACCAAGTCCCATTCTATACTCTATTTGAGAATTCCTACTCTTGAATCTTGGTGTGGGGTAAAAAGAGTCTATCGCTAATGAGGCTAACAATGCCAGACATTTAACAGCTTCTTTTGAAGACAGTTTATTGTCATGAGACTTAGTTAGGTTCAGAACTGGACTTTAAGGGTTAGTGATGGAAGAAATCAAGAACAGGGGTCTTTTTTCTTGTGACTGTGGCAAAGACACCTATTAATATTACTTCCTTATAAACAATAAAGTTTCACTTAGTGTGAAACTTTCAGATTTTATCCTGAAATTGGGCTCTCCAGCCCTGCCGATGTGTTTACAAATTATTCACTATCCTTTTAATAAATTCCTTTCCTGCTTAACTCCAGCTAGAGTTGCTAGAAACCACGATATCAACTACCATAGCATTTGTTGAGGCATTTCCCAATATTTTACTACTGTTATGAATTCCTTTTTAAAAATTCTTTTTAAACAACCCCTTTACAAATATTTATTTTTAAAAGTCAACCATGGACCTCGTACTTGAAAATATTTTAATATTAAGTAAAATGCGTTCATTAACATTACCACTTCTAGGAGCCCCAGGTTGAGGATCACCAGCATAAGATAAACCTAGCACATATTGTGCAGCAACATCTCATTAATTCAAATGAAATGGGAAAGATTGTCTATATCAATGTGAAATACTCACTTTTAAAACAATGAGGTTTTATTATTTCCAATTACTTACAGCAAGTAACTGCATCTAACTACCATCAAAGCATTACTAGAAATGTTAGAAATCTACTAGAAATAACTAGAAATCTGCCAAGCTAGATATATAGAGTACATGTTAGTATAATCAAGTTTTATTTTGTTGGAAGGGACCTGTATTATTCAGGATTCTTTCTGTTTCAAATAATTTTTAAAAACTGAACTCAAACTGGCTTAAAAATGAAAGGGAATGTCTTGACACACAGAACTTAAAAATCCAGAGGTTAATCTGGCTTCAGACATTATTAGATGTATGGGCTAAAAAAAAGAGCCAGGACTCAGTCTCCCTCACTCCACTGCTTGGCTATAGTTTCCTCTGTATTGGTGTCATTCTCAGGCAAGCCCTCCCCCACTTGCTAGCAAGATAGTTGCCAGAAGTTCTGGGCCTACCTCTTACCCTTTCAGCAACCTGTAAAGGAAAAGATTTCTTTTTCCGAATAGTTTCCTTAAAAGTCTTAGGACTGCTTCACATTTTCCGAGCGTGGACCATGTGCCCTTTCTTGGCCAAGGAGATAAAAGTCACTGAATGTCTATATAAGGATCAGATGCCCATTTCTGGAAGCTGAGGATGATTTTAGCTCTACCATACCTTGTAGAAATGGGGGAGAGGTGGTTCAACAAAGAACAATGGGATGCTGTTACCAGGAGAAGGAATAAGATGCTGGCCAGGTGAAAAGACCAATTTCGCGAGAGAACCTTAAATTACCAGCGCCACCTGGTGCATCAAAACTCCTCTGAAGCCGGGCGCAGTGGTTCACACCTGTAATCTCAGTACTTTGGGTGGTTGAGGCAGGAGCATTGCTTGAGCCCAGGGGTTCGAGACCAGCCTGGGGAACATAGGGAGACCAACCCCTCCCCCTACCCCAACACACCTCTACAAAAGATTTAAAAATTAGCCAGGCATGGTGGTGCACGCCTGTCATCCCAGCTAACTGCAAGGCTGAGATTGGAGGATTGGTTGGGCCTGGGAGGCTGAGGCTGCAGTGAGCTGTGATTGTGCCACTGCACTCCATCCTGGGTGACAGAGTGAGACCCTGTCTCAAAAACAAACAAACAAACAAAATTCCTCTGTAACACTACTGATGGCTACTGAGCTTCTACTTGTATACTTCCCATACTGATATATTTTCTATTCTATTCAGCAACTTATTCTGTTGCCAGTAAGTGTTAAAGTTCTTCCTTATGTGGAATTAAAATTTGCTTCCTTGGATTTTAAAAACATCTATCTGTTTATGCTCTGCTCCGTGGAGTTCAGTACGTGCCCATTCCTACTTAAAAATGACACTCCTTACAGTGTTTGAGGTCAGATTTCATACAAATAATGCACCCCATTTCTCAAATGACTCTTTTTCTCCAGAACCTTTATTATCTTGGACACTTTTCCCCAAGACATTTTCTTGCTCATTGATGTTGCCATAAAATATACTTCTATAAAAGAACATACTTGGAAGATAAATAAAACAAGGAAATGAGAGTACACCATGAAATACAGAAATCATTTTGTTAACTGTGACCCATCTCTCTAAATGCAGCCTGATTTGGTTAGAAGAGCAATCCTTGGATTTGGAAGTAAATAAAATGCAATGTCCTGCTTTCTTTTTCTTTTTTCTTTTTTGTCTTGACTAGAGTGACTGTAGTCTGGTTTACCCAAGACAGTCTCAAATTATCCATTTTGGGCTAGTGTAATTATCATGGTGCCCCCCTTCTCTTTCAAAACCTTATTTTGGTCACGCTAGTCTTGAACCACTATCTGCATATATTGTCCATAGTTTGAGATAAATCATACCACAAGTTTTGGCTATGTGCCAGAGGTAGCAAAACCTACAACCTGTTCAGTTTTTGGATTTCATCCAGGTGAGATGTGCTGATTGAGTCAAGGAGTTTCCATGCTGGACAAGTATGTACTCTTGGTTGATCAGTGCTAGATTATAATGCTTCAAAACTTTGTCTAGGTAGTCTAATTATTCAGAGGACTGTGTGATATTTGTGACATTGCCAGATGGAGCACGTTCAAGGAGAAAGACAACTATGCAGCCACAAGAAACCCACACTATCACCTTGTGCCTGAAGAAATGGTGTTTTATCATCATGTTGTTAATCGATTGACAATACAATTACTTACAGTTCATTTATGCTGGAATAAATGTAATTACCGATATATTTAGGATTATGTCTATCAGTTTATTATTTGTTTCCTATTTGTTCAAGCAGTTCTATGTTTCTTTAAAAATGTGAAGAAGACATGTTGATCCACTGATTAATGTTTCAATGGCCTTATTTTCTTGAATAGCTATTGGAGTGTTCAAAATAGAAATAGACCACATTCCAAACATGATGTATCACTATAGTGGTTTCAGAGCAAGGGCAGATTGAGTGAGCTATGTGTAAGGGTACCCAGAAAATTTATCACCAAAAATGAAACAATTTTGAGAGTGACAGAGGGTGCTATTAATAATTATTCTGGAATGACAGGTGTAAACCAGGACAATTCCAGGCACACAAAGATGTATAGTGACCCTAAACAAACATGTATTTATTGTATAATTAATTGTTTCCTATTAGGGAGCTGTGCACAAGAATTCTGATCATGGAAGCTGGCGATAGGAAACTTGTTGTATTTGCTGTATTAAGTGTGTACCTTAAATAATAAGTTCTATGATTAGGATTTGGTCCAAGCAAATTAAATGTCTAGAATTTACACATCCAGAAATTATACATGTACTGTATCATTTGTAGGCATCAAGATTAGTAAGTATTACATGAATCAGGTCTTAAATAGTTTGGGAAAAGTACAAGTTGTTTTGAGATACCTCAATCCTTCTTCATTCGCATTACTAATCATGAAAACAACACAAATGTTTTTGTTTTCTTCTTGACTTGGGTCACATTCCATTGTGGGGTGATGTAAGAGTTTTAGCCAAGCATAGAATAGTAATGAGCAATTTGGGAGATTCAGTTCTAAAACCTTGCCTAGGGTCACACACAACTAGCACTTAGAATCTAAGAACATGGAACCATTTGACTTGTAAGGTTAATTGTATACCTGTTGACTTTGGGCATATTTTCTAAGGTTAAACTGGAAAAACAAAGAGTCGGTTATGGTCCACTTGTTCAAGAAAAAAAAAAAAATGCAAGCCCATGAGTCTTCTAGTATTTTTCCTATCCCATTGAAATATACAAGCGACCATAGGTTTCCTCTGCAAACAGCTGAGGCCTCTTGACTTCTGCTTCTAAGCCAGTAGTTTCCAGCTTGGATGCACATTAGAATCATCTAGGGGGACCCTAAGAAATCCTGATGTGGCCAGGCACAGTAGCACACTTCTGTAAATCCCAGCACTTTGAAAGGTCGAAGTGGGCAGATCACGAGATCAAGAGATCGAGACCATCCTGGCCAACATCATGAAACCCCTTCTTTACTAAAAATACAAAAATTAGCTGGGTGTGGTGGCGCATGCCTGTAGTCTCAGCTACTCGGGAGGCTGAGGCAGGATAATCTCTTGAACCCGGGAGGCGGAGGTTGCAGTGAGCTGATATTGTGCCACTGCACTCCAGCCTGGCGACTGAGCGACATTCCGTCTCAAAAAAAAAAAAAAAAAAAAAAAAAAGTCCTGATGCATGAGCCATACCTCAGATCAATTAAATTATCATCTCTGGTGGTAGAACCTAGGCATCTGCATTTTTTAAACACTCCAGATAATTCCAATGTGTAGGCAAGGTTGAGAACCATTGCTGTAGTTCCAGCTCCATCCCCAGCTCTGCAACCATTAAGAGCTAATTTGAGGAGTTCTAGTCCAGTGCTACAAGATGTCTGAAAGATTCAAAATCAAGTTACAAAGTTAGTCTGACTTACCAGTTCCAGTAACTAAATTTTTAAGAGTTACAGGCTAAAGTAAGAAAAAGAGGAATAACTGGATTTGGATTTAGCTAGGCTTTATTTTATTTTTTTTGGACATCTTTTTTTGAGACAGAGTCTCACTCTATTGCCTAGGCTGGAGTGCAGTGGCATGATCTCAGCTCACTGCAATCTCTGCCTCCCGGGTTCAAGCGGTTCTCCTGCCTCAGCCTCCTGAGTAGCTGGGATTACAGGTGTGTGCCACCACACTTGGCTAATTTTTGTATTTTTAGTAGATATGGGGTTTCACCATGTTGGCCAGGCTGGTCTTGAACTCCTGATCTCAAGTGATCCACTCACCTCTGTCTCCCAAAGTGTTGAAATTACAGGTGTGAGCCACCACACCCGACATAGGTAGGCTTTATTTTTAAACCAGAATCACGAATTTAAATGAGCTGTATGGCCTTCGACAAGTTTACATATTCTCACTGAGCCTCAGCTTTCTGATCTGTAAAATGGACCAATAACATCTGTTGCCAGACTGCTACTAGTGCTTTCCTTCTTAATGAAACCGAACCACTGCTTCCATTTAACCTGGTTTTGGAAACTCCCACTTCTAAAAACATCTGTATTTCTATCTTGATAACTTTATATTCTAGAACCTGGCCTCTGCCCTGTTGATGTGGATGCCTTCTCAATGGCTGTAATCTCCTTTGACACCAATCCAATGGTGGGATTTGGCTATTGGCTGACAGATTTTCCTAATCCTATCTCTCCATGTACATGTACCTTTGTGTGCTGCCACTTCTGGATTTCCCATATTTGGGCTTCTGCCATTTGACCAATGGCTTGGTCGAGAACTTCTTTTTTGGATATCACTGATAGCTGTTGCCCGTAAGCACACATACTGTGCACCAAGTTCCATCAGCCTGACTAGATTTCCTCCTATCACCTCCAATTGTGCTATCACTCAAGTTCTACCTCAGCCCTAAGTATTGTGTTTATTCATTCAATCAATGTTTACTGAGCATTTACCAAACCCAAGCACTTTGTCTCTGCACACAGAAAATGTATACAGTACAGTGGAGCAAGACAAACAACAAAAGGTATAATAAACACAGTGACAGGGACAATTCTAGCCCTTGACCTTCCCTACATCCTCTTCTCTCACCAAAGATTAACACTTTTATATTGGTTTAGGTCAGAAGATAGGATCATTGTTAAAGACAAATTATTATTTTTATTATTATTATTGTTACTTTGGAGATGGGGGTCTCACCTTGTTCCCCAGGCTGGCCTCAAACTCCTAGGCTCAAGCGATCCTCCCACTTCAGCCTCCTGAGTAGCTGGGATTATAGGAGCAACTGGCTTTTTTTTTTTTTTCTTGAGATGGAGTCTCACTCTGTCACCCAGGCTGGAGTGCAGTGGTGCAATCTCAGCTCACTGCAACCTCCGCCTCGTGGGTTCACGTGATTCTCCTGCCTCAGCCTCCCCAGTAGCTGGGATTACATGCACCCGCCAGCACGCCCAGCTAATTTTTGTATTTTTAGTAGAGACAGGGTTTCACCATGTTGGCCAGGCTGGTCTCGAACTCCTGACCTCAAGCGATCCACCCGCCTCGGCCTCCCAAAGTGCTGGGATTACAGGCATGAGCCACTGCGCCTGGCCTTGCTGTATTACTTTTAAAACGGTAAAACCCGCAATTCCTTTTGCATTAACCTAATGTGTTGGATACCTGTGTTTTGCTCTACATGATCACTGATTATTAATTTTTTTGATAATTTTTCAAAACTCATTTTTACAGCAAGCACACTGTCAAGTCTATGTTGGGATTATCTTTGTGTACCTAAAGTGAACTCCATGCTTTTCCTCAGGAACAATTTAATTTGCTGTGTGGAGAAAGTGTCCTCTGGCTCTCTAAGAGTTAACTGATCTGGCTCTATCTGATCTATCTGTGAATTTCTATAAATACTTTACAGGTATGTGAACAAACCAGTGTCAGATAGTAAAAGAATTTTGTAGCCATTCCAGCAATCTACTTTACGTGGCAATCAGTGAGGATGTTATCTTAGCTGTCTTTTTTTTTTTGACAGGGTCTCGCTCTGTCACCCTGGCTGAAGTGCAGTGGTGTAATTTCGGCTCACTGCAGCCTCGACCTCCTGGGCTCAAGCAGTCCTCCCACTTCAGCCTTCCTAGTAGCTGGGACTACAGGTGTGCACCACCACACTTGGCTAATTTTTGTATTTTTTGTACAGATGGGGTGTCGCTATGTTGTCCAGGCTGGTCTTTTTTTCCTTCCTTTCTTCCTTCCTTCCTCCCTTCCTCCCTTCCTTCCTTCCTTCCTTCCTTCCTTCCTTCCTTCCTTCCTTCCTTCCTTCCTTTCTTTCTTTCTTTCTTTCTTTCTTTCTTTCTTTCTTTCTTTCTTTCTTTCTTTCGAGACAGAGTCTCACTCTGTCACCCAGGCTGGAGTGCAGTGGTGTAATCTCGGCTCACTACAACCTCTGCCTCCCAGGTTCAAGCGATTCTCCTGCCTCAGCATCCCACATAGCTGGGATTACAGCCACGCACCACCATGCCCGGCTAATTTTTGTATTTTTCGTAGAGACAGGGTTTTACCACGTTGTCCAGGCTGCTCTCAAACTCCTGACCTCAGGTGATCCACCCACCTTGGCCTCCCAAAGTGCTGGGATTACAGGTGTGAGCCACCGCGCCTGGCTCCAGGCTGGTCTTGAACTCCCAAGCTCAAGTGATCCTCCTGCCTTGGCCTCTCAAAGTGCTAGGATTATAGGCATGAACCTCTGTGTTCAGCCTTAGCTGTCTTTTTACTACCATCCCCAGCTTCTGCTTATCATTTGTGAGTTTCCTCTGGCCTTTCTAATTCTCTTTCTCCATGTTTTCTGCCAGCTTCTTTATATTACCCACCAGAGGGATGAAAGCGATTGATTCTACCAGAAGCTATTGAGAAATGTATATGGCTTTTAGTAGTGGTGATGATGATGATGATGACGATTGTTTTGGCACTTTCAGAATTCAGAAGCAATTTGCTGCCTCCTGGGCACTCTACTCATGACCAGTTAACTTTAAAGTGGTCCTGTTAGCTTTGTGGTGGTCGGGGCTGGCTTAGCAAAAATTACAAAGGAATAAAAAGCTAAATTTAGTAAGTCTATCTCTACTATGTTGTGTCTAATCTTCTTGTGCTGGTTTCCTAGAGTGCCCTCTGCTGGGCCAAACCAGGTCTTCTGATTCCCATGAAACCCATGCCTCAATTGTCATCAAAAGCTTACTATTTTATGTCACATGCCACCAGAATCCTAGCATTTGCTTTCCAGATTGACAATTAACCAAGGTAAACTAATCCATGTTAATGTGTGAATGTGTTTTATTGTATAAATGGGGAAAAACCCAATGCCCCTCTCAGGTCATTTAAGTGTACATTTCCGCAATGACTTTATGGACATACTGCTTTTACTTAGTATCTAACTCTGGTGACTAATGGTGAGAATGGAAGCCAGGAATCTGGGGAAGGCTATGCTCTGAGAAATCAAAGGGGAATATGTTTTCCAACAGACAGAACCTTGTGGCTCCCCTCAAATTACACTGTGTGGGCAGCTGTCTACTCAAGCTATCTGTATGGCCAAGCCCCATGGAGGTAATTTTCACCCTGTCAGCCAGAAAAGAATGAACATCATTGTTTACTTTTAAGTTTTTATGAAGAATGCCTTGAGCTCTTTAGATTGTGTTATCTAAGTCTTAATACTAAGTAAGTATGTGCCATTGTTTTGGGGATTAATTTATCCATAAAGATGTGTATAGGCTGTACAGTCATTGGCTTGACCTCTGCTGCCCTGTGTACTTTCTTGTCTACTGAAATCAGTTGGGCAATTCTTGTCTGTAAGCACGTTTCCCAAGAACTGGTTAGAGCCAGTCTTCATAGGAGGAACCTATTATGAAACCAGCTCCGAGGATATTTACTTTGCTCAAGATCTACTGAATGCTACACTTACTTGAAAATGAAATTGCTTTCTTTTCACTCTGACCCAACCCCTTGAAAACCAGCGACCCTTGGGATTCAGTTAGAATGAGATAGAAAGGGGAGATGATATGCTGGGCCTGACTGACATTTTTCTGCAAGCTTTTCTTATCGTTCAAACTAGTACTTGCATAGTTGTTGAATGTGTGTGTTTCAAGAAGATCAGCTAAACTGATAACACATTATCAAGTAAATAAGGCGCCCAAGATTAGGAACTTGGAGGACATAGCACATATTTTTTGAAGGCCCACCTTTTTTCTTAAAATTTAATGTGAAATTTGTATCTTTCTATTTAACATATCCAGGTCTTATTTAAGACAAAAATAACTCATATAGTTGCTTTCCAGTTAAGTTATTTAATCATCCAAATCCTCAGTTAAATAAATGCTCCAGTGAGAAACATTGTCTTATGGCTCCTGATCTAAAATTATACCTCCCTGGGAATGTATGTATCCAAATTTGAGAAGCACAAGCTCGGAGAAATAGTGAAGGAGAGAATTTAGTCAGAGAAAATGAGTGTGTACTGATGATCAATCCGTAGGTAAGGAGGACTAGCGTAAGTTTTGTTGTAGATGACTTTCATAGGCGAGTGGCAGTGGCATTTGATGTTGAGACCTAGTACATAGTTGTATTGAGATAAACATGTTAGGATTATCTAGATAGAGCTAGAAATGAAGAGAAAATAAACTCAGAACAGGGACTCATCAAGATGGCTGTGAAAAATCCAGAAATGTGATAAACACTAATGCAGATTTCTTGGGCTCCTTACAGACTTATAGGAATTGTGGATGCACAAAGTAAATGGTATGGCATGTAAATAAAGAAGAAAATTCTGCATATTACTTTTGGCATAATAGCAACTTCTCTGTACTTTCTGAAATTCAAAAATAAATATCGTTTTAATCTAGAGAGTGCTATATACTTTTTATAACTAGTGTTTTACATTTATTATCTATAATAAATATCTGTAATAATAATTATTTATAATAAATATTATCTATAATAGTTATTTATAAAATGATATATATTATCTATAATTATATAACATAATTATTTATAGGATTATTATTATAACATTTAATAAATATTATCTATTAATATCATAATTATATCTATAATTATTATTTCAAAAGTTTATTCAAAACTCAGAGTGAGTTTTCCAATACAGTCTTCTTAGCACTGAGATTTTCAAACCAGTCCCCAAAGTGTATTTAACACACAAGGCATCTGGAATAGGTCTGGAGTAAGGGGCTTAGGCATCCACATTTTTAATGAACACACTTTGATGCAAGTGACCTGGACAACACCGTGAGAAACAGTGTTGTAAGAGGTTGAAAACTCTTGGGATAGGGGCTGGAGACTAAGGACACCACGCAAGAGCCTGGGACAAGGTTGCAAAGGGTTGTAGAACTAAATGAAGCTGCTTGTTTAGTCCATAATTCCCCTTTCTGCTACTTGGTGTCTCTCCCAACTCCCCAACAAAAGTAGATACCTTGGCAGTTAGATGGAACTAACTGACCAGATCTCATGGAACCATGGTGGACACCTGATCTAGGCTAGGCCAACTAAATATTTCAACTTGAGAGTTTGGACCTGGGACAGGAATACCAGTTAACTACTAGTTGTTTGAAATGAAGAGATTCCCTGGAGCTACAGGAAGCCAGGCCTGTCTCACGAATGGACCGGCAGAGAACAGCACACATAGAGGAAGAAGGAAAAACACACAGGGAGAAGAGATGAGGAACCATGGGTTGGAGATGGGGAGGGAGAGGGAGAAGGAATCGATGAGGAAGGGAGAAATAGAGAAAACCAGCAAGAAAGCCAGAGGGAAAGAATTTTCCCTACAGCTTATCAATTTGCTGTTGTAGATACCAATCCCTCCTGTGGTCTGAGTGTGCTTTCTATAAGATATTTTTGTATCTGTCCAATAAACTCTTCTGTCTCACTCAAGCTAATTGAAATGTGTTCTTGGGTCAGAGGACAACCAGGAGTTAAGGAGAACCACAGCTATAATACGCTGTGTCTTATTATTGTGACTGCTTCCTCCCTCCAATCTTTCTCCATTCTCTCTTCCCCCTTCCACCTTTCCTTCCACCTGGATTTCCTCAACCAAGATTGTTAGGGGAATGAAAAAATGATTTTTCATCTCTCCAAATCCTTGATCCTTTTCCTTTTCTGTGTTTAACTCCTTCCTTTTCTTCTTTGCAAAGAGGAAGAGGGCGTCCTTTCTTTTTATTATTTTTAAATTATTATTATTAATTAATTAGTCAATTTTTAAAAAAATAGAGATGAGGTCTTGCTATGTTGACTAGGCTGATCTCGAACTCCTGGCCTCAAGCGATCCTCCCATCTCGGCCTCCCAAAGCCCTAGGATTACAGGCATGAGCCACTGCGCCTGGCCCCTCCTTTCCTTTTGCCATCCCTGCTCCTCTCTAAGTGTTATTCATCTCTACCCTAAATAAGAATGAGTGGCTGCCATGTGGAGGGAAGAGGAGGGAATTTCCAGGACCACTTGGGCACATGTAAGAAAGAGATTGCTCATATTAAAATGTAACACAGGGAGTATATTTATTTAAAATAGCCCATTTAACAAATGCCCAGTGAACTTAACCTTATGTAATGTTTTACCTGATGGAACACTTCTCTGGTTGGATCAGTTTCAGTTGTGCTAATTGGGCCTTTTTATTGAGAGAGAGAGTCTCACTCTGTCACCCAGGCTGGAGTGCAGTGGCATGATCTTTGCTCACCCCATTACCTCTTCCTGGGTTCAAACCATTCTCATGCCTCAGCCTCCCAAGTAGCTGGGATTACAGGGGTGCACCACCACGCCTGGCTAATTTTTGTATTTTTATAGAGACAGAGTCTTCCCATGTTGGCCAGGCTAGTCTCAAACTCCTGGCCTCAAGTGATCCACCCATTTTAACCTCCCAAAGTGCTGGGATTACAGACGTGAGCCTCCACGCCTGGCCCTAACTGGGCCTTTAAAAATTAGATGCTCTTCATTGAGCTGAAAGAAAAGAATTGCAGGTGAAGAATAAAGGTCTAGATCTGTGATTAACTTGAAATATAATAGTCATTACATAAAAGTTACATCTTTATATCATAAAAATATTTTATGTTGAAAGGGCTAAGCTAAAAATGCCCCAATTTAGGCTTAGGTTATTATTATTATTATTATTAGAGACGAAGTCTTGCTCTGTCACCCAGGCTTCCAGGCTGGAGGGCAATGGCATGATCTCTGCTCACTGCCCCCTCTGTCCCCCCAGTTCAGGCAGTTCTCCTGCCTGACCCTCCCGAGTGGCTGGGATTACAGGCGCCTGCCACCACACCTGGCTAATTTTTGTATTTTTAGTAGAGATGGGGTTTCATGATGTTGGCCATGCTGGTCTTAAACTCCTAACCTCATGATCCGCCCACCTTGGCCTCCCAAAGTGCTGGGATTACAGGCATGAGCCACACTGCACTTAGCCAGCTTGGCTTATTTTTATGAAGACATGGATTGAGTTGTCATAAATCACCAGATCAAGGCAGACAGCATATTTGCCTTAAATGAACCTGTAGTGAGTTTTCCTTCTTGCATTTGTATGAAGTTGGGAGAGATGTAGCTTAGTATGTATGGATGGACAGAAGAAAACTTTGATTCTCATTCAGCTCTGCTGCTCACTTGGCTAGCTACAGGAATTTCAATAAATCACAATTTCTCTGGGTCTAAATTTTCTTACTTTTATAAAATGTGAAATACTTTCTTCAAACATAGCTACAATATGTACATTAGGTGAAAGGAGAGTGCCCTGATCAGGTGGGCTGCAGGTGGGCCAACTGGCCAGAATCTCTTTCCTCCCAGTCTCCTCCCCATTGACCCACTACTCTACCCACCCACCCCACCTGCCTCTACCCTTCTGGACTTGAATGAACTCTCAGGGCTTTCCTGAGCACCCCTCGAAATCCCTACACTGAACAATTCCCACAATTGTTTCAAGCTCATTAATTTGATGCTTCTATGAAGTTTTTGAGGAAAACTCTAAAGAAAATGAGAAAATACATCATTTGCTCCAATTAATGTTTTTGAAGGCTCTGTCATGACTATGATATTTATGATTCAAGGGGCAGATGATGTGAGAGATCAGATGATTATTGAAGCTGTCATTTTAATTGCTAGAAATCACTTTGTATATGTGTTTGTTAAAGCAAGAAGATCCCTCATGTCCCACATGTCTATATTTGCATTTTGATGGAACTTCAGGGAAAAGGAATGTGCTCATAATGAACAGTTGAAATTGACTTTTCAGTCAAAGCAAAGTACTGTAACTGGGGTTACAAATACGCCTTTTTCTAAGAGCTATCAGTTACGAAAGTAAATTCTTAGTATTACTGTTGTTTCACGTGGGGCCCGTGCCTTGGATGCCATGGCTGCCTTCCATCCCATCCTTCCTCTTCAGTCAGAATGCTGCCCTTTGGCAGAAAAGAGTCTAATTTGGATGACAAGATTCTTTTTAAGCTTTATCTCAAAGTAAGGACAAACAGGGAGGCTAACACATCTGAGCTTCATAACCCCCCCACTGTAGGTGGAGTTCTGTCCCTCAAAAATTCACATGCTGGAGTCCTAATCCCTAGCATCTCAGAATGTGACCTTATTTGGAAATAGGGTTGTTGCAGATGTAGTTGGCTAAGATGAGGACCTACTGGAGTAGAGTGGGCCCGGATCCAATATGACTGGTGTCCTTACAAAGGGGGAAATTTGGATACAGATATGCACATGGGGGAATGCCATATGAACATGAAGGCAGAGATTGGGGTGATATTGCAGAAGCCAAGGAACACCAAAGATTGGCAGAAAACCATCAGAAGCTAGGGGAGAGGCATGGGACAGATTCTCCCTCACAGCCCTCTGAAGGAACCAATCCTGCTGACACCTTGATCTTGGACTTCTAGATTCTGGAACTGTGGGACAATGAATTTCTCCTACTTAAGCCACCTACTTTGTGGGACTTTGTTACAGTAGCCCTAGGAAACAAATACAACTACCATCATTATTAAATTTCCAGAGGGATGTGTTTTAATATGTTCTCACACTACTATAAAGATACTACCCTCAGACTGCATAATTTATAAACAAAAGATGTTTAATTGACTTACAGTTCTGCATGGCTGGGGAGGCCTCAGGAAACTTACAATCATGGCAGAAGGTGAAGGGGAAGCAAGGCATATCTTACATGGTGGCAGGAGGAGAGGGAGCGAAGGGAAGTGCCACGCTTTTAAACCATCAGATCTCATGAGAACTCACTCATTATCATGAGAATAGCAAGGGAGAAATCCACCCCCATGATCCAATCATCCCCCACCAGGCCCCTCCTCCAACATGTGGGGATTACAATTCGAAATGAAATTTGAGGGGGACACAGAGCCAAACCACATCAGGGTGATTTTTCCGTGTCAGTCACTTGAGTAAGGACTTTTGCTATGGTAGTACATGCCACCAATTACAACTTGTTTTATATTTCTTCCTTTAAAAACCTATTTTTATTTCATTGGGTATAGAAAACAGAGAAGACTTTTTTTTTAAGTGGATTTGGGAGTCTAAGTGCTCTTTAAAAGTTACTGGAGCCAGGCACGGAGGCTCACGCCTGTAATCCCAGCACTTTGGGAGGCCGAGGCGGGCGGATCACGAGGTCAGGAGATCGAGATCATCCTGGCTAACATGGTGAAACCCGTCTCTACTAAAAATACAAAAAATTAGCCGGGCGTGGTGGCGGGCACCTGTAGTCCCAGCTACTCGGGAGGCTGAGGCAGGAGAATGGCGTGAACCCGGGAGGCGAAGCTTGCAGTGAGCCGATTGTGCCACTGCACTCCAGCCTGGGCGACAGAGCAGGACTCTGTCTCAAAAAAACAAACAAACAAACAAAAACGAAACAAAACAACAACAACCAAAAAAACTACTGGAAGTGATAAGTTAAAATGTAAGATCTTTTATGCTTTTCATTCACTGATTTGTTCAACAAATATGGGTCAGGTCCATGACAGGTACTGGCGATAGAGAGAGAAAAAGCAGAGCCTAGCTCCAGCAAAGACTAGATGTCTATACATCACAGCATTTCCTCTTCTTCCTAGGTGGACAGCTTAACTACTTTTTCCAGTCCCTCTTATAATTGGGTGTGGCCATGTGACTTATGGGCAGTGGTCATGTGAGGCACCAGCAGGCTTGGCCCATAAAACTTCTTTTTCAAAGTGAACATGTATTGAAACTGGCCGAGCCACAGGATGGAATTTAGGACCCTGACTCATGCTTGGAGTAGAGCCACCTGACAATTAGGAACATCTGTTTGGACTTTCTATGGGAAAGAAAGAAACCTCCATTACATTAAGCTACTCAGATGTAGGAGTTTTTCTCCTGCAATAAGTAGCATTGCCCTAATTAACATGCCACACTCAAAATCAAATAGGAAAATAGAGTTAAAAAAACCACCATACAGTACAGTGCTTTGAAAGTGATCAAGCATACTCTGGTCCCAGTACATAGGACAGCTTGAGGAGTCAGAGACAGAGGAAATGACATTTGAAGTGAATTTTGAAGATTAGTAAGTGTCAGGCAAGCTAAGCAGGAGGGAGTGTTCGAGACAGAGAGAAATGTGTGTACAAAGGCTCGGCAGGCAAGAAAGAGCAATTTCAAAAGATTAAAAGAAGTTTAGGAGGGAGTTCAATGCAGACTTAGTTTGAGTGAGTCAGCATTGAGGAGAAGGGTGAGATACTGAGTCTTGAGAGGTAAAAAGGAACTGGATAATGAAGGATGAATAGATAGCTGATAGGATGGGAAGTGGGCATTCTGGGCAGAAAAAACTGAACGTCCCAAGCCCCGAGTTATTACAGAGCATAGATATGTCTGGAAATTCAACACAAATTAGCATAGATGGAGTAATGTAGGAGTGGAAAATCAGACCCTTTTTCTTCCTATCTTGATTCTGAAGACAGCGAAGTGCTATTCTGGAGTTTTTAGCAGGGGAGTAATGGAACATATTTTTACTTCAGAAATATTCCTCCGGTGAAAAATCGTGCAGAATACAGATTAGGGTTTATGTAGTCTCTTAACATAGCAGTGTTTAGTTTTTTCTACCAAAAGTGTTTTGTGATGTTTTCCAAGGAATTCTATCTTATCATTGCTAAGAGATAAAAGTCTCATTGTGTATGGATCAGGATGTGCTGTATTAGGAAAGATTGGAAGTGAGGGGACATGTTCGGAGCTACCAGTATTGTCCAGAACATTGATGATGATAGTCTGAGCAAGAGCAGAGTCAGAGGAAAGGGAGAAGACAGGATGAATTCACAAACACACTAAGCAATTTAAAGAGGGGGCTTAGGTGGGAACAAACATCAGAGCTTACTTCAGTTCTTTATTTTGTGTGAGTAGGGAGATGATGATGTTACTCACCTAAGAAGGGCCCAAGACATAGGCAGAAGAAAAATTTGCAGAAGAAAGAAAAGGTTGCTAGCTGAGCACGGTGGTGTACACCTATGGTCCCAGCTGCTCTGTAGGCTGGGGCGGAAGGATTGCTTGAGCCCAGGAGTTTAAAGGCTGCCATGAGCTATGATCATGCCACTGCACTCTAGCCTGGGTGAAGACAGAGCAAGACGCTGTCTCTACAATAAAAAGAAAGAAAAGTTTGGTTTTTGAAATGCTGATTCTGAGGTGACTGAGGCACATCTGAGTGGAAATGTTGAGCTTTCATTTGGAAAAAATAAAATGCTCAGACTCTTACAGACCAAAAAAAGGTGAGGATAAATTGTGGAGTGCTATCAGTGTATAGCAGTCTCAGTACAGGTCTGAATGAAAGCAAGAGAGATTAGCCGGGGTAAAAGGAGTGCTAAGTAAGGAAGCTTAGAGGCCTCTTACATTTCGGCACCCAATCAAATAAAACAGAGACAAAAGTAGGAGGAAAACAACACCAAAGCAAGGCTTGGCGTCCAGAACAGCACAGTCACAGCAGGCACTTGAAACACTGCCATGAAGCATTTTTTTTTTTTTTTGAGATGGAGTCTCACTCTGTCACCCAGGCTGGAGTGCAGTGGTGTGATCTTGGCTCACCGCAACCTCTGCCTCCCGGGTTCAAGTGATTCTCCTGCCTCAGCCTCCTAAGTAGCTAGGATTACAGGTGTGCGCCACCATAGCCAGCTAATTTTTGTGTTTTTAGTAGAGACAGGGTTTCACCATTTTGGCCAGGCTGGCCTCGAACTCCTGACCTCAGGCGATCCACCTGCCTCGGCCTCCCAGAGTGTTGAGATTACAGATGTGAGCCACTGTGCCTGGCCCAGAAGAGGCTTCTATACTTGCTCCTATAGAAGTCCTTGGAGACCTTTTGGAAAAGTCTAGTAGAAGAGTGGGAGTGGAGGCCAGATTATGGTGAATGAGAAGAAGGCACAGATGTGGAAATGTCTTCTTTCAAGAAATTTTCCAAAATGGCTAGAGACTGCAAAAGATGCAGGATGGAGGAAAGAGTCTCTCGAGAAGAAGAAACATTTGAAAATGTGCATCAAGATTAGAAATGGGTGCAATTAAGGGGACGACATTGAAGATGGAAAAGCCTGGGGATAATGGTGGGGCAAACTCTTTAATGAGCTGTGAGGGATACATGAGGACTCTTTTTCCATTGCTCAGAATCATTTTGGCAGCTTATACTACTTTGGCTCTGAAATGCACCCATTTCTAAGCCAGGGTCCCGTGGAGGAAGTCTCTTCTGTGCTAACCATTCTGTGAGAGGAGAAATACCAGCAAGAGAGATGTAGATGCAACAAATGCATTGCAAATTGATTTACTGAATATACTCCACTCAACTGAAAATAAACACAATTTCAAAAATTATTAAGTGAGCTTAATTTGGGAAAATTAATGTTAAAATGATGGCTTTTGAGGCCTCATATTTTTTTTTGATTCTATAAAAATCACCAAAGATATGTATTTGAAGTATAAACCAACCATATTTTTATTTCTTTCTTTGTTTTGTAGATTAGTGGTGATGAAAACAAGCCACTTCTTATTTTCTTTAAAAGAATTGGGTTATTATGAGAAAATGTCTGTGAAAAAGTCCTGTAGAAATATTAATTTAGATTTCTACAGTTCTAAAAAACATAATGGTATAGTAGCCTTAATTGACTCCAAATAATCTCATTTCTACAGATAATATGTAGTCATGCACTGCATCATGACATCTTGGTCAACAATGGAACACATATACTTCCATAAGATTAAAATGGAGCTGAAACATTACTCTTGCCTAGTGCCATGCCGTCATAGCCGTCATAATGTCATAGCACACTGCATTCATTACTCATGTGTTTGTGGTGATGCTTGTGTAAACAAACCTGTGCGGCCAGTTATATAAAAGTATAGCACATACGATTTTGTATAGTACATAATACTTGATAATGGTAATGAATGATTATGCTACCGGTTGATGCATTTACTATAATGTATGTTAAATCATTATTTTAGAGTGTAATCTTACTTACAAGAAAATAATCTACAAAACAGCCTCAGGTAGGTCCTTCAGATGGTACGTGCACATCTTGTTTTATTGCACTTTGGTTTATTGTGCTTTGAAGATAATCCATTTTTTCCAAATTGAAGATTTGTGTCAACCCTGCATTGAGCAAGTCTATTGGTGCCATTTTTTCAATAGCATGTGTTCACTTTATGTCTCTGTTACATTTTGGTAGTTCTTGCAATATTTCAAACTTTTTCATTATTATTATAATATTCTTTATTTTTGATGTTAGCGTCATAATTGTTCTGGGTGCCACAAACTGCATCCACGGAAGACAGCAAAAATTAATAAATGTTGTATGTGTTCTGACTGCTCCACTCACTGGCTGTTCTCCTATCTCTCTCCCTCTCCTCAGGCCTCCCTCTTCCCTGAGACACAATAATATTAAAATTAGGCCAATTAGTAACCCTACAATGGCTTCCAAATGTTCAAGTGAAGGGAAGACTCATTATCTCTTACTCTAAATCAAAGCTATAGATGATTAAGCTTAGTGAGGAAGGCATGTCAGAAGCTGAGATGGTCTGAAAGCTGGGTGGCCTAAGCCAAACAAACTGTGACTACAAAGGAAAATTCCGCCAGGCGCGGTGGCTCACGCCTGTAATCCCAGCACTTTGGGAGGCCGAGGCAGGTGGATCGCGAGGTCAGGAGATCGAGACCATCCTGGCTAACATGGTGAAACCCTGTCTCTACTAAAAATACAAAAAAATTAGCCGGGCGTGGTGGTGGGCGCCTGTAGTCCCAGCTACTCAGGAGGCTGAGGCAGGAGAATGGCGTGAACCCGGGAGGTGGAGCTTGCAGTGAGCCGAGATTGCGCCACTGCACTCTAGCCTGGGTGACTGATCAAGACTCCGTCTCAAAAACAGAAAAAAAAAAAAAAAAAAGGAAAATTCCTTGCAGGAAATTAAAAGTGCTACTCCAGTGAACATGAATGATAAGAAAATGAAACAGCCCTGTTGCCGATATAAAGAAAGCTTTAGTGGTCTGGATAGAAGATCAGACCAGCCACAGTATTCCCTTAAACCAAAGCCTAATCTAGAGCCAAGACCTAACTCTCTTCAATTTGTGAAGCTGAGAGAGGTGAAGAAGCTGCAAAAGAAAAGTGTGAAGCTAGCAGAAGTTGATTCATGAAGTTTAAGGAAAGTAGCCATCTCCAGAACATAAAAGTGCAAGGTGAAGCAGCAAGTGCTGATGGAGAAGCTGTAGCAAGTTATCCAGAAGATCTAGCTAAGATAATTGATAAAGGTGGCTACACTCAACAATAGATTTTCAATTTAGATGAAATAGCTTTCTATTGGAAGAAGGTGCCATCTAGGGCTTTCATGGCTAGAGAGAAGTCAATGCTATTAAGAGCATTTGTGATTCATGAGAAGAGGTCAAAATATCAACATTAACAGGAGTTTGGAAGAAGTTGATTCTAACCCTCATAGATGACTTCAAGGGGTTCAAGACTTCAGTGGAGGAAATAGTTGCATATGTGATGAAAGCAGGATGAGAACTAGAATACCTGAAGATGTCACTGAATTGCTGCAATCTCATGATAAAACTTGAACACCTGAGAAGTTACTTCTTGTTGATGAGCAAAGAAAGTAGGTTTCTTGAAATGGAATCTACTCCTGACTGTGAACATTGTTGAAATCACAATGAAGGATATTATGTAAATTTAGTTGATAAAGCAATAGCTTTGAGAGGATTGAGTCAAATTTTGAAAGAAGTCCTACTATGGGTAAAATGCTGTCAAACAGCATTACGTGCTACAGAGAACTCTTTTGTGAAAGGAAGAGTCAATTGATACAGCAAATCCTATTGCCTTATTTTAGGAAACTGCCACAGCCACCTCAACCTTCAGCAAACACCACCCTGACCAGTGAGCAGCAATCAACATTGAGGCAAGACCTTTCAGCAAAAAGATTATAATTCTCTGAAGACTCAGATGATCATTAGCATTTCTAGCAACAATGTATTTTTAAATTAAGGTATGTACTTTTTTTTAGAAATAATGCTATTGCACACTTAATAGACTACAATATAGTGTGAAGATAACTTTCATATGCACTGGGAAACCAAAAAAAGTGTGTGACTCACTTTATTTTGATATTGGCACTGTAGTATCTCTGAAGTGTGCCTGCATTCCAGAAGAAGACATTGTTATCACAGGACATGACAGCTCCATGAGTGTTACTGCCCCTGAAGACATTCCAATGTCTTCACTGGACAAGATGTGGAGGTAGAGGACAGTGATATTGGTATTCCTGACTCTGTGTACATCTAGATAGACCAATGTGTGTGTTTGCGTCTTCGTTTTTAACAAAAAAGTTTAAAAAGTACAAAAAAAAAGAGAAATTACCAGAAAGTAGCCACAGATAAGGATATAAAGAAAAAAACAATGTTTTTAATTTAAAATTTTTAAATTAAAAATTTTTTTAAAAATTTAAGCTAAATGTTCTCATTTTAAGCTAAATGTTATTACAAAAGAGTCAAAAAGTTTAAAAAACAAAAGTTTATGAAGTAAAAAAGTTACAGTAAGCTAATTTATTATTAAAGAAAGAAAAACTTTTAAAATAAATTTAGTGTAGTATAAGTGTACAGTGGTTATAATCTGCAATAGTGTACAGTAATGTCCTAGGCCTTCACATTCACTCACCACTCACTCAATGACTCACCCAAGAGCGACTTCCAGACCTGCAAGCTCCATTCATGGTGAGTGCCCTATATAAGTGTTCCTTTAAAAAAAAAAAAGAATCTTTTATTCCATGTTTCATTATACATTTTCTATGTTTACATATGTTTAGATACACAAATACCATTGTGTTATGATTGCATATAGCAGTGGTCCCCAGCCTTTTCGGCACCAGGGACCCTTTTGAGGAAGACAATTTTACCACGGATGAGGGCGACAGGGGAGGGCTGGGATGGGGAGGACAGTTTCAGGATGGAACTGTTCTATCTCAGATCATCGGGCTTTAGACTCTTCTAAGGAGCTCACAACATAGATCCCTCATATGCACAATTCACAACTGTATTCGCGCTGCTATGAGAATCTAATGCAGCAGCTGATCTGACAGGAGGCAGAACTCAGGCGGTAATGCTTTCTGGTCCCTCACTCACCTCCTGCTGTGCCGCCTGGTTCCTAACAGACCACAAACTCTACCGGTCCACAACCCAGGGACTGGGGACCCCTGGCCTACAGTATTCAACATGGTAACATGATGTACAGGTTTCTAGCCTGAGAGCAACAGAATATATTACACCATACAGCTTTGGTGTGTAATAGGCTGTATCATCTAGGTCTAAGTACACTCTACGATGTTCACACAATGATGAAATTACCTAATGAAGCATTTCTCTGAATGTATCCCTGTCATAAAGCCGTACATGACTGTACTTCACTAGGTAAACAACAAAAATCAACCAGCAAAGTTAAGTGAGTTTCAAGAAAGCTTCTTTTGAAATTCTCAGTGGGGACTGCTGATATTTGAGCCTTATAAGAAAAGTGTGACGTGGGCAAACAAGCTCTGTCCTTCAGGATGAAATATTGACCGCACTAAGTATTTAAAACATAAACATAAAAAAAGGACACATCGATCTGAAGAAATCAAGCGTCTTTGTGGATTGGCTTTTTATGTTTTTATACAATTTTTTGTTTGTTTGCTTGTTTGTTTTTGGATATGGAGTTTCACTCCTGTTGCCCAGGCTTAAGTGCAATGGTGTGATATTGGCTCACCGCAACCTCTGCCTCCCGGGTTCAAGTGATACTCCTGCCTCAGCCTCCTGAGTAGCTGGGATTACAGGTACATGCCACCAGGCCTGGCTAATTTCGTATTTTTGGTAGAGATGGGGTTGCATGATGTTGGCCAGGCTGGTCTCAAACTCCTGACCTCAGGAGTGATCCGGCCACCTCGGCCTCCCATAGTACTGGGATTACAAGCATGAGCTACCACACCTGGCCTATAAAATTATTTTTTATATAAGTGATCATTTAACTTTCAGCCTGCTTTTATTTATTTTATCACAGTATAAACCCAACTATAATTCACTGGCTGCCACAGAGTTCACTTAAACTTTGATCTTTAAACAATGTATATGCCCAATCTCACCTCTTTATTACCTACTTAATTTCTATTTATTCTTTCACTGCTTGTAGTCTGTGTTTTTATTTTCTCAGAGGGCAAGGCAACACTTGTGTCTTAAGCAATTTCATAAGTATTATAGAGCCTTAATAAACACCTTGCAATCAATTTTATTTGCTCTGTTAGAAAAGTTTACGTTTACTCCTCAGTTAAACAATGATTCTAATGATTATTATAACATGAAATTAGAACAGTCTATATGAGATCTCTTTAGTTTTCTATGTTTGGGGACAATCTATTCTTGAATTAAAAATGAGCTCATATGACACATATTTCTGATACAGGGCTTTTCTACACTTTTGATGTACTTTATTTATTTATTTTTTAAACAGACTTTTATGTATTCCAAAATCTTGCTTAAGTTTCCGAGGAAAATGCTGGACTTGTATTGGAGTAATAATTAGTGTAATTCACCTTTTCCAATCCATATGGCATGTTATAGTTATATTTATCTTCCTGAACTGGTCTACTTGTCTTTTTGAAAGCGGTCTCTTACTTAAGACAGTGTTTGTGTTTCTTCCGATTTATTGTTAACGTTATGCTCTTTGTGAGTTAAAATCATGTGCTGTTTGTAAATTTTTATCTTTGAGAAGTTGCATTATGAAGTAAGGCTGTTTGGTGGGATGATAGGCTCTTGATTTTTAGAAGAACTGTAAGCTACTCTGAGGCCTGAAAGCCAAATGGGAAGACAGTGAGCCCTGTTTATCAGCTTTGAAACTGTTTGTGCCCAGCATAAATTGATCCAAACAGAAATAGCTTCTTTCGAATCACTTAGCTATTTACTGTTTTTGTTTGCCTTTGTTTTGTTTGGAGCTATGCTTTTGATTACTCACTTGGACCGAATTTGAAATACGAAATACTTATTGTCTGGACTAGTTTAAATTTTTCTTTTTTTAAACTGTGGTAAAATGTATATAATGTAAAACCATTTCAATCCTTCTAAATGTACAGTTCTGTGACGTTCAGTCCACGTACATTCACATCTTTGTACAACCATCACCATCCTTCATCTCCAGAACTTTTCCATCTTTCCCAACTGAAACTCCATAACCATTAAACAGTAACTCCCCATTTTCCCCTCCCTCTGGCCCCAACAACCACCGTTATTGTTTTCTGTTTCCATGAATTTCACTATTCTAGGTTTCTCATATAAGCGAAATCATAGTAATTGTCCTTTTGTGATTGACTTATTTCACTTGGTGCATCTTCAGAGTTCATCCATGTTGTTGCATAAGTCAGAATTTCCATACTTTTTAAGGTTGAATAGTATGCCATGATATGTATAGACCACATTTTGTTTATTCGTTCACCTGGCCATGAACACTTGAGTTGCTTCCACCTTTTGCCTACTGTGAATATACCTTTACTTTAAAAGTTACAATGTAGCCTATATTTCAAAGATTTGTACATTTTGTACATTTGAAACACTTTAATGTCCCTAAAATCAAGATGCTTTGAAATCATTGGAGTATCATTTTTTAAAATTAAGACATAATTTACATATAATAGTTCAATGAACTTTGATAAACGAATATTTTCATGTAACTCACACCTTAATCAAGATACAGAAACAGATATTAGAGACAAACTATTTTCATCACCTTAGAAAGTCTCTCCTGCCTGGCACCCACACACGGGCCGCCTACACAGAAGCCATCATGGTTAGGCTTTCTATCAGCATAGATTACTTTGTCTAGCTTTGTACGTCACTTAAATGGAATTACGCAGTGTTTACTTTTGTGTCTGGATGATTTCATTCAACATATTTTTGAGATTCTTCCATCTTGTGTGCATCACTAGTTTATTCTTTTTATTGCTGGATACTATTCCACTGTATGGTTATACCATGATTTATTTATCTACTCTACCACTCTACTGTTAATAGCCTGTTAGGCTGTTTCTACTTTTTAGCTACTATTAATGAAGTTGCCACGCATATTCTTTTTTTTTTTTTTTTTTAAGACAGAGTCTAGCTCTGTCGCCCAGGCTGGAGTGCAGTGGCGCAATCTTGGTTCACTGCAAGCTCCACCTCCTGGGTTCACACCATTCTCCTGCCTCAGCCTCCTGAGTAGCTGGGACTACAGGCGCCCACCACCACACCTGGCTAATTTTTTGTATTTTTTGTAGAGACAGGGTTTCACCATGTTGGCCAGGCTGGTCTTGAATTCCTGACCTCAGGTGATCCACCCGCCTCGGCCTCCCAAAATTCTGGGATTGCAGGCATGAGCCACTGCTCCTGGCCGCCACGCATATTCTTTTACAAGTATTTCTATGGATGCATGCTTTCATTTATCTTGAGTAACTGCCTAGGAGTGAAATTGCTGGGTAATGAATTAGGCGTATATTTAATTTACAAGAAAGTGCCAAAGAGTTTTCCAAAGTGATTGTGCCATTCACTCTCTCACCAACAATGTTGAAGAGTTCCTGTTGCTTTTTATCTTTGCTGAATTGAATGTTATCCATATTGAACTTAGTAGTTATGTTTTTTTTGTGTGTGTGAAGTGTTGAAATCATTTGCTCACTTGAAATTGGGTTACTGTCTTTTTATTATTGATTTGTAGTTCTTTAAATATTCTAAATACAAGTCCTGTGCCATCATATAGCAGATTTTTTTTCCAAATCTGTGACTTGTCTTTTCATCTATTTAATGATATCTCTTAATGAGCAGACAGAGATATTTAATTTTGATGAAGTCCTATCCACCATATTTGCTTTCTTTTATGCTTAAGCTCTCCCTCTATTTTCTGAAAGAGGTGATTCAAGATTGGTATTATTTCTTCCTTAGATATTTGATGTGATTCACCAGTACAGCCATATGAACATGATATTTTGATTTTAGCAATGTTTCATTACAAATGCAATTCCTTCAACAGAGGTAAAGTTATTCAAATTTTCTATTTCTCCTTGAGTCAATTTTGATACACTGTGTTTTTCAAAGAATTTGTTAACTTCATATAGATTCTTTAACTTATTGGCACAAAATTATTCATGATGCCTTCCTATTATCATTTTAATTTTTATAGCTCTGTAGTGATATTCTGTCTTGTTTCTGATATTAGTAGTTTAATTTCCCCCTTCTTCCTATCCTGTTTTCTTTTTTTGATCAGTTTTATTGGGAGTTAATCAAGTTTACACATTTTTTTCTTCAAGGAAATAACTTTTGAGTTTGTTGATTTTTAAGATTTATTTTTTATTTTATTGATTTTTACTCCTTATCTCCTTAGTTCTACTTACTTTGAGCTTAATTTTTAGCAATTTTTATATCTTAGCAGTTTTTTTCTTTTTGTACTATAAAAATATGAGTGCATTTTAAAAATCATGAAAGTTTTTAGATTTGATGAAACATTGCTACTTTTTGTAACTGCAGTTGACCCTTGAATAAGATGGGGGTTAGGGCCACTGACCACCTATACAGTCAAAAAAACCAGTGTATAACTTTTGACTCCCCACAAACCACAAACTTTACTAATAGCCTATTGTTGAACAGAAGCCTTACCAATAAATGAACAATTGATTAACACACATTTCATACATGTATGTATTATATTCTGTATTATTACAATAAAATAAGCTAGAGAAAAGAAAATGTTATTAAGAAAATCATAAGAACAAGAAAATACACTTAGTGTTCATTAAGTGGAAGTGGAGCATCATAAAGGTCTTCATCCCTGTTGTCTTCACATTGGGTAGGTTGAGGAGGAGGAGGAATAGGAGAGCTTAGTCTTGCTGTTTCAGGGGTGGCAGAGACTGAAGAAAATCCGTGTATAAGTGGATCCATGCATTACAAGTCTGTTGTTCAAGGGTCAACTGTACTAGTTTTACAGAGATATTCCTGAAAAATATCACATCCTTATTGGTTCAAAGACATGGGAAAATTTCTCTAAAATTCAAAGGAATCTTAGAAAGCAATTGTAAATTTTTTTAAAGAAAATAGGCAAAGTAAATAAATAAGTAGGTAATACACAAAGAAGAAATATAGATAACCAATACAAGGAAAGATACGAATCAAATTTTTAAAATAACAAAACATTTTCTTTTACAACTTAGATTTTCAAAATGAAAAAAAGGTCATCAAAACCTAGTGTTGGTAATTATGAGGGGAAATACATATTCTCATATTAGTGTATTTCGGGTGTATTATTATTTTTTTTCCAGAGCAGGGTCTTACTCTGTCACCCAGGCTGGAGTGCAGTGGCACGATCATAGCTCACTGCAGCCTTGACATCCCAAGTTCAGGTGATCCTCCCACCTCAGCCTCCTGAGTAGCAGAATCACAGGTGCACCACCATGCCTGGCTAATATTTTTAGTTTTTGTAGAGATAGGGTCCCATTATGTTGCCCAGGCTAGTCTCAAACTTCTGGGCTCAAGCCATCCTACTACCTTGGCCTCCAAAGCAGGTGCACGTCACCACACCTGGCTAATTTTTTAAAATTGTTTTGTAGAGACAGGCTTTCCCTATGTTGCCCAGGCTGGTATTGAACTCCTGGGCTCAAGTGATTCTCCCACCTTGTCCTCCCATGTTGGGATTATAATCATAAGCCACTGTGCCTGGCCTCAGGTGTATTTTTTTAAAAGTATGTATTCATCTGTAAAATGAAATTGCCTGGAGTATTAATCAATCCATTAATAACTAATTATTAATTGGTTAATAATTATTAATCCATTAATAATTATTATTAATCATCTTAATGGGTACATATTTCAGAATTTGCCATTAGGATAATAACTGCAGAGGGTGAATAGATGTAGTTGTGAGGATGTCTTTTTTTTTTTAATCTTCACCTTTTATTTTAAGCTCAGGGATACATGTGCAGAATGTGGAGGTTTGTTACATAGGTAAATGTGTGCCATGGTAGTTTGCTGCACAGATCATCCCATCACCTCGGTATTAAGCCCAGCATCCATTAGCAATTCAATGGGATTGCTGGGTTAAATGGTATTTCTGCCGCTAGAAGTTTGAGGAATCACCACACTGTCTTCCACAGTGGTTAAATTTACACTCTCATCAACAGTGTAAAAGTGTTTTCTCTGTAACCTTGCCAGCATCTGTTGTTTTTTGACTTTTTTTTTTTTTGAGATGCAGTATCACTCTTGTCACCCATTGCACGCTGGAGTGCAATGGCGCGATCTTAGGTCACTGCACCCTCTGCCCCTGGGTTCAAGTGATTCTCCTGCCTCAGCCTCCTGAATAGCTGGGATTACAGGCATTGGCCACCACGCCCAGCTAATTTTTGTATTATTAGTAGAGACAGGGTTTCACTATGTTGGCCAGGCTGGTCTCGAACTCTTCACCTTAGGTGATCTGCCCACCTTGGCCTCCCAAAGTGCTGGGATTACAGTTGTGAGCCACTGCGCACAGCCAGTTTTTTGACTTTTTAGTAATAGCCATTCTGACTGGTGTGAGACAGTATCCCATTGTGGTTTTGATTTGCATTTCTCTAATGATCAGTGATGTTCAGCTTTTTTCATAAGTTTGTGGCCACATGTATGTCTTCTTTTGAGAAGTGTCCGTTCATGTCCTTTGCCCGCTTTTTAATGGGGTTGTTTGTATTTTGTTTTTGTAAATTTGTTTAAGTTCCCTATAGACTCTGGATATTAGACCTTTCTCAGATGGGTAGATTGCAAAAATTTTCTCACATTCTGTAGGTTGTCTGTTCACTCTCATGACAGTTTCTTTTGCTTTGCAGGATCTCTTTAATTTAATTAGAAATCATTTCTCAATTTTGGCTTTCATTGCAATTGCTTTTGGCATCTTCATAATGAAACCTTTGCCCATGCCTATGTCCTGAATAGTATTGCTTAGATTTTCTTCTAGGGTTTTTATAGTTTTGCGTTTTACTTTTAAGACTTTAATTCACTTTGAGTAAATTTTTGTATAAGGTGTAAGGAACGGGTCCAGTTTCAGTTTTCTACATATGGCAGCCAGTTCTCCCAGCACCATTTATTAAACAGGGAATCCTTTCCCCATTGCTTGTTTTTGTCAGGTTTGTTGAAGATCAGATGGTTGTAGGTATGTGGTCTTATTTCTGAGTTCTCTATTCTGTTCCATTGGTCGATGTGTCTGTTCTTGTACCAATACCATGAAGTTTTGATTACTGTAGCCTTGTAGTGTAGTTTGAAGTCAGGTAGCATGATGCTTTCAGCTTTGTTCTTTTTGCTTCGGATTGTCTTGGATATTTGGGCTCTCTTTCCATTCCATATGAATTTTAAAGTAGTTTTTTCCAATTCTGTGAAGAATGTCAATGGTACTTTAATGGGAATAGCATTGAATCTATAAATGACTTTGGGCAGTATGGCCATTTTCATGATATTGATTCTTCCTGTCCATAAGTATGGGATGTTTTTCCATTTGTTGGTGTCCTCTCTGATTTCTTTGAGGAGTGGTTTATAGTTCTCCTTGAAGAGGTCCTTCACTTCTCCTGTTCGCTGTATTCCTAGGTATTTTATTCTTTTTGTAGCAATTGTGAACAGCAGTTAATTCATGATTTGGCTCTCTGCTTGCCTGTTGGTGTATAGGAGTGCTAGCAGTTTTTTGCACATTGATTTTGAATCCTGGGGCTTGGCTGAAGTTGCTTATCAGCTTAAGAAGCATTTGGGATGAGACAATGGGTTTTTCTATATATAGGATCATGTCATCTTCAAATAAAGATAATTTGACTTCCTTTCTTTTTATTTGAATACACTTTATTTCTTTCTCTTGCCTGATTGGTCTGTCCAGAACTTCCAATACTATGTTGAATAGGAGTGGTGAGAGAGGGCAAGGGATGTCTTTTTTATAAACAGCTTTATTGAGATACAGTTCACATGCCATACAGTTTACCCATATCAAGTATATAATTCAGTGGTTTGCAGTATATTCACAGATATGTGCAACCATCACCATAGTCAGTTTTAGAACATTTCACCACCTCAAAAAGAAACCCTGTACATGTTAGCTATCACTCTTCTCCCCTGTGACCCCCAGTCAGTATTGTTTTTAAGGGTCAAAAATGCAGAGTGATTTATGTGTTTATTAGTTGAGGTCTGGCTAAATAATTAGAAAACATCTAAACAATGGAATATTTTGATGAAGATATAAAATAAAGATTTGGAGGTATTTTTGCAATCTACTTTTGAGGGAGAAGTGGGTTATAGATTAAGAGAGCACAATTAGCATCATAACATTTATGTGAACTGTATGCTTATACAATACAAGTAGATGCACAGATCACAGAAGGAATGTTCAACAAAATGCTTATGACAAGATAGTGATAATTCAAGTATTATTTATTTATTTTGGGGTACTTTTTGTATATACATTTAAAAACTATAAAACAATTTAGAAAGAAAAACAAGCTTGCTATTTGAAATAAGAATGAATGTTAACTAAGTGGAGGTGAACTTTTACATGCCAGGAGGCACTGGATTTAATATTTTGAGTCCCATTAGTTGCAGGCTTCCATTATTCTGGGTAGGACTAGATCAGAGGTAAAGGAGTGCTCTGATGTGGAATATCTGCATGCCCCCTACCTCTTTATCTATCACCCATACAGCAAAATGCCTATGCAATCCTTTTAGGAATTCCCAACTGCTTATACCCATGGTTCTCAAATTTACTGATGGTCTCTCAGAATCACCTGGAAGCTTGTTAAAAATACTAATGTTTGGACCCCACCCTGGAGATTTTGAAGTAATATTCTTAAACTGTTATGTACTGCAGTCTTCAAATCACTTGTAGAATAATATCAAAATTTCTCAATCAGGGAATAAAGACCCTCGCAAATATTACTTCAAGTTATCCATCCAATTATAATTCTCAATATCTTCAGGGAAGATATTCTCCCTACTTTCTTCCAAATTTATGATGTTTATTCTCCCCACTGTGCTTTAGTTCAGTGAAATAATACTGCGTAAACTACTGTCTCATTCTTTCTCTGGAGAAACTTGTACCTGCGTGAGTTTGCGAGTGCTACCACACAGCAGAGTATCACAGGCTGGGGGGTCGTAAACAACAGGAATTTATTTTCTCACAGTTCTGAATACTAAAAGTTTGAGATTGAGGTATCAGCAGGGTAGGTTTCTTTTTCTTTCTTTCTTTCTTTTTGAAACAGGGTCTTACTCTGTTGCCCATGCTGGAGTGCAGTGATATGATCTCTGCTTACTGCAATCTTTGGCTCGTGGCCTCAAGCGATCCTTCCTCCTCAGCCTCCTGAGTAGCTAGGACAACAGGCGCAAGCCACCATGGCTGGCTAATTTTGTTTTGTATTTTTGGTAGAGATCGGGTTTTGCCAGTTGACCAGTCTGGTCTTGAACTCCTGGGCTCAAGCGGTCCGCCCACCTCAGCCTCCCAAAGTGCTGGGATTACAGGCATGAGCCACCAGGCCCAGCCTCTTTGGCTTGTTGGTGGCCATCTTCTCCCTGTGTTTTTGTATGATCTTCCCTTGTGTGTGTTTATGTCCTAATTTCCTCTTTTTATTAGGACGCTAGTCATATCAATTAGAGTTCACCCTAATGACCTCATTTTAACTAACTACCCCTTTAAATTCCCTATCTCCAAATTCAGTCACAGTCTGAGCTGCCAAAGGTTAGGGCTTCAACAGATGAATTTGGGGGAGGACAGCACAATTCAGCCCATCACACCTGACCTCCAAGGCCCTCTACACCTGAAGAATCATTAGGTACATCCAACCCACACTGGTCTTCCCATATTCTGCATTTCTTTATGAGAACCACTGTTATTTAACCGCTTTATCTGGAAATGCTCCTTGCCTCTCAGGTCACTTCCTTGAATATGATTTGTACTTTTCTGGTGTTTACCCCAATTTTCAACTCACTGCTTTGGACATATAGTCAGTAATGCATAATGCATTTAACTAAGCATTTAATGGAGTTTTCTCTCCCATTAATACCAACTTTGAGAATACTACTTCTTGGATATAGTAAAGATGGTTGCTTCCAGGACTTCAAAATCATGGACCAGATTGGCCAAACCGCAAGATACAGTACCTGAATACGAATTCAGTGAGGTAGCCAGAAGACAGTCTATATTCAGGATTATCAGTGCAGGCAGCAACAAAACACAGACTCCTGAAGACTCGGTGGTTTCATTCAACAAAGATATCTATATTTCTTCCTCACATTCTGGTCTGATACAGATCTGACAGCTTCCACCATTTTGTAGTTATACAGTTGGGCCAGTTGTCTCCAGGTAGGAAGGCAGGGGAAGGTTTGGAGGATGGGGTGTCTTGAGAGGCCAGATCTGGAAGTGTCTCTGCTCCTTCTGTCCATATCCTATTTGCAGAACTAGTCACGTGGCCCAGATCTCACCCTCAGGGAGGCTGGGGAATGTGAAGGGTACATGGATATTTGTTGAACATTCTGACATTCTGTCCTCTTTTTTCCAAACCTCATCTTTTTCTTTTCTTTTTTTTAACTAGTATTTGGGAAAACCTCAGCAACTTTCTCACTGTAGCTCCTTTAGAACCGAGCAGCATTAGGAAAGGGCACATTCCCTCTCAGTGGGTTCCCTAGCAGATGGTATTGGAGAGAATAGAAACAGAGTGGCATGAGGGTAGAATCACAGATTTAGGACTGTAGCGATCCCATTTGGGGTTCTGGGGCTCTGGATTTTAGGACTCCTTCAGGTTTTATGGACATTGTGCCAGGACTACAAAGGTTGGGGTAGAATCCGAGACCTGGGGGCTACTTGTTGGCTTCTGAGCTACCCCAGCGCTAGGATCAGTTGGCCAATGAGTCTGGGCTGCAGGTTTGACTCAGCTGGGAAAGTTATTTGAAATCAGTGTAATTCACTTAATATGGTGGGGGGAAGATGCCTTTCTTCAGTGATCTGGATTGAGAAATAAGACTGGATGGGTACAAGCATCCAGAAAACAAATGGAATATTTTTTTCCAGGCTTTTTCACTCCTCAGAAGAAAAAGTGGACACTATATGCCTCAATGCAGCCACATTCCTGCTGGTCCCCAAAAGTATAGTCACAAAATTAAACAGGGTAAGTCACCCTACTTGCAATTTTGCTTGGTTGGGAAACTTAAACAATTTAAAGTTAACTGATTTCATTTTCAGTTTAATTTAGATCCACTCTGTTACATAGTCCAGCACTGGCACAGGCAGTTGGCACATGTCTGTGCAATCGCTCTCCAAGCAGTAATAATCATCACAATATTACCTTTCACTCACAGCAGGTGCCTCCAAGGAGCTCCTGCACCAGAATTGTTTGGCGGGTGGAATACAGCCCTTTAATGCGCTCAGTGCATTGAGAAACAATTGAAACATAGCTGTGATGAGGGGTAACCATTTTATGACATGGCTATTGCATTATCTCTATTGTAATGGCATATCATTGGCTACCACTCATCAATAGGTTTTTATGGCATAGAGTGATCTAATAAATAGCGGCAGATGGAGTGTGAGTCTCCTTGGAGAATTGACTAATCCTACAACCTGTGGAACTGCTCTCTTTACATTTTTCCTCGGCTTTTCAGAGACCATAAATGAAAAAGACAGAGAAACTGACAGGAGGAAAGCAAGCTGCCAGAGCTTAGAGCTGTTCTTTTGTCTGTACTGTTCAGGAACTGAATCTTATTCAAATTCATAGTAATTTTTTTTCAAGCCAAGCCAACTCACATTGGGAATTGGAACTCTGCATAATGCTAGACGAGCTAACACAGTAAGTGGGTATTTATGCTCTCTACCACCCTCCAGAGAATTTTTTTCTTTCTAATTGTATTAGTCCGCTCAGGCTGCCATCACAAACTATCACTGAGTGGCATAAACAATAGAAATTTATTTTTTCTCAGTTTTGGAGGCTGGAAGTCTTAGATCAGGGTGCCAACATAGTCAAGTTCTGGTGAGGACGTTCTACTTGTCTTGCAGATGGCTGTCCTCTTGCTGTGTCCTCACAAGAGGGATAGGGGAGAGAGAGAAAGAGAGCTCGCTCTCTGATGCCTCTGTTTCTAAGGGCACTAATCTCATCATGAGGCCTTACTCTGAACACCTCACTGAAACCTAATTATCTTCCAAAGGGCCCATGTGCAAATATCATTAGATGAGGGGAGTGAGGCCTTCAACATATGAATGTTGGGAGCATAACTCAGCGCATAGCCCTAACATAATTTATGAATAGGAGCGCTTGAGGAACTTCTTAGTGGATTTCGCTGCTCCTCGCTAGGCCCGTACAATCTACTCTCAGTGGAGATAGAATTTTAAAGATACATAAGCTAGATTACATCACTTCCTTGTTCAAATCCTCCAGTAACTGCCATCACATCTAGAAAAATATACCATGGACTACAAGGGTCTGCATGATTCAGACCCTTCCTTCTTCTAGTTTCTCCTTTGCTTACTTCACTGCTAACATACCGGTCTCTAGGAATTCCTTAGGCACATCAAATGCACTTCACCTTGAGGGCCTTTGCAGTTGCTGTCCCCTTTATCTGGAGCACACTTTTTCAGATATTGATTGATTGATTGATTGGGGCAGGGTCTAGCCCTGTTGCTCAGGCTGGAGTGTAGTGGCATAAACATGGCTCACTGCGACCTCGACCTCCTGGGCTCATGTAATCCTCTGTTATCAGCCTCCTGAGTAGCTGGGACTACAGGTGCTGCACCCCCATGGTTGGTTAATTTTTTTTCTTTTTGGTGTAGATGGAGTCTCACCATGTGCCCAAGCTGGTCTTAAACTCCTGGCCTCAAGTGATCCTCCTGCCTTGGCCTCCCAAAGCACCGGGATTACAGATGTGAGCCACCATGCCCAGCCTGTCAACTTCTTAAAATCCTCCTTTTTCCCCAATTGTCTCTAACTATATGTTCTGGTCAACGTGACTACTCTATCTTCAAAAGACTTCATATGAAACTTTGTTGTTTTTTCTTTCTCTATATATTCCTAATAGCTAGAACAGTGCCTGATACATAGTAGGTACTGAATTAGCACTCTTTACAAAAAATAAAGAAAATACTATGCACAGCCCAGCGACTCCCGCATTTGTACTTCTAGTCCTCTCTCTGATTTCCAGGTCTGTATATTCCACTGACTACTTGGTTGTCCCCAACTGATTACTTCATAAACATCTCAAATGCAAAGTTTTCAAAACTGGTTAATCCATCTCATGAAACCTGAGTCTTTTTTCATGTTTCTCTTCACACAGTCTGGGAATGACTTTTAATTTCCCCCTTCCTCATCTCCCTATAACAACAAAATGCTAATTCTATCTCTAAAATACATCATGACTCTCTTCTTTGCCCCATCTCTACCAATGGCACTGTTGTCCAAAATACCACCGTTTCTTGCAACATCTTTCAACAGGTCTTTCCACTTTCATTTTTTACACACCCCTCCTTATCTGTTTTTGAAACAATAGCCAAAGTAATTCTGAGTATTTAATAGCAAGAGTGAAAGCTTATTGAGTTCTACCACATGCCCGTACTCTGTTGGTACTTGAAGATGACCAAACATGAATTTTGACCTTCTCAGAGATTAAAATGGAAATCTGTTCATGTACCTACCCTATATAAAAGTTATATTTTTTACAAAAAGCTGTATAAAAGCTAAAATGTTACGCCTCAAAGATGCTTCCCATGAAACACCTAGTTAAAAACTGAGTCGCGTCTAACACACTCTTCACAGCATTTACATTTGGTTTTATTATAGTTGGTAATTACAGATTTATCTGTAACTGCCTAAGAGTGGCCTCTGCCATCATCTGCTTACAATCTTGTAAGCTCTGTGTGCTCACAAGCCATGGTTTGTTTGTTTGTTTGTCTGTTTTTGAGACAGGGTCTCGCTTTGTCTCCGACTGAAGTGCAGTGGTGCCATCATAGCTCAGTGTAACCTCCGACTCCTGGGCTCAAGTGATCCTTCTGCCTCTGCCTACCAAGTAGCTGGGACTACAGGTATACAGGCATGCACCACCACACCTGGCTAATTTTTGTTGTTCTTGTTGTTAGCTTTGTTTCTTGTAGAGATGGCGGGTTGGCGGGGGTGGTCTCAATATTTTGCCCAGGCTGGTCTCGAGCTCCTGCCCTCAAGCAATCCTCCTGCCTCAGCCTCTCAAAGTGCTGGGATTACAGGGGAAGTTTGCATTTTTAACTGCCATATCTTCAAGGGGTAAGCCAACAACGAAGTACACAGTGGAAATCCAATAAATACTTACAATTATAGCCAAAAATGAGTGGGACACTCTCTGCCACCCCAAAAAGTTACCCAAGATCTAAGCTTTTAACTCTGGTACCTTGAAAATCTTAAAATAGAATGCTCCAACAAGCTACTACAAAATGTATAATATGCCCAGTAACTGAGAAAAGGGAAGCATGTTTCCCTTTTGAAATCTCAATGAAACCATGGCTTTCATTGAAATTGTTTAGTTTTCTGTTCAATAGTAAAAAAGAATCATATTTTCCTGTAAGGAACTTACTTGCATTTGATCATTATATGTCATCAATTGTTCATTTGCAAAGCACACCTTTTAAAACATCTATTCTTTAGGATAATCTGCCAATTTATTAATTGAAGTGTTGAGATTTTATTATCAAAGTGAAATGCTGCTACATAAAGTGGTGGGAAGACACATATTTTATCCAGTTACTAAGTTATTCTTAGCCAAAACTACTTTGCATATTTAATACAGGATTTTGACATGGATTTTTAAAGCCCAAAGTATCATACTGTCTTGTTTTAACAGCAATGTTGTTATTACTAACAACCACAAAAGGCCTGGCCTCTAAATACAGGTGTTTTTAATCAAAATACAAAGGATGCAGTAGAATCAGAATAGGAGACTAATTTGGGACCAAGCCTGAGGCAATTTGTTATAACTGAACTGATCAAATCAAGTTTAGGGTCCAAACAAAGAATATATCTCAATCTAGGTAAGAGGCCAACAACCTGTACAAGCCCCAAGTGCCAAGCTGGCCAATTTGCTCTTTTGCTGTAGAGCCCATGAGCTAAGAATGGTTTTACATTTTTAAACTGTTGAAAAGCAATCAATACAAAATACTTTGTGACATGTAAAAATTATATGAAATGCAAATTTCACACAGCCATGCCCATTCATTTACATGTTGTCTATGCCTAATTTTGTACTACAATGACAGAGTTAAGTAGTTGCAACAGACTTTCAAAGTTTTTTGACTCTAATTCTTAGTAATATACATTGAGAGCTGTATAGTCACATAGGTACATAGCTAACAAGTTTCACGAAACAATACTTACACTATTCTAATATGCTCTGCTGTGTTCTGCTCCATTCTGTTTCATTTAAATAATATTTTAAATGTTATTTCTGATTCTGATCCACTAATGATTGCTACTCACAGTTTGAAAAACATTCATTTGGATTTGTTTTCTCAATCCTGGTTGCATAATCATAAATAACCAAGGAAGTTCTTAAGGAATATGAAGCCCCACTCCAGACCAGTCTCCGGATACCTGAATGTTAGTCTTAAAAACCAGCAACCAGCAATCAGCCTCTCAGAGTGATCTTATTGGGCAGCCAAAGTTGAAAACTCATCCCCTTGCTACTCAAAGCCTGGTCCTCAGAGCAGCAGTCTCTATATCACCTGGGAGTTTGTTAGAAAGGCAGAATTTCAGGCCCCATTGTAGACCTACAGAATTAGCCCATGCTTCTTAGAAAGATCCCCAGGTTATTCATATCTACATACATTAAAGTGTGAGAAGCGCTGATCTGAACTAGGTAAAATTTTGATTAAGCACTGCAGCATGAAGGATTCTTCTTTGTGGGGGAAAGGAAAATGGACATACTTGCTTCTGGTTAGAATTGGATTCAAACCTGCAAGGGCAAAATGTGAAATGGCTAAAGATAAAATGTATCCAGAACCAAAAGCCATTTCATCTGTGTGTCATTTTCTACCTATAGGAGGTGATTCAGCTCTCAAAAAAGGGGATTCACACAGAACTGGGTTTCAGGAACATAGCAGGAGTGACCTTGAAGTGTCAAGCCACCCGACATCTGAGCCGGGTCTAAGGGTGTGTGAGTCCTTCCTCCCTCTCTCCTGCACCTCCAGGTGGATCCATTACTTGGTTTTCTCTAATCTCAACCTTTCCACCTGGGTCATAATCAGGCCAAATTCTAGGAATCGGAGTCTAGGCTCTGCTACTGTCTGTATGATCAGAAACATCCATGTTTTAGAAACCAAAGCGCTCTGGGGCATTTCATCCTAGTGAGATCAAAGGCAGAGTTTCTGAGTTTTTGCTGGTTGCTGAGTCCAAGGCTTCCCAGGGACACAGTGAGTCACAGAGGAGCCACGGAGGGGTGAGGTCTCCAGCAACCTACACAAACTCCTTGGCAACTGGAACCTTGGACGGAAAGTTTTCCTCTGTTATTTCCTCAGGCCTCTTCCACAGTTTAAACTATCTGTGTTCTCACAGCATTTCCAAATGCTGGTTTAACCTTCACTGCCTTGAGCAATTCTATTCGGTGCTGTTGTTAACTTTTTAAGTGCTGGTAAGAGACCACGGCATTTTGTTTAGATATTTGCTTTGTTTTGTTTTACTTTTGGTTTTGGTTGAGGGAGAAGATGTGAGAGTAGAGGTACTGGATTCAGACGGAGACACCGACAGAAATTTAATCAAGTAACTCTAGATCAAGACAAGAGTATTAGGAGCAATCTCTGTTTTTTAGTTCACAACTTTCTTCCAAACAAATAAACAATAAGAAAACCAGATCTAATTTTAAATGACCACATCTTAATCTGTCTAGAGAAGTTTCTACAATTTCTCTTTGATATAATTGCTCTTGCAGTCCCACTGCTAAGAGAGTGCCTTCCTAGGCAGTGGTTCATAAAGTGTGATGCACTGGCCAGGAGAAACCCTTCCACCTGGAAATGTGTTAGAATACCTGTTCTCAGGCTCCATCCAGACCTACTGAATCAGAAACTCTAGGGATGGAGTCCAGGTCTCCAGGTGATTCTGAGTCATGCTAAAATTTGAAGACCTCTGTTCTAGTAACAGTAGCTATAATTTAAACTGATCTTAAGGACATGTTAACTTGATTTGGAAAACAGCTGGTTACTACTCCTCAATATCTTTGGGAAAAAGTTGGGTTTATGAAAGCAGATTCTTAGCCTAAGCATAAGTAGATGAAGACCAACTTTTTAGGGCCACCGTAGCGCGTTTCTAATGAGAGCTTTGAAAATTGTATAAACATGACCAAGCCGTATTATTAATCCTCACACTTACCTAGTGGGTTGGTCACCTGTCGTTGAAGACGATGTACTCCGATGGAAATGAATCTGTCAGAAGGAAAAGAACATGTTGCTCTCATTTTGCAACTCAATTATAACTTCCAGTCAATAAACTAGATAAATTAATGTATATCTGGAAGGAATTAAAATGCCTTCAAACAACGTGAAGTTCACCCGTCAAGATTCATTTAGCAGAAAGAAATCTCTGTTCCTGCAACTAGTGCCTTAAAAGCTAAAGGATAAGTCAATATTCACACAAATACAAAGACTCATGCAGTGTATAAGATATGTTTGCCCAGTGAATCATAAAATATGGCCTAACAGAGATTTCCAAATAAACTGAAGGTCTAAAGTTGCTGCCCACTTCTCTGGGATAGCTGTAGCTCCTGAAAGAGATTATACCCAACCCCTATATAGGTGCTTAGTAGAAATATCTTGAGATCACACCAATGTGTTTTAAGGGTCGCTTAAAAAAAAACAAAACCCAAAACACCTAAATCCAAAGGAACTAGAGACCAATGATTTTCCATTTAGAAAGTTGTTTTTTTTTTTAAATAAAGGGTAAGTTTTGAGTAATGCTATGAACAAAAGAACCTACATGGTTTAATGGAAAAGTAGGAAAAGAGAATTTCAGGTGGAGTTTTTTTTATTCTTAAAACTTACATATTATCCATTCATAGATCTATTCGTTTGTTTATTCATTCCTTCTCTCCACATTTCTTCACACTCTGAGCTCTCCTTGCCTAAGGGATTGAAAATCATCATTAGTAATGAATATTCTGATGTATAACTATTGATTATCAAGGAAACAGAAAAGATTTGGCTATTCACAAGGTGTGTGACCTTGAACAAATTAAGTTTTCAGGAGTCTGTTCTTTTCATTTCTGCAACAAAATTATACCTTTTTTTTTTTTTTTTTAATGATTCTTGTGAGGAGACATCCTATACATTCCACCAATGTGATTTCCTCTCAGTGAAGTGGAACATAATGGAGAAACAGCTAACATTTATTTGGGTGTTTCATTTTGCTTTGTAAACAAGATTAATACACCAACTTTCTTTGTTCATTCTAGATTTTTCTAAAATTTCAAATGCCCAGAAAGAAGTTATTCCCTCACTCAACAGTCTCACTTTTTTTTTTTTTTTTTTTGAGATTGAATCTTGCTCCGTCGTCCAGGTTGGAGTGCAGTGGTGCAATCTCGGCTCACTGCAACCTCCACCTCTAGGGTTCAAGCAATTCTCCTGCCTCAGCCTCCGAGTAGCTGGGACTACAGGCATGCACCACCACACCAGGCTAATTTTTGTAGGTTTTTGGGGGTTTTTTTGTTTTGTTTTGTTTTTTGTTTTTTTAATAGAGACAGGGTTTCACCTTGTTGGTCAGGCTGGTCTTGAACTCCTGACCTCAGGTGATCCACCCATCTCAGCCTCCCAAAGTGCTGGGATTACAGGCGTGAGCCACTGTGCCTGGCAACAGTCTCACTTTTTTCAGTGTTTTTTACCAGCCACATTACTCCTATTAATCAAGCTAAATATGTCTTTGTTCTCTTTACAACCTGACAACTTCAAAGAATTTCACGATCCTACTGTCTCTTCCTTTGCAGCACCACCCTTGCCTTTTCTTTCCCCTTGCTTCATCCTCTTATGTCTGAATTATGCAATAATCTGTTACATAGTTTTCCTGCTTTCAGTATCTCCTTCTAGTCAATCTAGTCCTGACCGTGTAGCAGATAATTAGACAAGCTTTAGAACTTTACTGCATGGGTTTGACTGTTAGCTCTACCTCTTTATAGTAATATGAACTTGGCAAGTTTTTTCAACAGAAATAGCTCCCATTTCTTTGTCTGGAAAATGGAGATAATAAAAGTATCTATTTCACATATGGTTCTTTCGAAGATTCAATGATGGAGTAGATATAAAATAGTATCCAGTAAAAGCAAGCATGATATAAAATGTTAGCTGTTATTGTTTTACTCACTGATGAGTTAATCTTACTAAGGCATATTGTATCATGTCATTACCCACTCAAAAATCCAGAATGACTTTCCAAGGCCAACAAGTTAGAGCAGAATGTTCATAAATGGCTGATGACTTTATTAAAGAACAGGTATTCCAGAAATTCCTTAGTGCCCTTACCTTAAGCAACCATGTACACTAGAGCAGAAAGGGAAGCTAATATTCGCACCCAAATACAGGGGAAAAATAGATAAATCAAGAAGACCTTATAATTCAGACTGGAGGATCACATGCTAGACATCCTCTCCATTTCTTGTGAATGTGGTGTCATCTTCTCCCCCACGGGACCATTGCTTAAACCTCTGAATTTCCCAGTTCTAAACCCCCTTGTTCCTTCCCCCCATCACAACCTTGTATATGGTCATTTTTTTTGTACTTCTCCTACTTCCAAAGAATTTCAGACATCTTACAAATATATGTATAGCAGGAGAAAAATAAACATATAACACCATGTTAAATATAATTAAATTTAAAACTGGAGCAAAATGAGCCGTCTTAAAATCTGGAGTGTTCAAACCAATTTGTCCCGTGTGTGTTTGAATTAGACCCATAAAATGCATCCATCATCTATCTATGAAATTGGGGACAACAAGGTCCTTCTTCCTCACCCATTCCAAGGTCGATACCCAACACCCTGTAACAAAAAAGTTGACAAGAGAAAAGCATAACACATTTATTTAAAGGATTAATAACAAATGAGTATGCCCAAACCAAATTTACACACAAATTACAATTCAAACAAATATTTTCTTCTGCTAACCTGAAGTTGGAAAGGAAAGGATAAAGATAAATTTTTACCTTCCACTTTCCCTTCACGGGCACTATAGGCAGAGATCCCGAAATACTGACCTTGGTAAAAACATTTTTTTTTTAACCTTTTTTCCGGCTTTTTGTCAGTTGTCCCAGGATCTCAACTGCAGGCTCCGGAGTGAGTCAAGTGCCTCAGCCACTCCATGTTGGTTGCCAGAAACCATAGAGGTAGAAAGTGAGAAGGTAATACCTTTTAAAGTCATGGCTGACACTTCAATACAGAAGACAAGTTAGCAAAAGAAAAGCATAACAAATGTATTCAATTAAAGTTTTATGTGATAAGGAGCCTTCAGAAATCAAGACCTAAAGACACAGGGAAAACTGTGTACTTTTATGTTTAGGTTCAATGAAGAATGGACAACCATGTAGAAATGTAATTGGACAAAAAGGTTATGATCTAATGGTCATAAACTAGGGGAACTTATGAAGTCCTGTTTAATCAGACTCTTTTTGGCCCCTCTGTTTGGCATTCTTTCCTCTGGGTATAGGGCAGGATACTTGTCACACGAGGGTCTTCAGGAGAAAAGGGAAAAGGGCAAAGAGTGACACTTACAGGTATTATGAATTGCTTTGGGATGAGGAGTTCTAGTTTCTATGATCTGCTCAGAGGGGAAGTGGGAAAGCAGAAAGGAGGGTTGGAGAAGGTCAGGGAGGACTTCTTGCCTCTGAAGCCTTTCCAGTCTCCTTCAGTTCCAACTACTCAGCATACCAAAGTGCCATATTTTGGGGTATTGTGTTCTAAGCCCCAGCACTATCTATCTATCACTGATCTCTCTCTCTCTATGTTTCTACATCTCTATCTGTCTATACATAAATTAGGCAGGCAACTGACTCATGGGTGGGAGATGGAGATTGTCAGTTTTGACATCTGATAATCAACAGTAAAGTGTTGTTATATTCAGATACTCAGTGTTCTTCTAAAAGGTAAATCCATTGTTCTAGTAAAACTTGGAGAATTTGGGGGAAAAACTGACACTTTTATTCCAAAATAAACTTCGAAGTTTTTCAAAATAAAACTAAATGTCTTTAAATAAATGTTGAAATAGTGGGAAAAACTGTAGGTATTTTTAAATAATCTTCTGGAGGATTCACAAAAATATAGCTATGTGGAAAGCCTACATCTCAGTTTCATAGAAATAAATACATGATGAGCTTTGAAACAGATTAGTGGAGACTTAGAATGTAAGATTATTTTTCAAGAAACTTGAATAAATTTACTTCTCAGTATAAAAAAGAAAGTGAACAATATCCTTGCCACATTCCAATATAATAAAAAATATGAGGACTAGAGAAGAACTGTTTCAAATATTGATGTATATGTGGGTTGGCCACACGTCCTGTTTTACCCTGGATAGTCCATGTTTGCATGTGTGGTCCTGTTGTGATTGTTTTTAATGCCTCCTTTCATTCTTCACAATAATGTTCATCCTATGTACATAAAATTAGATGAAGGATGTTTTATATGTTGACTAACTAAAATTGTCTGATTTGCAAAAGTAGAGCTCTAACTGAAACTACTTGTTCGTTTGGAAACAAACCAAACAACCTTCTAAATGAGTGTTGCTTCTAGGAGGTGTGAGGACTTCCCAAACTTTTTTTTACATATAATGATAAAAATTCTGGCTGGATTTAGAAATTTCAGTGTTTGCTAGGGATTACCATTTCATTCTTTCCATCTGATAAACCACCTCTAACTGACCTCTGGGAAGGGCTAGGATTTCTGGCAGGGGCGCAGGGCAGCTGAGAACATGAGGCTAAACAAAACTCTATTAAAAGTAGGGATTAAGGGGAGGATATTAATCTCATGCAAGTTCTCTTGACAAATCCTAAAGAGACTAATATAATCATAGGTCACAAACCAACTGTGAAGATTAATTAAACCCTTAGGTTAATTCTCCCGATTCACTTCCCCGATTTTCTATAAAAAGTATTTCCAAGTCCTTATAACTTTAAGCTCTTTCCCATTCATGAGTTCTTTAGAAAAGCAGTAGAGACTTCTGGGGTGTTCCAGGGAGAGATCTTACAGGCAGCCAACAGAGTCCAAGACTTCAGTGGAATATTGCCAACTTGCAAATATTAAGAAGAAACTACCCATGACTCTTTAGACAGGTGTCTCCAGAGATAGCTTTAGTTTGTACCATCAGGTCATCTCTGTGATTTTTTTCCCCATGAAACTGCATTAGAAAACTATCAAAATAGACAAGAAAGGTATGATTTTTTTTTAAAAAATCAAGGTCTCGAGCTCATTTAGGGGAACACTATCATCACTTTCAGGTTAGACATTCCGTATACTTTAATGAATGATGTAAGTGAGTATATGAGATGACACATGAAAACATTCTTTGTAAAGGGGTTATATAAATGGAAGGCATTATTATGGTTATCACTTCACCAGTCTGAATCCTTCAGATTCCTTGGGGCGCTTGGCCACAGGATAGTACAATGTTTAGAGCTGAATTGCAGCTAGGCCGTTTGGAATCCCAAAGGTGAAGTTTACCAACTTCCTCTTCAAGTAAGTGGGCGGGCAGTGGGGCAAGTGTTGTTGCAAAGCTAATGTGTTCATTTCTTCCTCCTTCCCAAACTTGTTTTGACACTCAGGTGAGCCACCCAACTTATGAAGACAGTAGTTTGGGTCAGGAATAAATCCTTGTTCTGGATTTTTTTTTTTCCCCGTCTTTGAACAGCAGCTTCAAGCTGACTCAGGGTTTACTTGTCTTTTCTTGAGTTCAACATTTATGCTTCTAAGAATGCATTTCTTATTCCTGAAACTCAAAGAGGCAAATGAAAGGGAAAGAATAATCAAGAAAAAAAAATAGAAAAAACCATGAAGGTGGAACAGAAAGAAAGCTAGAAAAGAAACAAAAGGAAAAGATTGAAGTGGAAATCACTTTTGGGCAATGGTCTTATTTTTTTCTTGGTTTCAGTTTCCTCTTCTGTAACACAGAGATAATATTGATTTCTTTTATAGTAAATAGCTTTTAGGAAAGTTAGTGGAGCCAGGTGTGGTGGCTCATGCCAACAATCCCAGCACTTTGGGAGGCTGAGGCAGGCAGATGATCACTTGAGGCCAGGAGTTCAAGACCAGCCTGGCCAACATGGTGAAACCTTGTCTCTACTAAAATACAAAAAAATTAGCTGGCTGTTTTGGCGCCTGCCTGTAATCCCAGCTTCTCAGGAGGCTGAGGCAGGAGAATCCCTTGAACCCTGGAGGCAGAGGTTTTTCCAAGAAAATGACGTGATTCAACAAATAATTCAGTATCTTTTGCAATGGAAATAATTTGAAAGTAGCCAGAGATGCCTCTTAGGTTACGACTAATCTCACTGAAGAGTCATGCCCTGAGTCCCAAGGGTTGTTTGATGCCAAGCCTGAACAGCTGTTACCTGGATTGTGGACTCAGCTGGTTTGATTTTGGATAGTGTGAGAGGCAATAACTAGAAAAGACAGATCATAAAAGACCTTAAGAAATACTCTTCAATTATAGGTGTGGTGTTTTCAAGTCACCCTGTTTTTCACTGAACTCAGCTCCACCCAGAGGCGAGAGGAGTCAGTAGCCAGTCAGAGAGAAACCACTTTGTAAAGCTCTACAAATAGAGAAATAAGGAAGGAGGAAGCTGGAAGAGGAAGCTTTACCCTGGGGTACATTGTTTGTATGAAACAGGCAACCATCTAGTCTTAAGCTCAGCGAGCAAACTCCAAGAAAGTTTGTAACCCAGGTCCTCCCTTTCGGCGAATCTCTGAGGAGGCCTCTCTGGTCTCTTGAATGCCTGTTCCTACCCAAGCTGAGAGAAATTCTATGCCCCATTTAGTTACAATCTTAATTCTGAGATACAAGTGGCATCCAGGGCATCCTCTGTCAATCTAGGAAAAGAATGAGCAATAGGAAATATAATTTTCATATACCCAAACACATGCACCATGTGCCAAAGGATCAAGAAACACACATTTTTTTGCCTCCCTGGACTGTCACCTGGACGTCCTTGGCCTTGCATAGGGAACTGCTGTAATGTCAGAAGACTGTTTGGGAAGAGAACAAGTTATGGAAAAGACAACCAAAATTATCTAGTTCAGTAGAGCTTGTCCCTTGCTGTATATTAGAACCATCTGGAGAACCGTACAAAATACCAGTACCAAGCTCTACTCCAAAATATTCTGATTTAATCTTCTGGGTGGGGGTCAGGCAAAATTATTTTTTAAATTTCTCCAGGGTGATTCTAAAGTACAGTAAGAGCAGAGACACAAAGATTTATTTGTGTCCCTTTACTGTATAACAGTGTCTAACATGTAATAAGGCCCCCAAAATAATGGTTATAACAGGAAAGGATAGATGTGTTAATTAATTGATAAACATGTAAGTTAAACCTTTTTCTAGAAAGCTGGAAATATAAGCAAATATTCTGAGATATGAGCTTGATTTGCTCCTATACTTCACTTGGGTGAATTTTCTCAGTATTGTACAATGTGATCAATCACAATAAAAATAAAAATTGAGTACTGGCTCAAATGTAGACTCTGAAGATGCCATCAAAAAGGTGCGGTACTTCTAAAACTGCATGCACAAACTTTTTTATATTCCTCCCTTTAAGAGGTGGAGTCTAATTTCCTGCCCCTTGAGTGAGGGCTGGATTTAATGACTTGCTTCTAATCAATAGAATAAAGTGGAAGTTGTGGTGTGTAACTTCGGAGACTAAGTCACAAAAAGGTGCTGTGATTATTGCTCACTTTCTCTCTCTCTGTCTCTCTCTCTCTTTCTCTGTCTCTCCCTCTCTCTCTCTCTTTTTCTGTGTATGATCACTGACTCTGGGGAAAAGAGCTGACATACTGTGAGGATGTTCAGGTAGCCCTGTGGAGAATCCCACATTGGGATGAACTGAGACCTTCTGCCAACAGCAATCTGAGTGAGCCATCTTGGAAGCGGATCCTGTAGGCACAGTCAAGCCATCAGATGATTTCTCATGCGGTTGCAACCTTGGCTGACAGTTTGATCCAGCTAAGCCATTCCCAGATTCCTGACCCTCAGAAATTATGTGAATAATAAATGTTTGTTGTTTGAGGCTGCTACATCTTGGTGGAATTTGTTATGCAGCAGTAGGTAACTAACACAGGAAGGCATGATCCCTGGCCTCCATAAATTTACAATGTAGTTGGAAAAGTAGGTTATAGGCACAAAAAAAATTACAAACTATGAAAGAATTTAAACATTCTATCAGATGAACAGGACTGCTGTGGAGTAGAACTCCAGGGGATGACATCCACATGATGGTCTTTATGAACTGCAGGTCCTGAAGCACTGTGGACTTGACAACAAGTAATAATTTAAAGGAAGAAATCAAAGTTATAAAAGTTTGAATTGATAAGATTTGGGTAAACAGTGAGAAGACTATACAAGTCTCAAGATATGTCTGGGAATCTCTCATAGTTATGAGATGTCTGTTGAAGCCAATGATGTAGTTCCATTACATCATATTATATATATATATCTATATAAAAATTAAGATCCATTAATCTGGATCTATAATTAGCTCACTGAGATTGCATTCAGCATGCTACCAAAACAGACAATCAGTCAGATCAATAAAAAATTGCAGTTGAAGTAGCTAATTAATCATTGTGCAAGTTAAGTTTCCTTGGCTTTAATGTTAACATTGTTCTTGGCATTTGTTTGCTTGTTTTTGAGATGCAGTTTCACTCTGTCACCCAGGCTGGAGTGCAGTGGCACAGTCTTGACTCACTGCCCCCAACTTTCGCCTCCTGGGTTCAATCAATCCCTGTGACTCAGCCTCCTGAGTAGCTGGGATTACAGGTGTGTGCCACCATGCCTGGTTAATTTTTGTATCATTAGTAGAGACAGGGCTTCGCCATGTTGGCCAGACCGGTCTCAAGCTCCTGACCTCAAGTGATCCTCCCACTTTGGCCACCCAAAGTGCTGGGATTACAGGTGTGAGCCACTGCGCCCAGTCTGTTCTTGGCATTTTTTTATTGCTGTATGTTGTGTTTTCTTTGAACTGTACCAGCAGTGGGCCTCTGACCACCATTTGTAGAAAACGACTTAGCACTGTCAAAGGTGATTAGAGATTGAAATTTGGATTTAAACTGGAACAATCTGAGATCCATTTGCAGGAATTTAGAATTAGGATTTAGGCCTGGTACAGTGGCTCACACCTGTAATCCCAGCACTTTGGGAGGCCAAGGTGAGCAGATGGCTTGAGTCCAGGAGTTAGAGAACAGCCTGGGCAACATAGCAAAACCCCACCTCTACATTAAAAAAAACAAATTAGGTGGGCGTAGTGGTACACACCTGTAGTCCCAGCTACTCAGGAGGCTGAGGTGGGAGTATCATATGAGCCCAGGGGGTGGAGGCTGCAGTGAGCTGAGATTACACAACTGCACTTCAGCCTGGGTGACAGAGAGAGACCCAGTCTCAAACAAAAAGAAAGAATTGGGACTTAGTTGTCCCTTCCTTCCTTCCTTCCTTCCTTCCTTCCTTCCTTCCTTCCTTCCTTCCTTCCTTCCTTCCTTCCTTCCTTCCTATTCAGGGTCTCGCTCTGCCACCCAGGCTGGAGTGCAGTGGTGCAGTCTCGGCTCACTGCAACCTCCCCCTCCCGGATTCAAGCAACCTTGTGTCTTAGCCTCCCGAGTAGCTGGGATTACAGGAGAGTGCCACCACACCTGGCTAATTTTTGTATTTTTAGTAGAGATAAGGTTTCACTATGTTGCCTAAACTGGTCTTGAACTCCTGGACTCAAGTGATCTGCCCACCTGGCCCTCTCAAAGTGCTGGGATTGCAGGCATGAGCCACAATGCCTAGCCTGGGGTACTTTCTTAAGTGGAGGATACATTGGTATATGTTGTCAGTCATTTTCTTCCATATTAACCGGGAAGCATAGAGATCTAGTTGAGAGACACAAAGGGGAGAGACAGAGAGGGGAGAGAGTTCTATAGCTTCCATGAAATATCCCTGTAACTTTATTTTGTTAATTGCCCTTTATCACTGCAGCTGGTTATAAGTAGATCTTTCTGCAACCAAAATAACCCAATTACAGTACCATTCATGATTTTACAGTTTAGACTATTAATATTAAAAACCACTTGAACTTTGTCTATTTCATATTATAATAGGGCCCCAATGGCAAAGCATCTATTATTTTGTACTTAAGTGATTTTCTTTTTCCTAACTTCCCAATGAAATGGCGCAAGTAAAAGAATTTATAAACAACATCTTAGTCTAGCTTATGTTATTGGTTATTTGTGTGAAAATTTGTCTTATTACTCACAAAAGATTTTTTTTTTAACCTTCTGGAAAGGAATAATCTACAATTTCCTGTAAGTAAAAAAGCCAGGGAAAATTTTTTTATTCTGATCTAAGTTATTCCTTCACTTTTAATTATTACAACTACTATTACCCTATCCAGCCAGAAAAAAAGTCTGACCTCATATAAATAAAGCTTTAGAATAATATTGATTTAAAAAGTTTCAATAGTAATGGTAGGATAATTTAAATAAAAGGGACTGTCATACTCTCACATGAAACATAGATAAAAGAGTTAATAAGATAAACCTAAAAATAAGTTTGAAAAACTATAAGATTAATTGAATGGGTACAAGCAAAGACTAAGAAATCCAGCAATATTTCCCTCTATTTTCTTCTCCAGCAGTGTTTCAGATGATTCTGAATTCCACAGGAAGTGGTAAGATCTTTTCATGATCAGTTTTTCCTTTTGTTTCTGGGGAAGGATCATATCTGGCTTAGTGACGTCTATTGTAAGAGATTGTTTTTCAGAATATTTTAACTCATCTTTTGGGTCACTGATCTCAGGTCTGAAAATTGCAAAATGTTTCCAAATGCAGCTTGTTCCTTTGAGCATTGCTCTTTCATAATTCTAGTTATGAAACTAGTAACTCAGGCTATCTGTCCTGGTGCAGAGGATTTACCTTTTCATCTCAGGACATTTTGAAGAATTTTATACGTGTATCAGAGTATCCAAAATTATTGTATTAGTCTTTTATGAAAAATTTAAGTTCTTATTTCTGCTTCTATCCCCTCTGGGATTTTCTTTATTGTGTCGTTTGTATTGTTTCTTGCACTTAGTGTGAATTTTTTTTTTTTTTTTTTTTTTTTGAGAAGGGGTCGTACTCTGTCAACCAGGTTGGAGTGCAATGGCATGATCTCAGCTCACTGCAACCTCTGCCTACCAGGCTCAAGCTATCCTCCCACCTCAGCCTCGTGAATAGTTGGGACAGGTGTGGGCCTCCATGCCTAGTTAATTTTTGTATTTTTAGTAGAGATGGGATTTCACCATGTTGCCCAGGCTGGTCCCGAACTCCTGAGCCCAGGCGATCCACCCACCTGGGCCTCCCAAAGTGCTAAGATTACAGGCATGAGCCACCGAGCCCTGCCTTGCACTTGGTATGAATGCTTTATTATGGTAGCCAGTGGTGATTCTATCAGCTTACTTCACCCTCAGTTTTTATTCCTTGCAAAGACTGAAGAAATTAACACAATCTAAGGCAAGTATTTAACTTTAGAAACATTTGATTTGTTTTGGAACTCAAGATAGAGTGGTGAGTCAGCAGGGAGTAATACACTTGGTTCGTGGGAAGAATAGCTTTGGGTGGGCTGAAATGATAATGCCAGAGCCAGGTGTGGTGGCTCACACCTGTAATCTCAGCACTTTGAGAAGCTGCAGTGGGAGGATCGCTTGAGCTCAGGAGTTTGAGACGAGTCTGTAACTTAGTGAGACCTTGTCTCTATAAAAAAATTCTAAAAAGTTAGCCGGGCATGTGGTGCATGCCAGTAGTCCCAGCTACTTGGGAGGCTGAGGCAGGAGGATTGCTTGTGCCTGAGAGGTCAAGGCTGCAGTGAGCCATCATTGTGCCACTGCACTCCAGCCTGTCCAGCAGAGTGAGACCCTATCTCTTAAAAAAAAAAAAAAAGATAATGCCAGAGATAAAAGGCAGAGAGGGAAGTAGGGTGGCTGGAGTGGTAAGGGAAGTGCATGCCTAAAGATGCGCACTGGATTAGGGTGGTCCACCTGAGATGATGTGATTGTGGAAAGAATTGAGAGAGGCTCTGTATGTGGCCAAGATAGTTGGTATTTACCTACATCTGCTCTTTCCTGACACACATGTCCTAGCCTGTCCAGCATCTAGACAGAACCACGTGACTGAGTGCTGGCCAATGCACTTCTAGTGACGATGACCACATATTCCACAAAAGCTTCCATTCTCTCATTCTTTCTCCAACCACCTTGATAGAAATGAAGGATTCTGAGGGCCTAAAGGACGGTGACACCACAGAATGAAAGGAGAAGGGATTCCAAGTCATTGCTTTGAAAAGAGGGATATTGGACTTTGCATAAGCAAGAAATAACTTGATATTATGATAAGTCACTGAAAACTAGGTTTTGTTCATTATGGTAGCTAGTATCAATTATTTTGATTAATACAATATCTCTTTGATTCTGCTATTGTCTTTGACATTGTCACAGAAAGAGAATAAAAAAGGAATACAGAAGCAGAAAAATATTACTCAGGGAGAGTGTATTAGTGGACGGGGGAGGGAGCAGGAGAAAACAGATGGCATTGGGCATGGAGGGCCTCATGAAATAGGAAACATTGTGTGGGTGAACTGACCTAATTTTAGAACTGAGCAGGATGCCTCTAAATGTACCTTGATTTGCATGAAAGTAGAGTGACATATTTTTGACAACTACAATTAAAAGGATATACCACCTTCTAGTTTATGCAAGTGTAAACGAGGCACAATAAATTAAGTTTATTAAAAATATGAAATAGGAAAAATCAGATATCAAATATCAAGTTCATATGTATATACCGAGACTTTTTAAAAATGCTGAAGTACATTATATGTATTTCAGAATACCATGTGGAGGAATAGGAGAGGCCTTAGGCCCTGAGCTTGCTGAGTTGGGGAGTGCTGTGAGGCTGTGCACTGTATGTGGAGAATGTTTGGATTGTGTATGATTAACTAGGAAGTATGCAGGGCCTGGAATCCCAAAGAAAGTGGGAGGAGAGGACTGGTTTTTCTCTTTGCTTTTAATATTTAAATAAAGTGACTTAGAAGTCAATCTTCATTCAATGAAAAAAAAATTTCATTATCAGGTTTGGAACAGTTATTTGAAATTACAGAACGTGTGAATGGTAAGGCTCAAGTTTCCTTTGAAATTTAGCATAGTTTTTTTTTTTTCTGAAACATGGAACAAATCCAAAAGTCTGAAATAATACTGCAAATGCTCATTTTTCCATAAATGATTCCTCTGTGACCATCAAGTATATGTCATTATCTTTTAAATATGCTAACATTGTGGCACCCATTGATTAGAATAAAAGCACTCGTGTGTTCCTTTCACAAACTGTCAGTGACAGACAATTCCTTTGGCTTGGGGCTTCTCCTTTCTTTTTCCCCATGCCCAAATTAGAGATTTGCTTGGACTGAGAAGTTAAGTCTATTAGTTTATGAATAGAGGTCCCACAGGGTTTGGCACCCACAGCTCCAGTGGTTCTGAGGTTCATGGTACACTAATCGTTGTGGTCACCTAATGTCATCTATGAAGCAGATTTCACAGGGGTGTCATTTCTACCAGGAACAGGAAGCCTGTGGCCTTTGGACTCTAAAAATCTTATCTGTTATAATTGCTACTCTAGAGATTGACTTAACAAAAAGAATAGATGTCTTAAACACCACTTGTGCTAAACTCAGGGCTTAAATAATTTCCAGCAAACTATATGTATATTTTTTCTGAATTCAAATTTAACACACATTCTGTGTAGAAAACTTAAAAAATACAGAAAAGCCAAAGAAGAAATTGAAAGTCACTGTAATTACACTATTAACAACATGTTATATATATGTATGTGTATATTTGTGTGTGAAGATTTGTGAATATGTTTACATTATAAACATAACATGTAAAGGTATGTTATATATTTCTGTAAATGTATAGTTTTTGTATTCATATTATATATTTGTATGTAAATATATATGTACATATTTAGAATTTTATTATACATATTTTTATTAGTGATAAACTTTGGATTGTATTATAAAAGGTATCTCACTTTAATTGTTAATATTCTTAAGAACTTCTAAAATATTCTTTCAAGTGACTATGCAAGAGCTTTCTTCTGTCATTTATTTCATTCTCCAAAAAATTTTTATGATGGAAGAGCATGTATACTGTATAATCTTATTTTACCACTATTACATTTTTCTTTAAAACACATGGTATTCTCTTTGAAATGAAGCTTTATCATTATTAGAGAGAACTGTGAACTATAACTCATGAACATCCCCAAAAGGAGGCTTATTAAATCAAGTATCATGTGTACTTCTTTACATACCATAAGTGTATTGTACTGCCATTGGGGGTGACTGTACAAGCCATATTTTAAAAAGTCTCCCTAATTTGGCCATGAATTTAATAGTTTTGGCCATTGTCTATGATGCTTTTACAGTCCGTGAAGGGTCACTTACTGCTGGAGGTGAATCAGTAGTCTCTCCATTTTTCCCAAAATGATAAGTGATAAGCCATTTTAATGGTTTCCTATTTCATTGGAAACCTTGGCACTCTCAAAATCTATTATAAGGAATGTTCACCTAAGTCACTTGTAAGTATGCGATGGCATGCTGAGCTTAATTTTTACTTTGCCTTGAAGCAGGCAGAATGTAAGCAATTCCTCTCTGCTTCATGTTCACAGTTTAGACCTAAAACAGAAAGCAACTATTGTTTATTCCAAGAGTCATTCAGGGCCTTGGGTTCTATATATTTTACTACATGACACCTGGAACCAAGTGGAAATGTATTATACTTCCAGCTGGTCTTTGTCTATTCTGAAGGTCTAACTATTCAGCAACCATGCTTAGGAGAAGGGGTGGAGGCTAAGGGAAGTACAAATCACTGAAGTTAAAAGACTTGTCATCTTTTAGGGAGTTTTAAAATTGTGGTCACAGTTTTATTTATCACAATCTAAATCCTGTGAAGAATGGTTGTTCTCTAAGGAGAAGAACCTTCGAGTTCTTCTCTATTTGGAAATGGTCAAATAGTTTCTTTCTTTTTTTTTTCAAAGAGACAGGGTCTTGCTCTGTCACCCAGGCTAGAGTGCAGTGGTGCAATTATAGCTCACTACAACCTTGGATTCTGGGACTCAAGCAATTCTCCAGTCTCAGCCTCTCAAATAGCTAGGACTACAGGTGCATGCCACCACGTCCAGCTTAGTCAAATAGTTTAAATTCTGCAAAATAAACGAATATCACAATTCCAACTGGACAACCTTGTATTCTAGGTGGTAATGGGCAAAATACAAAATCCACTCAACTTTACCTGTAGACTTCTATAGGTTTGATGAGATAGAACAATATAATCATGAGTATAGTACCCAGAAAACAAGAAAAGTATATAATAGTATGTATTTTGTTAGTAGAAAGTATAACAAAATATAATAATAATAGAAATGAAGCAGTATCTGAGTTTGCTTACATAAAATCATGGTATACTAAATTTAATAATTTTTTTAAAAAAGAATATTGGGTGTGTTTGCAAAGGAAGCCTTCCCGAGCAACCATTTAGTGGATAATTCTGTCTCTTGGTAAAAAATCTCCTTTCAGCAAACCAGGCAGACATTAATCTAGAATTGCACTACAATTTTCCAATCTTGCAGTAACTCTTCTGTGTTTGAAATTTGTTAAGTATTTTATAATGCTTGTGTCCTTGACTCCTTGACTTAAATATTTGCATTGCCAAAGAATTCCAATTTACCTTTTAAGGCATGCTCAATTCCTACTTCCTTTCTAATAAGTACATGAACCTGTAACGCTTTAAAAAATTATTTCTCAACCTGAATGAAATTTATTTCTCTTAGTATTTGCTCTTAATATTAGACCTATTATAAAAATCTATAGTATAGTCTATATATTTTTCCTTAGTTGTGTAGTACAGAATTGGTCATATTTACTTGTATAAGTTTCTTTGTTTCATATCCAGGAAAGTAATTTCCTTTATAAAATTTTCTATTATACTATCAGCAGGAAGAGTCCATGAGTCTGAATTTCAAAGGAAACTGAGCATTCGTGTAAATAAAATGAATTATTATTGAACTTATCATAGATAATTATTTGAACTTGTTAACCCCTAAGAACTACTTCAGACTATTTACAGTTTTAAGGTGCTTTTATGAGACAGACAAAGATTGTGCATGTGTGCAAAAGAGAAATCACACAGTCTTCCTGGGCTGTGGGGAGAGCAAAATGGTTCATTCCATTCTGCTTCTGCCTCCGTCTTACATCAAAATAATTCATCTATGTACAGAAAAAAATTCTTCCCTGCCTTTGCCACAATGCAAATTGTTTTGAGAACACTTACATTGAGTGTTTTTATATCTCATCTAGGATGAAATGTATGTACTTTGTTGGTAAAACTCCTACAAGGCAGAAAATGCCAATTGCTCATCATCTCTCTTAAGGCAGAAACGTGGCTGGTATTGATTGATAGAGAAGATAGAGAGGATATAGGAGGGAGCTGTGTGAGGAAAAATTAATCTGGTATTTCCGGCTCAAAATTGAAGGGATGTGTATTAAAAACTGCCTCTGTGTGGCCATGAGCAGTGGCTCACACCTGTAATCCCAGCACTTTGGGAGGCTGAGGCAGGTGGATCATTTGAGGTCAGGAGTTCGAAACCAGCCTAGCCAACATGGTGAAACCCCATCTCTACTAAAAATACAAAAATTAGCTGGGTGTGGTGGCGAGGGCCTGTAATCCCAGTTACTCGGGAGGCTGAGGCAGGAGACTCACTTGAACCCGGGAGGCAGGGGTTTCAGTGAGCTGAGATCACACCAATGCACTCCAGCCTGGGCGACAGAGCAAGATTCTGTCTCAAAAAAAAAAAAAAAAGAAACCTCTGTGAGTAGAGGTATCGGTGGGAGGTAGTGGTGAGAAGAATATGCCAATTATTTTGATTCTTTACTAATATTCTGATCAGAATCAGGAATTGAAATGGGACTTCTTCCACTCCCTAATATCCCAAGCACCTAATGTACAAATGCAGGTGCTGGCATTGGGGCGGGGCTGGAGCAGGAAGGAAGGGGATTCTTATTCTGCAATCTCGGCCTGTTTTCTGGGGGACAGAGGCCCATACCCTCCCTAAATATTTTAGTGGACTGAATACTAAAACAGTGCCTCTACTCCAGCAGCTTATCCAATCTCACTTTCAACATCTCTGGGTTAAAAAATAACTAAAACCTTTAAGAACTGCTATCAGTCTTAAACTCTGGGTAATAAGGTAGAAACGGAAAGAGATATTTTTTTTCATTGCTTCGCTTGATCCCCTGTCCTGCCTCAGTTAGTCTGTGCCTTGGCACTTCAATTTTTGTATCATCTCCAGCTGCTTAATCAGCACTGGCAGTGACTTAGGTCCTGCAGAGAACTGGCTAAACATCACCCATCTTAATATTTTTGAATTTATTCTTTTCCCTCTAATGAGCTGACGGCTGCACTTCATCTTATTATTTATTTCTTAAAAATTCTTGATTTCCAATTCCAAAGCATTTATTATTTATTTTAAAATTATTTCTTGATTTCATCTTAATATAAATTAAACTTTTATTGGTATTCTGATTTATAATGGTAAATACAATTTAAGGGTAGCCATTATTTTGAACTGAGCTTCTGCACGAGGCCCCAGCGGAACAAACCGAAATGGAGTCACCTGTGTTAAGTGCCACATAATCAAACTGAAATTAAAATGAACAGGAAAATCTCTAAGTAGGCCAGTTTTTCCAAAAAACAAGAGATTCACAGCAACCAATCCAAAAGGATCCAGCTGACCTGAGCCGGCATGATAAGGAAGTCCTTTCTGCTTTAACCCTTATGAGGAAAGTACTCTGAAGTAACCTGAGGTTAAATAAACAATTTGCTTTTTTGTATTAAGCAGTTTCCTTGTTCCTGCTCAAGTTTCCTTACAAAAATCAATTGTCCTGCCATACCCAATGGGGCTCCCTCTGTTTTGTAGATGAGATGCTGCCCAATTCATGAATCACTAATAAAAACCAATCAATCATTAAACTGAATTTGTTGACATTTTTCTTTTTTAACAATAATCAGACATGCCCACATAGTGTGAAAAATATAATTTAAAAATAATTTCAATATAAATTCTCAAAAACTCTCTCCCCTATAAAATATGAAGTGTGAGGAAGAGGGAAGGATAAATAAGAAGACAAAGAGCAAAGATTCCAAATTTTCTGTGACCAGTCTTCCAAGAGAAATTTTGTAGGGTTAAGAAAATGCTTTTTCTCTCTTTCAAAATTGCCTATATTGTTCTAGTTTATAGAGGTTTTGAATAACTGGACCAAAGACAAAATAAAATCTGTTCATCTTTTTGTTCATCCTTCAAATTTGTCAATTCTGTTGTATTTGCTCTATAATCTACATTGGCAAATTGCAATTCTTTGCATTTTATCAAAACTTTGTTGTGCTGACTTTAAAGTTTTTTCTTTAAACAATTATTTTCCTTTTCAAACTTTTTTTATCTTTTTCCAGGAAAAAGGGTCCACTTTCCACAGGTTAGTCTTTATCTTGGTGACTGACAAGAAGCAACAACTTTTGACTCAGAATCCTTTGGGTTGTCTTGAGAAATCATGATGTAGTTGGATATGGAAAGGTCTTGATTCTTATCAATATGTAGTTCCTAAAATTGTGGAATAGAGTCATTGCTCGGTTGTGAAGATGATAGTGTGTTCTTCTGAACCTTGGACACAAACAGTTAAACTGATTACATTGCTTTCCCTTCAGAGTACAGTGAGTCTTATTTCCCTGGTTTACTACAATGAGAAATTACATGTTATCTAGAGTTGGGTATTATGGAGCAGACTTATTTCAAACATACTTAGTACAGGCATAATGAATCAACCATGAAATGACAAATACACAGTTTTTTGACTTCCTACTGTGGAACCAGATGAGTAGAAGAGATTACAACCATTTGGCTATGAAACACTCATGCATATGTAATTTTCCACACAAAGCCCTTATGACTAACAGGTCTTGAAACAAGAATGAGATGAGAGAAGTAAATATCATCTTTTGTTGTTCATGTATTCCTTTTGTCCTCCCCTAACCCCAGTAATCCTTAAAAATCTATTCTAGTTTGAAACCTGTTATACAGACTACTGCCAAAATGAAAATAACAAGTTTTTCATAGATCTTTAGTGGTTTTCAAGACTCTTTGGATAACTATGAAGCAGAGTGAATTACAGATACAATTCAACAAACTATAGCCTTGAAAATGAAAGCTGTTTGGTAACATGAAGATAATACGGCATCTTATTTGTTCAATAATTGCTATCCATTTGGATTTTTAAAGGCATAACTTCTGTAACCAAATCAATTTTTAAAAATCAAGAAAAAAGATGCTCTAATTTAGCTGCTAGGGTAAAGATGACTTTTTTTCAGCTCAACAAATTTATTGGGCATCATTTTGTTTCAGGCACTGTGTTAGTCGCTTAGGATAACAAAACAAATGAGACAGAGACAAGTCAAAGTGGGAACACTCTTGAGCATATAGTCTAGCACAGGTTGTTTAATTAGGGTTTTGCAGATGTAATTAGGGATTCTGTGAGAAGTTACCATTAGGGGTTCCAGAAGAGATGGGGAAAGTTTTCAAAAAAATTTTTTGAACTTATTTTTCCATGCAGTGCCAGCACTTACAGTGAAAAATAGTGATCAAGTTGCCCTGTAAGCAATTTTTTAAAAATTTATTTTATTGTGGTAAGAATACCTAACATGAGATTTACCCTCTTAACAAAATTTTAACTGCACATTACATTATTGTTGACTATAAGTACAATGTTGTACTGTTGTATGCCAAATTTCCAGAGCTTATTCTAGAGCTTATTCAACTTGCTTAACTGAAACTTTATGCCCACTGATTTAAATCCCCATTTCCCCTCCCCCATCCCCTGGCAACCACTATTCCACTCTTTAATTCTGTGAAGTTGACTATTTTAGATACCTCATATAAGTGGAATAATGTAGTATTTGTCTTTCTGTGATTGGCTTATTCCACTTATCAACAGAGTAAAATAGCAACCTATAGAAAGGAGAAAATATTTGCAAACCATGTATCTGATAAAGGGTTAATTTCCAAAATATATAAGGAACTCCAACAATTCAATAGCCAAAAACACCTTATAACCCAATTAAAAATGGACTAAGGACTAAAACAGACATTTCTTCAAAGAAGACATACAAATGGCTAACAGATGTATTAAAAAATGCACAATGTCACTAGTCATCAGAGAAATGAAAATCAAAACCACAATGAGATTTCACCTCACAACTGCCAGGATGGCTATTATGAGAAAACAAAAAGACAACAAGTGTTGGTGAGGGTGTGTAGAAACCAGAACCCTTGTACACTGTTGGTGAGAATGCAAAATGGTGTGGCTGCTATGGAAAACAGCATGGGACTTTCTAAAAAAATTTAAAATAGAACTAACAAATGAACCAGCAATCCCACTTCTGAATATTTGTCCAAAAGAAATGAAATCAGAATCTTGAAGAGACACTAGCACTTCTATATTCATTGCAGCACTATTCACAACAGCCAAGATGTGCAAACAACCCAAATGTCCATTGACAGATGAATAGATAAACAGAGTATGGTATAGACATACAGTGGAATACTACTCAGCCTTTAAAAAGGAAATTCTGCAAAACGTGACAGCACAGATGAACCTTCAGGATAAAGGTGATCTTTTAAAAAGGGAAACAACCCCTGTACTATGTAATACATGTGTATTATTTGATAGAACATTCAGGAAAGAAACCATAGTACCCCTGATAGTTCTTGAGTATCTTTCTAGTTTGAGTGTTCTTACCCACTCTTTCAAGTCTTTCATTAAATGACCACTACTCCCCTCCTGTAATGTACAAAAGTCTTCAAAATGATTTTGATGAATGTGCAGAATAAGGATCTATAATGTGGTGCAGGATGATGGCCTGTTTCACACACTTCACAAGTCAGCTTTTGAAAACATCTTTTAATCATGGAAACTATTATTATTGTAATTTTCCTGTTTTTCTTTTTTTCTTGCTCTGAATTCCCAGGACTTTTTTTTTTTTTGAGGCAGAGCCTATCTTTGTAGCCCAGGCTGGAGGTGTAGTGGCACGATCTAGGCTCACTGAAACCTCTGCCTCTTGGGTTCAAGCAATTCTCTTGCCTCAGCCTTACAGGAACCTGTCACCATGCCTGGCTAATTTTTGTATTTTTTGTAGAGATGGGGTTTCACCATTTTGGCCAGGCTGGTCTCAAACTCCTGGCCTTAAGTGATCTGCCTGCCTTGGCCTCCCAAAGTGCTGGGATTACAGGTGTGAGCCACTGCACCCGGCCCCCAGAACTTTTCAATGTCACACACACACACACACACACACAAATACACACACACACACACACATTACCTTTGAAATAAATGTAGCCATACCAAAACTCAAAATAGTGATGTTGAAATGGTTTGCATTGTCTCTTTCCTTCATTAGTGTTACAAAACAAATGCTAGGAGTACAATCCTAAATTTAAAAAAAATCAAATTTGTGATTTGTTTACAAACTCATAAAGGTTTATCACAGGCAAAAAGTTTGATCTTGCTAAAATTTGAATTATTGTATCTATTAGAAAGCAGTGATTACTTACATTTTTTCACAGTCCTAAAATACTATTTCATGTACTGAAAGTGCTCATAAATTTCTAGAGCTATGTCAGTTTTAGAAACTTTGGCTCCAACCTTGGTTCTAATAGTTAGATCCAGTTGCTGAGTCCACTGCAGGGGCCAGGCTGGGAACTGAAATGAGACATCCATAGTATTCCCAAGGACCATGACAGTAGTACTTGATAACAGTATACCATTGTCACAGATGACAGGAAGCATGGTTATTCACCATTTGCATTTCTTCTTGAAACCATGTAATTTAGTTTATAAAAGATGTTTGTTAACCATAAATCAATGATACCGAAGCATCAGTAAGTATCTGGGTTGTTTTGAATAAATTCTTTGTTAAACACTTTTATCTCCAGTGTAGTCAATTCCTAATTAAAGTAGTTGCCCAACTTGTCAAGGTGGTTTGAATAGTTATAGATTACCATGAAAATAATGTGTTTTCCTTAGGAATATTGTGCATGTATTCATGCATGTGCTAGCTAGTATGCACTATAGTTTAATAAAGCATCTGGGTGTTTCTAAATGTTTATAAAGGTGAGTTTGCTTTTCTACTACAGTGTTGACATTTTTATGGAATAAAAGTTTGGGTAGGTGAGAATAATTGAGTAAGAATAAAATCAGAATGTATGAACTACGTTTTCTCAATATCACTCAGCTGAGTTGTATTTTATTTCACTAGGCAGTCAAAAAGACTAGAAGTAGCTGGGCATGGTGGCTCACACCTGTAATCCCAGCAGTTTGGGAGGCTAAGGCGGGCAGATCATCTGAGGTCAGAAGTTTGAGACCAGCCTGGACAACATGGTGAAACCCTGTCTCTACTGAAAATACAAAAACTTAGCTGGGTGCGCTGGCGTGCACTTGTAATCCAAGCTACTCGGGAGTCTGAGGCAGGAGAATCACATAAACCTAGGAGGCGAGGTTGCAGTGAGCCAAGATTGAGCTACTGCACCCCAGCCTGGGAGGCAGAGTGAGACTCCACCTCAAAAAAGAAAAAAAAAAAGAGTAGAAGAGATGCAAGATGATGAAAGAGTTTCCTAGCCTCAGTCATTTGGTCCATTCTTTAAATATTACTCATTGAATATGTGGTCCTTTGACTTGGATCCTGCTAGAGAAGCATTGGAAGGACTGGGTCTATGACATTAACAATTAGAAGGCCATATGGAACATAGGCATGGCCTTGGTGCTTTCTTTGTTTCTGCCAAAGTCAGGGTGTCCAAGGGAGATCCATTCTGGCATCCAGACACTTTGAGGTCAACATCACTTACTTATCTGATTGACACTTAACCTCAAACAAATCTACCCAGAGGCCTTAGGATCTTAAGTGCTGGTAAACACAGGGTGAAATTGTTTGGGAGTTCAGTTCCCAAATGGCATTTTTTTTCATACCTCCATTATGTTTAAACTTCCGTGATCAGATTTGGGAGGCATGGAAAATGTTGATTAAACCTTAAAGTATCTCAAGAGATTGAAAATCAACGCAAAACTCAAGTTCCAGAATGAAATGCTTTCTGTGTTTTGTTTACTAAGATTTTCATTCAACTGGTATTTCCTGTCTTGAAATTCCACCAGTTCTATCACCATCCTGTAACCCATGTGCATACCTCTCTGTACTTGTATCCAAATTATGAAAAATCCTTTTTTATTTTAATGTTCTAAAATACTAAAAACGTAAAACCAAAACAAATGCAATAAAGTAATCACAAAAATGCAGAAAAGTGAAGACATTGCCAAGGAAATGTCAGGTATCTCCTACAGAGGAAAGAAAATGTGATGGAGAAGGGGTATACAGAGTTTCTGTTTGGAGTGATGAAAACATTCTGGAAATAGATAAAGGTGATGGTTGCAAAACATCGTGAATGTAATTAAACCACTGAATTATACCCTTAAAATGGTTAAAATAATACATTTTATACATATTTTACTACAATTTTTTAAAACTCCAATAATGTAATATACCAAATACCATTGAAGTGTATACTTTAAATAGGTTTTATGGAATGTGAATGATATCTCAGTAAAGGTGTTAAGGAAATGTCATGGAGAAAAAGAGGATCAAGCCTACTGAAAGAGAAAGATCACAGGTGAAGTGTTAGAGTCCTAGCCTTTCGGTTTTCATTTTTGAGAATTTGATTTTATTTGCTTCTCCCTACATAGTACTATATGGCAGGTGTCCCACTTTAATGCACATTTGGAGGAAACAGAATGGCAAACTATTGTTGCTATTGGCATATGAATCTTATTTGTTTTTAGCACTGTGGCTTGTAAAACCTTGGGTTTTCCTTCCAATATTTAAAAGAATCAAGCTGAACAGTGGCAGGTAGCCCTTTTGATTTTTTATCATGATGGCAATTTGAATAGCAATAGAAACCCAGCAACCTTTTTTGGTCAGGTTTTCTCAAATTTTGGCAACACGTAGAAAAGAAAAGAGCTATCAACAATTGCCTTTGTTGGATAATTAGATGTCTAATGTATTTTTTTGTAGAGACAGAGTTTTGCCATGTCACCCAGGCTAGTTTTGAACTCCTGGACTCAAGGGATCCTCCCGCCTTGGCCTCCCTAAGTGCTGGGATTACAGGCATGAGCCACTGCTCCTGACCCTTTGTTTTCTACTTACAGTGACAGTCTACTTATCGAAACTCAATATAAGACGAAGGGGGTAGAGGAAGGGGAGGACTCACAGGAAAAGGAGACATTTTATAATTTATCAAGATAAATAATGCCACCTCAGGCTTTATAACAAATAAAGCCACCCTTAATAGCGATGATAAAGCACTTGGATCTTTTAATTATGGCTCTAAGGAAAATTATTAACAGAACAAAATTTTCTCTTAGCTAATCTTTTTAACCTTTCTTGAGATGATACTGATTTTCTCAAACATACTTAAGAATTCCAAAATAAAAAGTCAAAATGCCTTCCTCAGGACAAACTTGTTCTGTTCCTGATGATTCTTCTGGAACTATAGTCAATGAAATCATCACGAACACAACAGCGTTTGTTCTGGGATAGACTTTCTGATGTCTCATTCCAAGACAAAGAAAGACTGAAAAATCCAAACCGAGAAATGTTTCTCTAAAACTCTGCATTGTTTGAAAGATCCTCTTCTAACTGCGTGAAAAAAATGCTTGATGGAGTTATTTTTAACTGGGGACAGAACATTCATTCTGAGAAGTGTTCAGATCCCTAATTTTATAATGAGCAGAAATACATACTGTTGAAAGACTAGGCCAACTTCAGTACTCCAATCAACGTTTACGTGCAGGATCATCAACAGACAGACCATTTTACAGTTTTCAGAATTAAAGTCTTCTAGTTGCAGTGAAGTCTTGAATCTGGATCACCTGGATTCATGCAAGATGGCACAGGGTGCTTGTCATCATCTACATATAGAGTTAGCTTTTTTTGCTCATGCACAATGTTTCTTTATCAATAATGAAGCTGGATGATACCAAATAGATTCTATTGCTTTATTGATTATTACTTTCATTAAACAATGTTAGCCATATAGGATGATTAAAAAAACAACTAATATCCTTGGAATATGAACATCCTATTAACTGATACAAACTGACTCCACCTTTCTTATAGCAGTGAATTTTCAGGTCACATACAATCAGTACTTTATACTCCAAATACAACAATCACGTTTGTGTTAATCATCCAGTACAATTCACAGGTTCCTATTACACAGGTGGATGTACTTAGAGAGTTTTAGCACAAAAGCTGATACAAATATGAAAGTGTGCTCAGTCGAATGGTTAGCGAGGTGCTACAGGTGAGTGTCGGCGATGGGTATCCTCCTGAGCTCCACGATCTGGGAGTCAGTCAAGGTGCCCCCCTCCTGGCTGCCTTGACCAGATTCATTATCACTGACACTGAGACCAGCACCTGCCACAGAAATAGAATGAACACAAAAATCCAAACTATTAGTGCAGTGAATTCTTAAGAATCAATTTACATTAGGTCCAAGCCTGTTTATTTCTATTATACTAGTAAAAAATAAGCTATACATTTAGAATAGATATTATTAATACCTAACAATTATGAAACTATCTTTTACATTTCCTTTGGCAGTTTTTTAAATTGTACGGATTAATTTCTAAAGACACACATTTGGGTTCTCAATCTTTACTATTTGTTTTTCACATGGTGGGCAGGTGTAACCTACTACCACAATATAATCTCTCAATTGAGGGCTCATCAAAATAGAAAATCAGTCAGGTTATTAGACTTTTTCACCAGTGGGGTAGGATTTGCTGTTACAAAACATATAGGCCCCGAATTCACATGCACTGAGGTCCATCACCTGAGATTCAGTGTTGGGCAGTGATCTGAGAAGAAAGACAGGCATGTGAGAACACCTGGAGTCACACCAGTGCCCTGAAGACATTGGCTCTGAATGATTCAGATCTGATCCTAAGATAAAAATAATTACGTAACACAGTGCCAAAATAGATCCACACAGGAATTCCACCAAAGTAGTTACTGTTAACTACTGACAGTGCTCAGAATCTGTTTTGAGGAAGCTCCACTATTCATTACTTTTTTTTTTACGACTCAGATAATTGAGAAAAAACTATGCTAGAGTAACACCTTGTTCTTTTCTTTTTCTTTCATATTTCTAGAGAACAATGTTCTTTTCTTTTGTAATAACGTTCAGAGGAACACATAAACTCTCATCCTCTCTACACACACACAATGGGGATGTGGTCATAGGGTGTGCTGGATGAATCACCAGAGGTTACCAGGGCCAGCCCCACTAGACTCTGCAAACAAGGAGGAAAGTGAAAAACCAGTTGCTCAGGCAGCTGGGATTTCCCTTTCTGTCTGAGAGGAAGAAAAGGCAATTCTGCAGAGTTGACAGTTGTGGGAAAATGGTGAATTGGCTTAATCTTAGCCTATTTGGAGATGGAAGCCAGAGCCTACTAGTGACCTTCTAGCCAAGCCCTCCTTCTTCTGGGGCTTTGACCTTCACACTCTCTCTGTTAAAGGCCGCTGTTGAAACTCCACTTCCTCTCTTTGCTTCTGTGACATGGTACTTGCCCATCTTATCCTCTGATCTGCTGGCTCTTTCTTGACCTATTCTGCTTTCTCATACATTTCCTCCTGCTGCCTCATTTCTGGAGGCCTTGTCTTCTGCCCTGTCTCAAGGCCTGCAGGATCCTCTTGCCTGCACTCTCTCCTAATGTCTCACTAGGGTTTCCAAGCTCAGGACACGGAGCAGCAGGTCACACTGCCTTTTCACACCACGTTCTTATGCTGGCACCTCTGCCTGGGGTGCTCTTCTCACTTCCCACCTCCTTCATCTGGCTGCCTCCACTCTTCCTACCAATATCAACTCTGCTATCCCTTGAAACATGATGATTCTCTTTTAAAATTTCTGACCCCCCCACTGGATTATGTCCTTCCTATCTTTCTGTCTCCTAGCTCATAGGACAGTGCTCAGTACACTGCAGGTGTTCAGTAAATGTGTGCTGAATGTAGTATTAAACTGTGCTCTGCATCCTAAGTCGTGAACCTGCCTGCTCCATCTCATCTCCTGTTCTGTTCCTCTGGTCTGTTCTGTATTCCACTGCCCTCTCCTTCTCAAGAATGAGTGTTAGTTCCTATTGCCAGTTACACTGAGTTGGGAACCCTCTGCTTTGGCTTTCATATCAGTCCTTAATCTGTCTCTAGCCTATCAAATAGATGTATCCCAACCATTGCCTTTTGGAGCACTTTCTCTGAAACTGATCAGGTCTCCTGATGCCCTGAATGCACCATGTTAATTCCAGCCTGAATGTCTTCCTGCCTGCCCATCAGGGCCCATCTCTATACCTTTTTACAGATACTTATTTTTCCATCTCCTCAAAATAGGGAGCTGGAGGACATAAAATGTGAAAAGTTCTCATCCCTGACAAAATCATTAATCACCTCCCCTTTATTCTGTCACATTGCCCAGGTTTTGATGATAAATTTAATAATACTCCTATCTACAATGTATACATAAGCCATAAAGCAAAATGCTTAACGAACACTCATAAACTCTTTTCTTCAAGAACCAGAATATTGCCAATGACAATGTATTTTTAAAAATTTACTAAGTTGCTAAAATTGACCAATTAATACATTTCACATCAAAAAAATCAGATTTCTGGTTTCTCTTGAAAAAAAAAACTAACAAAAACAACAACCAGAAGATCAGGCAACACTGGGCCTGCATTTCCGCATTACAAAACAAAACAAAAAACAACAACAAAAAACCCATGGACCAGGCAGTCCTTCAGTTTGTCTCTGTTTTCACCCAGCCCTCTTCAATCATTTATGGACTACCATAAATAATGCTTGGCCCCCGAAGGTAACATTTGTGTCTACTTCCAGGCCTTCGAAGGACAAATAGCCCATGCTTCTCTGCTGGGAACAGGAGAACCGTATTATTTGGAAGAACCTCAGCGAATTGGCGAGATAGTGGCCATTCTATAAGGAGGTGACTAAGGCCCTGGGGCCTGTAGCAAGGAAGAGCTAAATATGGAAGCACTAGGGAGGAACAGAGAGGACCCCATGATTAGCCTCAGGGAAGACTGAGGCCGAATGACTTAACTAGTACCAACTCCCAGTGATTTCAGTGTCTGCCTACTCTAAACCCCACTAGGAATATCATCATAAAGCATGTGATGACAACTGGGACAAGGCACACTAGAAAGACAAGCTCTGCCTTATTGAAAGCATGCTGAGCTTGTTTAGCAACTCAAGATATGTAAGCAAGTTCTAGACTCGTCTTGAGTCACCACATCTACTGACCCACCTCATCATCCTCCTTTGCAATTTCTTCCAAGTTCAAAGAAATGCACAAATATCCAGATACTCATCCCTCACTGAGACTCAGAAAAGGCATATATTACACACAAGTATAACATGCCGAGACCTGGGAGCACAAACCAGGTCTCCCATCCCTTTGCAATTCATTAAATGGTATAGGCGGGTAGTTTGCAGTAAGTATCCTGATTTTCTGAAAGGTGTTTCCATGCTTAAATTTCAAACCAAAAGTTTAAGAAAAATCCAGCGACTGTGATAACAGGGACACTTTCCTTTGGTCAATAGAACAGGCAATTATAAAGGAACTAAAAGTAATAATTTACATTCATCATGAGCTTCATCTTTTCTTAACATTTTAATATACTTTGGTTAGGATAGGGTGAGTATCAGTCCTGTTTTACAGATGCAGGGACTGAGTGAGGATGAGAGGTGCTAGTTGAGTGGCCCACATCAATGTGACAATGATCCAAAGACCATACCCCTTCCATCTTTTTCTGAGGAAAAAATTCAAAATCTTTCAAAATTCCACCTTTCCATTTTGATTCTTACCTAACTTTGTTTACTACACTGGGCTGCAGAAGTTCTTGAAGTTAAATAAGTCATTGTGGTTTGATGTGATATCTTGCAAAGAGAAATTTATTGATGAGTTCTTGGAGAAGTTTGAGTATTTTGGGCCTTGATTCTGAATGTTTTCATTTGTGTTCAAGGACTTGTCATCTATTTTCTTCTAACTGAAAAATAAATCATTTCTAGGTTTCCGATAGGGAAATGTTTACCATGACATTGATGTCATTGGCCTGGGATAACACCAGGAAGCTAGGGGGCTGGGGATGGTGGGGAATCAGGTTAGTCATTCTGGGAGAAGCCCTCACTGAAGAAAGACTCCTTTCTAAGCCCAATATGTTCCAAGCTTGACATTTTCAGGAATCTTGTCAACTTGGGATCAACACAGAAATGCCAGTACTCAAGGCACACCTTGTTAAGAATGTAAATGGAGACATTCCTTTCCATCCTACCCTCATCCTGAGTCTTTGTTCTAGTTTGCTCTGAACTTTCTCCTCTTCCCTAAAATGGAGGCTGTCCCAGGGTGACTGTTCCCATTCTCCTAAAGTCCTGGTTGGGGACACTGATGATACATTAGACAGCTCTATTTAAAATAAAAAAAAAAACTAATAATAATCAGGATACCACTAGTCTAGAACTCAGTGTCTCATTTGCCTGTGGAAGTGCCGACGTACTTCAAGAACAAATAATTGAAGGACATTATGTCATCTTTTTTGAGAGTGAAATGTGGATTTCTCATAGAAAGTCGAATATTTTAACTTAAAAATTTAAAATGTCAATAGTGTTTTCTTTTTCTAAATTTTTAAAAATGTAATATGGTTAAAATTAGATTGAAAAAGAAGTCCATGACTGGTTTATAGGCCAGGGCTTCTATTTTAGATCAAACAATTTTAATATACTTGCCTTTAATATAAGTTTGAAGTATGCAACAAAGTATGCACTAACACAGTGGCTTCAAAAACACTGTCTTGCTCACATCAGAATTCATTTGTAGCTGTTAAACATGAATTTGGAGCCTGCTGACAAGCATTTGTAAATGCTTGTAAAGAAGTGATGATGTTTTTTAATCTGGAAACTGACTACTTAAGCTTTCTGTCTTAGAGATATAGTCTTTCTCATGGTTAATCTTAACATAATTAAAAAGAGAATGTCTTAGCTAAAGAGTGTTAGGTCTCCTGCTTGCCCCTTAGAGCAATGGCATTCTGACATTAAATTCTCTCTATTGCACTCAGTAAAGGCATTCTACCTACTGAATTAATGCAAGCATTTTAGTATGTGCTTGAATATCTGAACATTATTCCTAACTGAAAGATGATGAATTGTAAGGGAGATTAAAAGGGCACAGGAAATAGTATCAGTGGCTATTGAAAGGCCTAGTCACTCTTCCTGAATCCCATGCATCTATCCATCCATCCATCCATCCATCCATCCATCCATCCATCCATCCATCCATCCATCCATGTATCCATCCAGTATGGAGCATCAACCGAGATACTCAGCACTGCTACATTTCCAGGGATACTGAGATGAATCCTGGTTTTTCAGAACATAAACTCTGGCCCAGGACTAGGCCAGATTCTTATTTCTACATGTTCACCTGGCCACCCTTCCTGCTTCTATGTGGAATTTGCATTGGATGGACCATGCTTCCTATTCTTGTGACCTACTTGCTCATTTGAGACTTACTACCTTCTGTCTTGATTATTACATACTCTCTGACACATATTTTAGTGCAGGATCTTAGGGGAAGGGAAGTACATAGAACAAACCTGATTAACAGGTGGTACAATTTGAGAAGGATTTTCAAAATTGATCTTTCATCTGATGCTACCACAGTCCCTGAAGTCCCACAATTAAAAATGAACTTTTTTCCACCTTGTAGGTTTTGGTTTTTAAGGGTTTTCTATTAAGATGTCAAAACCACAGAAAAAGCTTTTATCTTCTACCTGTTTATAGAAAACTTCATTATGAATGATGCTATAGCTAAGAAAGGAGGAGGTTAAAAAGAATGGCTGTTGAATGCCAAAGGCCCACTTTTGCCTTAAATTTCCAGTGTTCTCTAAAGTTGGTTGCAGATGTAAGGAGAGATTGGAGGCCTGCCAGAAAGCCTAGGACATGCGCAGAAATTGGTGGCTCATTGTCACATAATCTCAAGTAGAAAATTATCAGATACATGGTAGAAACTGTTATTTGAGAATAAGGAAATCTTTGCAATGTAGGATTTTTGAAGTAGAAGGGAAAATAGGAGTGTGCTAGCCCAGTTATTATAGGTGAGAAGAGATTTGGCTAAAGTCAGTGGTCAATGTGGAAGCTGGCTGCCCCTCCTCATAATCTAATGTTGCACATCGCTCCAGGTCAGTGCCTCTGCAGGATGTAAAGCACCTGAAGTAGAAGTCTTCAGGCTGGGATTCCTTTAACTTGTGGTACATGATGCCTTTTCAAGGAGTACAAGATAGTATGGGAAGGACAACTTTAAAGGAATACATTCCCAGATCTTGAATTTCCATATCTATTATTCTGATGAGTGTTTTTCATTTTTGACAATCATTTATCAAAACAGATGTTTTTGTTACTCATGTTGATTTGTTGAACTGTACACTAGGAATAATTGTAATGGTAACAGTATAAAAGAAATGTTGAACACCTTAGAGTCTTATGGCCACAGAAAAAAATTAAGTTCTAATTTAAAAACATGTTCTGTTGGAAAGAAATATGAGTAAAATGAATTTTAAGTATAAAATATATTATAGTAGGATAAAATTCTGTGGAGAAAGTAGAATGGAAATATAAGTTCAAGGAGAAAAGAAAGTGATGTCAAATTTCCAATTATAAAAAAAAGCCTGTTCACATATTTAAAAAATGAATAACTAGGTATTGCATTGCTAAGGTAGTTAGCAAAGAGCCTTTGGGTTAGTTTAAAACAATAATGTAAAAGTTTTATTTTCAAACACCAAAATGTATGATATAGTGGAAATTACATTATTTGATACCATTTAAACTGATTATGAAAAACGTTTTAAACACATGCAAAAGGCTACATAGCTTTGACAAGTTGTTTAGGGGTTAAAATGAAAGAGACATGGAAGACCCACTGTTTTAGTACTTGACTTGGAATGGGCCATAGTGAAGGTGGACCTGAGAGGGACCAAGGTTTGCAAACTCAAATGTCCTAGTGGCCAAGGAGGTTTGCATAAACCAGTGGCATGGGCCTAGTAGGCACTAGACAGTGGAAGAGCTCATGTCCAAAGGGGCTGCTATTACTCAGTTCCAAGCAAGCAGCACTGTGCTCGACTTCAAAGACTCTGTTGCTAGATTTTTCTAGAAATTCTATATTTTTAGAAAATAGCTCTATATTTTTCATATTGGCTCAAAAAATGTTAAGATGTTATATGGATCAAACAAAGCACTTTGTTGGGCTGAATCTGGCCTTATGGGTCAGTTATAACTGCTGTAGACAAAATGGCATGTAGACTGATCCTTTATTTGACCATATTCTAGGAGGGAAAGTGTCCAGTGGCTGATACATGATTACTACATTACTTTTTCTAAAAATATAGGGAACCAAGTTTTAGAGATTGTTATTTTGGTCTTTTAAAGTATTTATTTCCTAGTGAGTTCAGGGAACTCTACAAATCTATAAGTAAGGAAGACATTCCTTACATTCTAGAACCAAATACACTTCATAGTTGTTATATAAATATAAGATGTAATGTAATATAGATCTAATTTAATTATGTTCCAAGAATTCACTTTATGTTTCCGGTGTCATAACTTCAACAACCGATGACACTGTAGCACTGAGGACATAATCTGCCCTGAGAATTACTTGTAGTCTGATAGCCCCTTTTCAGCCCTGAATTTAAGGAAAGTTTTATGCAGCTAATCATTTCTTCCTTCCTGAAACTCCTTCCTCTTTGTTTTTCTTTCTGAACTTGTTACAGTTTCTTGGTGAGACTGTCTTCTAATTCACTCTTTAAATGTTGGTATTATCTATAACATTCCTGTTTCCCTTCCTTCTTCTCCCCTGACTTCCTCATCTCTTTTCCTTTCTTCTCTCTCCTTCCAGTCTCCCAGATCAACCTTTTTTCATCTCCATAGCTTCAAATATCGTCTCTGTGCTGATGCATTTCAAATCATTACCTTTTATCCTGGTCCCTCACCTAAGATCCAAACCTGAATATTTAGGAGCCATCAGGCCTACATCTGAACTCATCAGTTTCCTCCTGAAAACAAATAAACAAACAAATGCTCTATATACTTTTCTTTTAGTCAGCCATTGTGGTGAGAAGCATGAGCTTTGGAAGATTGTTCCTCAGTCTTTCCTCGGCATTCCTCTTGTTGGGAAGCTCATCTTCTCATTTTTATTTCCACTCTCCAGATTTGAGGCCTTAACCTCATTCTTTTGGAACACTGTAATAACCTCCCAGCCTTTCTGATGTTGCTTCTAAATTTATTTCTTCATACTTTCATAAGAGTTATTTTGCCTCAAAACCAATAGGAACATGCCATTTCTTTCCTCCAAAACCTACATGGCTCACTATGCTCTATAAAAATCTCACTCCTTACCATGGCATCCGAATAGCATTTTAATATTACGCAAAGTATCAGTGAGTGTTCTGCTCCCCCACAATGAATGTATTGCTAGTGTTCTGGAAAGACCAGGTTAAATTAAGCAAAATGGGTTTCCTTGGTCTAGAACACTTTAGAGCTGCTAAAATGCTAATGTGAATTGTGAATCTCTGCAATTGCCCAAATATACTGGGTCAGGGATCCTCCCATTGCGGAATGACTATGAATAGCTAAGGGAGGGTGTTTGCTGAAACCCAGCTGGGGAACTCTAGTAGATTATTGATGGTGCCGGCAAGCTACCCGTCAGGCCTGCCTTCTGCTGCCCGGCTTCTCTCACTCTCTGCCCCTGCCACACTGCAGCACTGGTTCTAAAACAGGCCACACACCATTAAGCCTCTGGGCTCCTGCTAATTCTATTCCCTCAGTCCCTAATGCCCTTTCCTCCATTCTTTACTTGTTCAAAACCTATACATCCTTCAAGAATTAATAGAGAATTTTTTGTTACCTTTTCACCTCCTCTGCCATTTTTTAACTCTCTCCATTACTTTATTCTTTCTTATGTCATGTTTATGTGAATGTCTATTTTTCCTAGCAAACTCTAAGCTTCATTGTTTAAATTCATCCCCTCACTCAGGATTCAACAATATCTAGCAAAAGTTATTCTAAGCACTAATCTGAGTATAGGGTTGAGTTCTTATTCCTTTCCATAGTGATATGATTTGGCTGTGTCCCCACCCAAAATCTCATCTTGAATTGTAAGAGTCAATTGTAATTGTATAATTCAATTATAATTGTAATTCTAGCCCCACATTCTCCAAGTGTGGTGGGCAGGACCACGTGGAGGCAATTGGATCATGCGGGCAGTTTACCCTATGCTATTCTTATGATAGTGAGTGAGTCTCACAAGATCTGATGGTTTTACAAGTGTCTGGCATTTCCCCTGCTTGCCCTCACTCTGTCCTGCCACCCTGTGAAGAAGGTGCCTGCTTCTCCTTTGCCTTCTGCCATGATTGTACATTTCCTGAAGCTTCCCCAGCCATGTGGTACTGTGAGTCAATTAAACCTCTTTCCTTTATAAATTACCCAGTTTCCAGTATTTCTTCATAGCAGTGTGAGAATGGACTAATACAGATAGGATTTGCCATTCTTAACAAAGCACTCGAGAGGCGGTTGTGCCACAGCGGCTGAGAGCACGGTCTCAAGGCCAGGCGGCCTGCATCTGCTTTGCGCCGCCGCTTAACTATGTAACCTTGGGAAGGTTGTAAAATATGATACATGAAAATATGCTGTTTCTTAGGAATTTTGGAGTATTTTTCAAGATATAATAAAATTTTAACTTCAAAATAATAAAGAAAAATGTTTTAGCAAAGCAATATACTTTATAGCCAAACAATAAAGCTATAGGACAGTAAAATGCACTTCTGAATAAATATTTCAATAACTTCAACTGGGCATGGACATATTTTCTTGCTTATGTGGTTATCTAGAAATTAAAATTCACTGGAATTTTTATAAGTGTCAGTTCAACATTTTTCTGAGGAAAAAATTTTTAAACTGCATATTTGATTTGAAAACAACTCAAATTAGTTTACGGTTTTCTTTTAATGTTCAAAATAGAATTTCTGACCAATAAAATATCCACTATATTTATATTATGAATGCAGATATCATTTAGACACACTGGAAAGAATGATATCCACTAACTGTTTCACCCAGGAGCGTGTGACCTTTAATCAGGCGGTTTCATGGTCTTTTATTGCCTTAGCACGTTTCTAGCATCATATGCTGATGAGTTGGGACCTCTTGGACTGTTTTCCTCTCATTCTGTAAGAACTATCCACTGGGGTCAAAGTTGAGTGGGACTGAGTAAATAGGAGGGTCAAAGAATTATTGTATGTGATAGCACTTGGAAATTATAGAACTATACCATGCTCATTATGTTGCCTTGGAAAGTTTCTGCTTCAAAGGCACTGCATAAGAAGGTCTCTTTGGCAGGCCAGAGGCAAAACTCCCTCAGTGAGATCCCTATCGACTGTCTATAGCAAACTTAATAGTATCTTGGTGTTCTAGCAAGATTCCAGGACAGGGATATTTACATTTAGTTAGAGTATGTCTTTTTTGAAAACAAGTTGTAAATTATTTTTAGGTTGTCTTACATTTGGTGCCAAGAACAAAATATCCTAGAGTTTTCCTGGGATTAGGAATGGGTCATGAGAATCAGGATGTGCTAAGGGTGACTGATAGTACTTTGCAACTTCATGGAAAGAAAATATAAATTGTAACATAGCAAGAGTGCCTACTTCTAATGTCGTTCATGGGTTCATACATACCAGTTTTTAACGCAAATATTAAATCATCAAACTCCTGGGACTCCTCATCGGCTATCAGTGACCCCTGGCCATATCCTCCAGAGGACGGGAACGTGGCTCCATTTTGTGGACTTGGCTTTAAATCAGGGCTGGCCTGACTGCCCTGTTGGAAGGATGCTCTCTCCCAGTCAGGTGGCACCTTTTTGGATTGGGATGGGGGGAAAAAGAAACCATAATATGAATGCATACACATTCACTATGAAACCCAAATGAACAATTGATCTCTGCCTCTCCGTACAAAGACCTTGCTAAACGGCAGTGGCATTGTTTTGAAACTAGACCTTTACTTATTTATAAATTTATTTTTTGTAGAGATGGAGTCTCACTACATTGCTCAGGCTGGTCTCAAACACCTGGGCTCAAGAGATCCTGCCTCAGCCTCTCAAAGTGCCATGATTATGGGTGTGAACCACCATGCCTGGCCTTAAATTTCGGTGGGAGGATTGCTTGAGCCCAGGAGTTAGAGACCCACCTGGACAAGACTGTAAGACCCCCATCTCTACGAAAATTTTTACAATGTAAAAAATTAGCTGGGTATGGTGGTGTGCACCTGTATTCCCAGCTACTCAGGAGGCTGAGGTGGGAGACTCACTTGAGCTCAGAAGTTTGAGGCTGCAGTGGGCTATGATCATGCCACTGTGCTCCAGCCTGGGTGACAGAGAGACATCCTGTCTCTACTAAAAAAACAAAAACAAAAACAAAACAAAACAAAATAAAACAACTTTAATTTTATCTTTATTCTTTAGAAAATTATGTCTCTCCCTGAGACAATTTAATCTGTGATTCTAAACCATGTCTCTATTTGAATTACTTGTAGATTTCTATGTTGTCATGTGTGGGGAACGAAAACTAATTTTTAACCCAATAAATACATTTTTTTTTGGTAAGATGTATGCAAAGAAAATTCTGTTAAAAAATATAAGAAATGGAGAAGAATCCTCCTAATCCTTTATCTAAAATGCCACATAGGATTTTAAATATAGTAGGTATCTATAAGGATATACTAAATTGAGAAAAATACTTTCATAGCATTCCTCCTTGTTTTTGATTGAATGATTAAAAAGATAGCTCTATCCTGGAATGATTAAATGTATTTACATCCCTCTAGGTTACTGGTAAACAACCCCTTAATCCTTCCTTCCTATACTTTCCCTTCTCTGCATGGTTTTTTAGAATGTCTCTGACAGCACTTCACTGACAGCTGAATCAAGGCCAATTCTATGCCTCTGAGGAATGCAGAGCATACTTCAGGCTCTGCTATTGCGCAACACCCAAGTGAGCACCCAAGTGGTGGCTCTGGACCAAGAATTGGACTGTTACAGCTACTGCCTACCAACATAGGGTGTTCTGAGAGACAGGTTACAGCTACTGCCTATCAACACAGGGTGTTCTGAGAAACAGCAAAGACACTTCGTTTCTGAAAATGGCGATCTGAGAACTTTAGAAATGAACTTGAGAGGAAAAGATGAACCTTAAAAAATTCCACTAGGAAGTCGAACATCTAGATCAGCAGTGTCCAATAAAACTTTCTGCAGTGATACAAATGTGTTATATCTGTGTTCTCCAGTATGGCAGCTACCAAACACATGTGGCTGTTGAGCACTTAAAATGTGGCGAGGGTGAATGATAAACTGACTCTTTAATGTTGCCTAACTTTAGTTTAAATTTAAATAGCCACATGCAGCTAATGGTTATTGTATTGGACAGTTCGGATGTAAACAAATGCTGGACTGAGCAACCATTCAAAAAAATTTTAAGATTCATTTCTGAATTATTGATCCTAAAAAAATCCCTGTTTCCATTGGACCTGCTGTGATGAAATAAGTCTATTTTAAGAACTTTGGGGATAGAGAAATCGTACTAGATTTCCAAAAATTTAAGGATACTAAAGATATAGGTTGATTTTTAAAGACTGTACTTGAACTTATTCATTTTATAACTCAAATTTTGTACACTTTGATCAAAATCCTTCATTTCTTTCACCCCCAGCACCTGACAACCACCTTTCTACTCTGTTTCTGTTACTAGTTAATAATTCTGTATATTAAAATTTCTCATTCAAACTAAAAATATATATAGTACTTGAATTGTGAATATTTACCTTAATTTTAACCTAACATAAATAAAATTCCTTTCCATATTGCTATGAAGGACAAAAGTTATCTCTGGACAGGTAAGTTATCAGTCTATTGATTTATCTATCTACCTATCTCTCCATCCATCTATTAATATAAACTGTTTCCTTTTCAGACAGATGTACCTTGATTTCCTGCCATTTTTCAGGAAGTAAACACAAATACTGTTTTCCTTGGCTCCTTAATATAAAGAGGGCAATATGAGCTTATAAAAAAATGGTAACCAAGCACATCTTGGACACTGCACAAATTTTTAGAGGCCTTTGTTACTATCTCCTCCTGGCCAAAGGAATTCAGGGATGTTTTAAAATGTGAGCAGTGGCCCCACTGCTAGGGGCAGCATTACTGACAAGCTGGTGGCAATGGGATTCACGCACAGGAAATAAAAATGATGTGGACAGAATGCAGAGAGCAATGGGAGGTAGATTTGTACAGAGGAAATCCTGGCTAGATTTTCCAATAGTGCTGCAGAAGCACTCTTCTGAGCTTTTTTTCTAAAATATTTTCTGGTATGTAAATTGAAAAGAGGTTTGGCTTAATTTCTTTTCTCTGTTTGCTGGGATTGAAGTAGTGAGTTGGAATGGGTGGAGGAAGAGAGCTATGAAAGTATTTTTAGGAAAAATAGCATCTTAAGAACCATTTCCTTGGCAGACCCAGTCACTGACATGTCAAATTAGAAAGATTCTGAAGAAAGAAATGTCAAATTATACTCCATCTGATTTCCCAATACAAACTGCTGGTCAGTCTAGCTCACAGGGTGAGGAAGAAAAAGAACTAGATAATGGGTGTGACACTATAGTAAGGAAACCAAGTACCATAGGTCAGAAGTTGTCACCTAGTGTGATTCATCTTGATTTAAAAGTCACCTAGTGTGATTCATCTTGTACTCTTTATGAGGTGGAGAGCCTGTCAATGAGACAGACAGACACAGAGAGAGAGACAGACAGACACACAGAGAGAGACAGAGACAGAGAGACAGAGAATGAAAGGGCAAGGGCAGATACCTCCTCCATAGCACTGATGAGATTCTGGGTGGACTTGCTGATTTCCCCTCCAGCAGGAGGCATTCCACTCCCGGGCGTGAAAAAGGCTGTGCTGGGTCCAGGATGCCCATTCATTTCCACAGTGTAACTGGCCTTCATAGGGCAACACATTTGGTTGTGTAAAATGAAATAAACCACGAAAACATAAAGTCCCTGCAAAAAAAAAAAAAAAAAAAAAAAGAAAAGAAAAAGAAAAGAACATCAGCATGTCAAAGTCAGTCCTGCTACCGTAGCTGAAGAATAAACATGGTTGTATTGGTCCATTCTCATGCTGCTATGAAGAAATACCCAAGACTGGGTAATTTGTTTTTCTTTCTCTTTTTTTTTTTTTTTGTTTGAGCTGGAGTTTTATTCTGTCACCGAGGCTGGAGTGCAGTGGCATGATCTTGGCTCACTGCACCTCTGCCTCTCAGATTCAAGTGATTCTCCTGCCTCAGTCTCCCGAGTAGCTGGGACTATGGGCGTGTGCCACCACACCTGGCTAATTTTTATATTTTTAGTAGAGATGGGGATTTCATCATGTTGGCCAGGCTGGTCTCGAACTCCTGACCTCAAGTGAGCCACCCACCTCAGCCTCACAAAGTGCTGGGATTACAGGTGTGAGCCACCGTGCCCAGCAAAGACTGGGTAATTTATAAAGAAAAGAGGTTTAATTGACTCACAGTTCCACATGGCTGGGGAGGCCTCAAGAAACTTAACATCATGGTGGAAGGCACCTCTTCACAGGGTGGCAGGAGAAACAATGAGTGCAAGGAGGGGAAATGCCAGATGCTTATAAAACCATCAGATCTCATGAGACTCACTAATTATCATGAGAACAGCACAGAGAAAACTGCCTCCATGATCCAATTATTTCCACCTGGTCCTGCCCTTGACACATGGGGATTATTATAATTCAAGGTGAGTTGTGGAGAACACAGAGCCAAACCATATCATTCCGCCCCTGGGCACTCCCAAATCTCATGTCCTCACATTTCAAAACACAATCATGTCCTTCCAACAGTCCCCCAAAGTCTTAACTCATTCCAGCATTAACCCAAAAGTCCAACTCCAAAGTCTTATCTGGGACAAGGCAAGTCCCTTCCACCTCTGAGCCTGTAAAATCAGAAGCAAGTTAGTTGCTTCCTAGATATGATGGGGATACAGACATTGGGTAAATACACCCATTCTAAATGTGAGTAACTGGTCAAAACAGAGGGGCAACAGACTCCATGCAAGTCCAAAATCCAATAAGGCAGTCATTAATCCTTAAAGTCAAAAAATGATCTTTGACTCTATATCTTACATCCAGGTTCATGCTGATGCAAGAGGTGGGTTCCTGTGGCCTTGGACAGCTCCACCCCTGTGGCTTTGCACATTACAGACCCCCTCCCAGCTGCTTTCACAAGCTGGCTTTGAGTGTCTGTGGCTTTTCCAGGCACACAGTGCATGCTGTTTGTGGATAAACCATTCTGGGGTCTAGAAGATGGTGGGCCTCTTCTCACTGAGGCAGTGCCCCAGTGGGGACTCTGTGTGGGGGCTCCAACCCCAATTTCCCTTCTGCATTGCCCTACCAGAGGTTCTTTATGAGGGCTCCACCCCTGCAGAAAACTTCTGCCTGGGTGTCCAGGCATTTCCATATACCCTCTGAAATATAGGCAGAGGTCCCCAAACTCAATTCTTGTCTTCTGTGTACCCACAGGACCAGCACCATGTGGAAGCTGCCAAGGCTGGGTGGGGGCTTGCACCCTCTGGTGCAATGGCCTGAGCTGTACCTTAGCCCCTTATAGTCATGACTGGACACATGGCACATAGCAGCGGGGCCCTGGACCAGGTCTAGGATACCATCTTTCTCTCATAGGCCTCCAGGCCTGTGATGGGAGGGGCTGCGGTGAAGGTCTCTAGCATGGCCTGGAGATATTTTCCCCATTGTCTTGGCGATTAACATTTGGCTCCTCATTACTTATGCAAATTTCTGCAGCCAGCTCAAATTTCTCCCCAGAAAATGGGTTTTTCTTTTCTACCGCATCGTCAGGCTGCAAATTTTCCAAACGTTTATGCTTTGTCACCTCTTGAATGCTTTGCTGCTTAGAAATTTCTTCCGCCAGATAACCTAAATTATCTCTCTCAAGTTCAAAAGTTCCACAGATTTCTAGGGAGGGGGTAAAATGACACCAGTCTTTTTGTTAAAGTATAGCAAGGGTCACCTTTACTCCAGTTCCCAACAAGTTCCTTGTCTCTATCTGAGACCACTTCTGCCTGGATTTCATTGTCCACATCATTATCAGCATTTTGGTTAAAGCTATTCAACAAATCTCTAGGAAGTTCCACACTTTTCCACATTTTCCTGTCTTCTTCCGAGCCCTCCAAACTGTTCCAACCTCTGCCTGTTACCCAGTTCCAAGGGCGCTTCCACATTTTTGGATAGCTTTATAGCAGCACCCCACTCTCTGAGGTACCAATTTACTGTATTAGTCTGTTCTCACACTGCTATAAAGAAATACCCGAGACTGGGTAATTTATAAAGAAAAGAGGTTTAATTGACTCAGTTCCACACAGCTGGGGAGGCCTCAGAAAACTTACAATTATGGCAGAAGGCACCTCTTCACAGGGAGGCAGGAGAGAGAATGCGTGCAAGCAGGAGAAATGCTAGATGCTTATGAAACCATCAGATCTAATGAGATGCACTCATTATCATGAGAACAGCATGGGATAAACTGCCCCCATGATCCAGCTGCTTCCATTTGGTCCTGCCCTTGACACATGGGGATTATTACAATCCAAGGCGAGATTTGGGTGGGGACATAGAACCAAACCATACCAATGGTTGAAAGCATTGTTGATTTTCCACAAGCATTCTTCAAATTCTACTAAAAGCTGAGAATTTACAGAACATGTTAGGAGTCTAGCAAGAGACCATGGCAAATTTTGAATGTCACAAAAAATTTAGTCAATGTAATTTAGGAAAACTGACCTCTCACTAACAAATTTTTTTTTTTTTTTTTTTTAAGACAAGGTCTTGCTGTGTCACCCAGACTGGAGTTCAGTTGGAGTGCAGTGGTGCAATCACAGCAGTGGTGCAACCTGCCTCCCAGGCTCAAGCGATACTCCCACCTTAGCCTGCTCAGTAGCTGGTACCACAGGCGTGTTTCACCATGCTTGGCTAGTTTTTTATTTTTATTTTTTGTACAGATAGGGTTTTGCCATGTTGCCCAGGCTGGTCTTGAATCCCTGAGCTCAAGAGATATGCCCACCTTGGCCTCCCATAGGGCTGGAATTACAGGTGCAAGCCACCATGCCCAGCTTCAAATTCTTTTCTTGGTAAAAACTTAAGTGATGCTGAAATCTAGCTTTATTAATACATGAAAACAGAATTGCAGAAGTATATCTGATTAGCTATGTACATTTTGTTTTAGAAAGCAAACTTCTTAACTTCCAAAAAAGTACCATATTTTCCCATCTATTTCACTTATTTCCATTTTTTTCTTAGGAAAATGCTGAAACTGGGGTACTAATAGTGATCCATTCACATTGTAGATTTCTGGATGGGCAGCATTAATCAAGCCTCTGATTTCATTTGTATATCTCACCTACTTATCTCATTTGAAAATAGAATCACTGGTTAGGGACTCAGCAGAATTCAGTAGATTGCTTAATATTTGGCATGCCTTGCCTCACAGTAAATGTTACATAAGGATAAAGCTAACGCATGCATTCTTAAAGAGCTGCTGGCCCTTTAAATTCTTTTGCGACCCAGTCAAACTCTTGACAATTGCTCGGCTTTCGTCACAGACAGCAACTCAAAATTTGTATTGCTGTTCCTGACATCGCCTACACTGGCTCTCATTCATGGTCTCTACAAAGGATCTACTGTATACTTCTTCAATAGTGTGTCTATAAAGCTTGATAATTGTGACCTTTATGTTCAGCCAATAAAATATGTTAAATTGTGCCTCTTGTATCTATTTATCCTGATGTTTCGGAAGCAAGTAAGAATCTCAATTAAATAGTTACTAAAATTATTAAATACATAAAAATAAAAGCAAGGCATTCAGCTCATTAAAGAAGAAAAGGAGTTAACATCAAGATTTTTCAGAAAACATGAATAAGTATCTTCATTTTGCGAAAAATGGCATTCTCCCGTGGTTCCTAACATTTCTGGGAGTGTAGAAGCAATAATTTTCTTGTGGGCCTGAAACTTACCTCTGTTGGTATAATCATAAAAAGTCTATTAGAAAATACCCAGGAACTAAGAATTACAAACAACTTTTATAAAAGTGAAATTAGAGGGCAATGCTCTAGGTATGTAGGCTAGTGTTTGATTTCTACTGCCACTTCTGGAATACTATTATAATTTAGTCCTTTCTCCCCTTTCTACTCAAATGATCCCTTCTTGGGTTGGCATCTAATCTGTATTGTTAAAAAAATATGTTTTAAAATCAGTGGTTTATCTGCTAAAAATACTTTAAAGTGTAATTGCTCTAACCATGATCTAAAAGTAAACAAACATGTATTTCCCTTTGAATTAGAGTTGTTTGTTTTTTTGGAAACAATAATAATATTCTAAATTGTGTATGATAATAAGTGAATTAGTTTCATGTGAAAAGGACATCATGAACATTAGCAGAAACAAATCTTCCTGAAAATACTCACACACATCCAAAATTTTTCTTGTACAACAAACTTTTCACATGGGTATGACCTAATTAAATTGGCTACAGCAATAGACAAAACAGGAAAAAAATAAAACTGTCAGCCTTAAAAATTGTGCAAACGTTACTGATTTATTTCAGGATTTCTCTCAGTGTTGTGAAGTGATAGGGTAAAAGCTAGATCGGGAAACAAAATCCATGCTTTAAAATCCATCTCTGAGGACCCATTTGTTAAAACAGTGTATTCTCCCTCTTGTTTGTTTTTATATCTAGCCTTTTGTGTTTCAGGAAAGAACTGCCTGCTGAAAATAACTTGCATGTGAAAGCTGCATGTTTTTTTTTCTTAAAAGCATAGAAATATACAGTAAATATTGTGAATCTTTTAGATGTGCTGCAGGAAACACAAATGCTTAAAATGGAAAGAAAAGAATGTTTAAATGCAGATTGTATGACATTTGCCTGTGTCCAGCCCATGCTGGGCAAATATAGAAAATGGACTTTCATTATCCAAAGTACTCAGCTGTGGAGGTTTCTGACCTCAGGATAAAAACAAGTCCCCGTTCCAAACACTGCATGTTAAATCTCAGGCTCCCTTTTGTATGCCAGTCTGTGAAAGAATTATAAGAGAGAATCTGGATTCTCAATTATTTAATCCAATATTGCTGATCACCCACTATGTGCATTGCCAAGCACTGAGACGTAAGGATAAAATATTTGGCTCCTAATCTCAAGTTACTCACAAATACAACAATACCTTACAATATAACAGCTTAACTGTTTTAGAAGCTGGACCTATATAATCCATCTGTTCTTCCTATTCTTTACCTAGTGAAAGCTTACAGGGAAGGGAATTCTTTCTATGCATTACCATTTTGATTATTTTGTTGGCTCTCCTACTACAATCATAAAAAATGCTTTCAAAAGTCTTTCGTTAGATTGGGCGTGGTGGCTCATGCCTGTAATCCCAGTGGCTTGGGAGACCAAGGTGGGAAGATCACTTGAGACCAGGAGTTTGAGACTAGCCTGGGCAACCTAGAGACCCCATCTCTACAAAAAATAAAAAAGAAATTAGCCAGGCATGGTAGCACACACCTGCCATCCCAGCTACTCAGGATGCTAAGCAGGAGGACTGCTTGAGCCCAAGAGGTTGAGGCTGCAGTGAGCCATGTTTGCATCACTGCACTGCAGCCTGGGTAACAGAGCCAGAACCTGACTCTAAAAACAAACAAGAAAGTGTCCTCAGTAATATTTGGATTGACCACACCCACTATTGATGGTAGCGATGGCCCATCTGGAGTGGCTACTGTGGAGATGCTGGCTGCAGAAGGGGAGGTATGGCTGGGCTTTGAACTCCATAGAGCTGGTGGGGGGCTGGGAGCAGGCAGGAGCCCTGTCAGCAAGCAGGTGCCACTGCAGCCACCCAAGCTGCAGCTGCAGACCTGGGCATCTCTGCACTCTCAAGGGCCCAGGAAGCCCCCCACTGCCCCTGCAGGCTCAGAAATGCCTGCTCCCACTGCCTGGCCTCTCCACACTCCCAGTGCCTGCTCCAATCTCAGAGCAAAGTTGAGGCCAACCCTGGGCACTGTTGCAACCCAGCCAGGTATGCACACACTCAGGGAAGCACTGACATACTAGCCCTCTGCTGCCTTGACCCCCTCCAGACTTAGAATGCCAATGAACATGGGAGGGAGGCTGAGGGGGGCTGAGGGCAGCTCAGCACTGGCCTGCAGGCACCCCTCCGTATGAATGGCCTGGGCATCATGAACAGTGGCATGAGGCAGACTGGCTCTGGAGTAGAGGGGGAAGGCCCCTGTTGAGGCCCCACCTTCAAGCTGGGGAAGGCCTGAAGCCTGGGGGCCAGGCTGTCAGTCCTGCAAACTGGCGTGGGAACTTATGGTGCTTTTTCTAGGCCCACCTATGGCCACCCATGAACCAATCAGCATGCACTTCCTCCCTCTGAAGCCCATAAAAACTCCAGATTCAGCCAGACTTGAGCACTTGATGGGACGACTTGCCTGTGGAGACAAGCTACCTACTCTGGTGTCTCCTCTCTGCTGAGAGCTGAGCAGACGTAGGGATGACCAGCTGCGGAGAGGAGCACTGCGAGTCTCCTCTGAGCTCTATCACTCAATAAAGCTCCTCTTCACCTTTCTCATCTCCCACTTGTCTGCATACCTCCTTCTACCTGGGCATGGGACAAGAACTTGGAACCTGCCTAATGGCAGGGCTGAAAGAGCTGTAACACAAACAGGGCTGAAACACACCCCTTCCTTGCCATATTGCAGGCAACAAGGAGAGAAGAGCTGTGGCTCCTTGGGGAGCCCAGACCTAGGAGTGCCCCAAGCCAGGGCAGTGACACCCTCTTTGGGGCTCTGCAGTTCCTGACATTTCCAAGCTTCTGGGCATGACTGTGTTCCCTGGTGCCAGCCATGGAAGCTACTTGCGGCATGCCTAGTCCAGCCACAGCCTCACAGACAGCCAGTGCCTGCGGCGGTGTCTGGAGCTGCCAGCTCCACCACTGTGTGCAGTGGCCGGACCCCATACTTGCTCATTCACACAACTCTCGCCACTCCACTAGCCCTTGGCAGGCATGGGATCCAGGCCAGTAGCATGAGCCAAGCGCACTCTGCCAGGCTGAGCAGGCCCAGTGGGCCTGAGCAAAACTCGGGCAAAGGCATCACTGGCCACAGAGGTTTCCAGCTGGCAAAGCGAAACCCCAAGGATCCCGTAACACTATGACCAATTCTGTATTTCTTTTGATTCAAGAATTTAAACTTATTAAAAAACATTCAGTGAGACACAAATGAAATCATAATAGTCTAAAGGAGTTAATAAATGTTCTTGACGTTATCAAGGAGTAAAATAAGTACAAGAGATTCTGGACAATTATCTCAAAAATTTTTATCAGTTCCGTACGAGATAGGAAAGAATCAATATTACCATTGCACAAATGTAACCAGGAAGTGGGGTGGGGTGGGAAGAAGTGGTTAAAACAGGAAAGTGATTAAGCTGGGCTTTACACTCTTTTAAGACCTTTTTACAAGTTCTCCAAGGTTCAACAACTCCTAGTTGAGGGACATCTTCAGGTTTCAGATGAGTTCTCCAAATCAGTGTGGATTCCTGAGACAATGTGGAATAAGGGACTCAGAGGAATGAAATCTCCATTCAAATTATGCTCTCTTCATCTCAAAAATTACAAATTTGGAATTAAAAAAGGAAGACCTTCCTTTAAGCTGTAACCTCCTAGAAAGTAAGAGACCATGTCCAGTTCACTGTTTTATTTATTTATTTTTGTTTATAGTATGGTCCCTGGCATGCAGGAGGAGCTTAGGAAATATTTGTTAAATAAGGAATTATGGCTTTTAATTTCATCAGATGGACAGAGTAGGAAGGGGTAGAGACAGTCATGGGTCTGAGGGATGTGTTGGTTTCAGTCCTCTAATTCTATCACCACTATAGCTAGGTATTTCAGTAGTTGTTCAATACTACTTTTGTTTCAGCATAGTCTTTCTGTTGCAACATGCAACATGTGCCACGGCTTCATGGCAGAATGAAGCATCCCTTCCTGGCCGGGTCAATGCTTTTCTGGGTTGGTGTCTTCCTGGCAGTATGGTCACTTTGTGCTGAGCCCTCAGGTGACATCCTGGCTGTCTCTGGCTTTTCTGCTGAAACCGAGTTTGCATACTGCCATGCTCCTTCCTGTGGCTACATCTCCTTAGAGGGCTTGTTGCTTTTGCTGTCCCCTTGGCAGACACCCCTGGGAAGTCTTTGTGATCTCTTGTTTCTGGCTTCAAACAGCTCTTGGGCTGCTGACCTACTGCTGTTTTGCATCACCAATGACTTAGCAGCAAAGATAACGGATATTGTGACAGTGACAGAATTGAAAAAACAAATATATACAGTATTTCTGCATTTGTATATTTTTCAGGTATGTGAAGAGTAGGCATTTAATCTCTAATTGCTTCATCTTTAAAAACTACTCTTAGTTTTTTTCATTTAAAATTGCTTTTGTTGATGGTCTTATTTACAATATTGCTTTTGTTGATGGTCTTATTTATAATAAGAATCCACAATCTAACTGTGTATTAAATATATGGAAAAAGGAAACAAGTGAGTCCATCTTGATAGCTATAGGTTAGTACAACTGAAATACTTGGAAATCTATGTAAGCAATTATTGCTCAAATGCTTTTTAAAATATTTGCATGGTTTAAGTAATTAACTAGTATTCACCATGGGTTTGTCAAATTCTTCTATAATTACTTAATAATTTAGGGGACACTATTCAAAACTAGTAGAGATAATAAAAGAAGTCTGCTGGATTCAGACATGTCTATCATTGAATATCTAGGCAGCAGGCCTTCACTTTTAAGGTTTGGACAGATGTCTATTCTAAATTTTGCAATTCCTAGGAACAACTATTTTGTAGTTTTTAAATTATAAATATCCAGTATACATCAAGGTATTCTTCTTTTTATACACCAAGGTTTCTATCTGGAATTTAAGAACATATTTCTCTGTGTGTCACTTATGGACATAAGAAACATTAGGTTAGAGTCTCTTAGTGGTAAATACCCATAAGTGAAAAGGTAAGTATTAGGACATGCTTCAGTAATCTCATTTCCAGATAATATGATCCCTGTTCTTCAGCCTTTCCTTTTGAACCTATTTTACAGTGCTTTGTCTCTGAGACTCTCAGTGTTCTTCACGATTCTGTTAAGTTTCAAAGCATGGAACGCTAATCAGTCATGATAGGACTTATCAGGAGCCAGACTATTTCTGACAAGATAGAAGGAACTGAAAAGTAAGTTTTTCACATATTACAAGAATCCAAACTCCCTCACCCCACTAACCCTGCTTGGACAGTTTCCTAGATTTAAAAACTTTCCGAAGTACAAATCTGGGTGGTTGGATTGAGGGGTAGAGAAGATTGGAGGTGGTCAAATGGTATTGAGGTGGGACTTAATAATATAGAAAAGGTTTGGCATCCAAGGATAATTTTTTTAAAAGTTTTAATAAAAACTGGAGAAAAGAATTGAGTTGGTATTGTCTTTCAATAGGAATTTTTTTAAAAAATTACAAAAATACCAAATTGTGCTGTAATAAATAAGTTTATTTATTTAAATCTTGTTATAAGTAGTCTTAAACATAGTTTTGGTCAGTGTCCTTTAATTACCTTTTTGAAAACAAGGCCTTAAGAGTTTAGCATTCAGATATCTTTCTCATTGTATGGATAAGTTTAATTGGCCAGTGATAGGTGACCAAAGAACAGTATTGATGATGATGAAAGGGGAAAATTTGATGACCCCATTCCAATAAAAATAAGGGAGGAGAAGGGATCACTTTGCTGTAGAAGCTAAATTAAATTTCATACATGTTTGAGGTGAAAATATGTGAGATATTTTAAGTACCCCACTGAAGATGAACAGAGAAGGCAAGGTTAGAATGTGAGTGTAGAGAATAGCTGTGTAGTGGTGAAAGCTGAAGCCACATGGGTGTATGACTTTTTAAAGAAGACACTTTATAGAGAAAAAAAGCTGAGTGCTCAGGATTAAACACAGCTGGAGGACATGAACAGGAAGAAGAACCAGTGAAGTAAACAAGGAACAACTGACTGGTCAGGCAAGTCAGATTAAGGACAGCCACAACTATATCAGGGAAGCCAAGGGAAGATTTTGTTCCCAGAGAATGAGGTGGTCCACATTGTCAAAACAGACATCAACGAGAAAGAGAAAGAGGCATTTGTTCATTTCAGAAGTAACTGATGTCTCTGGAAAAAAACCACAATTACAATAGAGAGAGTGGTGAGAATAGGCTGAACTATGTAACATGTACTAGTGTCAAAAAAAGGTGTCAGGTTAGGGGAATAATCTGACTCGGTCCATTAAATCAGCCAGTTTCATAACTACATGATAACTACATGTTACTCCTTCTAACCCATCCACTTCAATCATTATTTTCCTTATTCAGAGCAAAAGACTATATAGCACACAATTAAATCTCTTTAAACTACAAACTGAATCAGGTGTTCCATTTGAAGAGAAATACTGAATGCACACTGCAAACTTCACATTCTCTGCAATGCAAGACTAGTGTGGTGTGCTTTCCTGCAAATGAGGCGCCTTATCTCACACCAATGTCCCTTCTAGAGATACCCGATTTTTGTATTCCTGACTTATTCTTGTCCCACAAGTGGCTGAAGGGAGTCCGTTTGCCAAAGATACATATATACTGGGCTTCTAAATCTTTTATGCTGCGAATAACAGGAAAAAAACTCAAAAACTTTAAATATATTATTGACTTCATTATAATGGAATTTCATATCAAAGGTGACCTAAATGGTCTTGTTTTAGAAACATTCTCATGTGACTCCATTCTAAGACAATGATATAGTCCATGTAGACTCTTACAGAAATGTGCAACTTCTCATGCTATGCTTTGCGGTACCGAAAGACATAGGTGTAAACTATGCCCTGAAGAGATAAGAAGTTTACCAATACAGTGGGCACGGTGGCTCACGCCTGTAATCCCAGCACTTTGGGAGGCCAAGGGGGGTGGATCACTTGAGGTCAGGAGTTCGTGACCAGCCTGGCCAACATGGTGAAACCCTGTCTCTACTAAAAACACAAAATTAGCTGGGCGTGGTGGCGCACACCTGTAATCCCAGTTACTCGGGAAGCTGAGGCACAAGAATTGCTTGAACCCAGGAGGTGGAGGTTGCAGTGAGCCGAGATGGTGCCACTGCATTCCAGCCCAGGTAACAGAGTGAGTCTCCATTAAAAAAAAAAAAAAAAAGTTTACCAATAAAATTGGCAAAATGACAAATTCTGGGAAGTCTCACTAGCAGATAAATATTCCTTGAGGTATCATACTTCTTGGAATTTTTGCATTTATGGCTTTGAGATAATATAGCATCTAAACAGAAATAAATATTGTAATAATTCCAGCATATATACTGTCAAAAGATTATGTTATTATTTTCGAATACTCTTTTCTGATGACGGTTTAGTAGACAAATCATTTAATATCTTTTTGTTGCTATTTTCTTATCAGTGAAACAAGGTACCTAGGAGTTCTCTAAGGATGTTCTATAGAATCATTGATTTATTAGCAAAATGCTAAGACTCAATAGATGTTTTAATTTAAAAAAATAAAAATTTAAAAGGAAACCAAGTTCATATTTATTGCAGAAGGAGAAACAAGAAAGAAAGAAAATACAGAGAAGCCCCCCAAAATTGATATCAAATTTTAGCACTCAGAAATAACCACTCCAGCTTGGATATAAACTTTTGTAAAATTACAATTTCTACAGAAGGTTTTTTTTTTTTCTCCAACCCATTAATTATGTAACGAGATGCTTTCACATGTAAGCACTTTTTTGGAATAAGAGCTGAAGTTGGATTTATGGTTGGGCAATCACTAGGGTAACCTCAGATCCTGGTTTGCTTGTGACAGTCCTGGTTTGAGTGGGATTCTTGGGTTAGCCTGTTGTCTCAGCATTTTTATTAGCATCACCCCATTTCACTCAACCGGCAATGACAGTGAATTATATGGCAAACTAGTAATTGCTTGCCAAGGGACCAGCATTGTAGAAGCCATCCTATTTGATACAGCAGGACTAGCAACTTTATCCTTACATAAATCCAGATTCTAACCAGCCAGCAATTTAAGTTCTCTCTTAATCATCTTTGGTTCATTCACTGAGTAAATACTAATAGCTAAGTGTCCACCTGGTAATGCACTGTAGGCTCCATGCAGGCAGTGAACAGAACAGGCTTGGTCTTGCCTCCAAAGTGTTTCATGGCCACTCATGTAGTCTAATGATTGGAATTCTACCAGGAGTTCCTCTGATCCCTGAATCTCAGACCACTGCTTGAACAGGAAAACAGTAAAGTGGAAGATGGGTCCAAGTGAAGGCTTTGCCTAAATTTAGGGAAGTCCTTCCAAATATTTTAATATTTCCTCAACAAAATAATGTTGTATACTATTCTTTAAAAGTTTTTGAGTGTCTACTATATTGGAAACTCCGTGAACACATAAAAGGATGTAAAATATATGGTACCTGCTTCAAAGAGCTACACTCAGTTAAAATATGAGGCATATGAAGCCTAACTCAGTTACAATATGAGGCAGTTAAAAATATGAGGCATATGCATACAGTTAAGTCCTGTGGCCTAGAATGCCTGCCATGATGTGGGTCCATACTCCCGAATTACTTTCCCAACAGAAAATTTTCAACTTTATCAAGAGCAAGTAAGTATTAAGTGAGGTCCTGTGTCACCCATCTTGTGATGAAAGTCGAATGGAAAACAAAGGGCTGGGTACAGTGGCTCAAGCTTGTATTCTCAGTACTTCGGGAGGCTGAGGCAGGAGGATCGTTTGAGCTCAGGAGTTCAAGGTCACAGTGAAAAAAAAAGAAAAGAAAAAAGGATAAAAGAAAAGGGAAAACAAGAATTTCATATACATATTTATTGTACAGCCAATTTTTCATAGCTCAGTTTCTGGTAGTGCCACTTTTAATTGCCATGACCTCAAATCAATCTTGTTTTAAAAAGTACATTTTTAAACAGAGCATTTCTTTTTCTTAGACTATAATAAAGAAAATCAGCAAAATGACTATTATTTCTACTTCTAAAGGAAATGGAGTGATCAATTCTTGTAATCGGTAATTTGACAAAAAAAAAATCCAAATAAAGATTTTAGTCCAGCCCCAAGCTTAATTTTCTTCACTGAAAATAGCCAGTCTCTTGTAAAGAACAGGGTGGTTTAAAGTCTGATATCTTGGAATGAATCTCAGCTCTGCTGCTTGCTAATTATCATTATGTGTAACTACACTTTATTTATATGAACCTCAGGTTTTTAAATCTGGGAAATAGGAATTTCAATACCAATTACTTCCATGGATTTTTATGCATCTCAAATAAAATGTACTATATATATTTGTAAGCTGTAGATCAAATTTATAAAGAAAGGTGATATTGTTGTTTTTACTACTAAAAGAATTTGCACAAAGTTGATCTCATCCTTAACCTGGTTGATTGATTTCTTTGTACAGCACATTCCTACCAGTTGAGGTGGCCTGTCACAAAGCTGTCTTCTGAGAAATAACATAACATTACAAGGCCAAGCAGGATCTTCGTGGTTGAATATTTTACATGGCTAAGAACCACTTCTTTCCCAGAACTGGTAGAGAATGTGAACCAAGGTGTTGTTCTGCCTTAAGTGTAGGTCTAAATACAATTCTTGACCACCTTCCTTAAGGCATTGGCACCTCTTTTGATTCACCAATAAGGTTTATTCTTTATTGAGTCATTTCAGAAAATGGTAGGGGGCAATGGGGGAGGTGTTAATGTTTCAGTGGTTCCCTAATACCTTCAGAATAGAGAACAGAATTTTGTAATTTGGCTAATAAAGCCTCTGTGGTTTGGGCTTCATCTGCCACCACTCCCTGCCTCAGATTCTCCACTACAGGCATACTGAACAAGGCCACCCGCTGCCTCAGATTCCCCACTCCAAGCATACTGAACCAGCCATACTTTCAATTCCTCAAGATGTGCTGTGCTTCTCCTCAGGTTTGCCCCGTGGACTTGTGGTTCCCTCTGCTGCTCTTCCCTGACTACCTGCTAATCCTACTTATCAGTTAAGTATCAACTTCCTCCACGGTGTGGAGATGCTTCTCTGGCCTCCCCACCACCCCATACTGGGTTAGGTAACCCAATACTATACCCTGCACAATCCCTGTTCACAGCCCTTATTATGCTCTACCCTAATGTCACATCATCATCCATCAACTTCTTCAAGCAAGAAAACTGGATTTCTGCAATGTCGTAGCCCAGCATGGTGCCCTGCAAATAGCAAGTTTTTCATAAATAGTTGTTGGGTAGATGAGTGAATATATGAACTCCAGAAAATCCTGTATTGCCTGGGGCCTAGAAAACAAGGGCAGGAAAAACCAGATTCCCTACAGGAACAGCTTCTATGAATTAAAAGCTCACTCTTAACTAAGAAATGGGTCGAATTGTATCATCTATGCCATTAATACGTCTTTCCAGAAATTTTGAAATACTTAAATTGGGATGCTTTCTTTGCAAGCTGCTCCTATGACTCAGATCCCAAGTAAGTGAGGGTATGAAGGTATGTAATCAGATTTTATAGGCTGGGCCTAAAAACACCTATAGTTGGAAGGGATGAAAGGCATGTTATAGGAAAGGCAACAAAAGCTGAATTCTGTGTGTATGTATGTATGCGTGTGCATGTTTAAAGCCCCTGGGAATGTATGTAAAAGCATGCCAAATTTTACTACTTTATTGGGTTAAAATAATTTTAATTTTAGTACACAAGGAAATGTCTATGTAGAAAAATTAAATTTTCCTTTTTTTTTTTTTGAGATGGAGTCTCACTCTGTCTCCCAGGCTGGAGTGCAGTGGCACGATCTTGGTTCACTGCAACCTCTCCTTCTGGTTCAAGCGATCCTTCTGCCTCAGCCTCCCAGGTAGCTGGAATTACAGGTGCCCAGCCCTGTAGCCAAATGCCCAGCTAATTTTTGTTTTTCTTGTAGAGACGGGGTTTCACCATGTTGGCCAGGCTAGTCTCAAACTCCTGACCTCAAGTGATCTGCCCACCTTGGCCTCCCAAGAAAAAGAAAATTTTCTAAAATTAAAAAATTAAATCTCAAATTTCCAATTTTGGTTTTCTTTAGGTAGTTTTGCATGTCTTTCATGCAGAGAGTTATTTATACCTTGACTTTAAATTTCACTACTCTTATAAGAGAACATATTTTTATAAAATTAGTCTAATATAGATTGTAATTTTTAGAACAAATAAAACTTTGGGATTTATAAGACAAAGAAATAAAATCTTCATATTCTCTGAAAAAGTAATCTTAACATAAGGAGACATTCTAGGTTTGTATGAGGAAATGTTTGTACAATTAATAAAAATAATTCATTAATATTTATTTACAGATCTTTAGTGAAAAATAGTGAATCTATATATTCCTCCCCATGGCAAAAGGATGATTGTGATCCTTTAAATGATTTGTCAATAATAGCAAAGTCTGAGCACAAAGAAGCAGTAGGCAGTTGGGCGCAGTGGCTCATGTCTATAATCTGAGCACTTTGGGAGGTCCAGGCTGGCAGGGTGGGGATCACTTCAGCCTTGTAGTGAGGTCAGCATGGGCAACATGGTGAAACCCTGTCTTTACAAAACATACAAAAAGTTAGCCAGGCGTAGTGGTGCATGCCTATAATCCCAGCTACCTGGGATGCTGAGGTGGGATGATTGCTTGAGCGTGGGAGGTTGAGGCTGCAGTGAGCGATGATCAGGCCACTGCACTCCAGCCGAGGTGACAGAATGTGACTCTGTCTTTAAAAAAAAAAAAAAGAAAGAAACAGCAGGTCATTCCTTTAAAACGTATGACCCAGAAGAAACAGAGTTCTCTGTGCTTGCCTACTTTTCTTCCCTTGAAGAATCAAGACACTTATCTTTCCATTTTACATGCTATTTCCTCTTCCTTACAGATTTTACACATGTGTGAAATTAATAGGGTTGATATAGTAGTAGTTGGGTCATTTTCATTTTATTAAATTATTAGTTTATGGAACTGAAGTCAGTGGCATACTGAGGATTTACCTTTTTTTTTTTAAAGCATAGCTACACTTTTTGAAAAGGGCACCCTCTTGGTACTAAAAGCACAGTTATTGCCTAATTAATGATAAATACATTTCTTTAATACACTGTGTGATGGGGCAACTTCTGTATAAAATCCTGACAAATTAAGTCCTGAATTAAAAACATACTTATGGCAGTAGCAAATCAAAGGTAGTGGGATTCGCAAAAGTTTAAGATATAAGAACCAGCACACGAAAGAGGAAAGGTGATTTCTATCTCATTGCGTTTGTGTATGTGCCACATACTATATCAGAGTCTTTGTAACATTGTCGTCCACATCTTCCAACAGTCTAATAAGGTAGGAATTACCATCCTTCATCCTAGGAGCCTTCAGAGAGGGTCAGTAACTTCTTCAAGTACATGGTTCTCCTTAGCAAGCTCAGAAACCTGGATGTGAGGTGGCTGGAAGCACAAGGATATTTGTAGTTCCCTTCTATTTCAGCAGTGAGTAGCTTAGGATAGTGGCAAAGTCCAGGGTGGGACCAGAGATGTGAGTACTAGAGGTGGCATTACTGGAGCAGGAGAGCGCCAGATGAATCATCTATAGATACTGAGTCACCAGGATGGCCCAGGCCACCTAGGGTGACCCCTTCTCTCTCCTCCCCTGGCCCCAAGTCCAATCTATCACCAAGTCTAGTCAATATCACCTCAGAATTATCTCTTGAACCTCCAACTTCTCTTCAAGTACATTGCTAATATGTTAGTTGAAAACACAATAATCACTTAAGTCTTTGCTACCTATATAACAAACCTGCACATGTACCCCTAAACCTAAAATAAAAGTTAAGAAAAAGAAAACACCATGATATCACACCTTCACTTGGACAAAAATCTCACTATCAGCTCACTCCCTAGTCTCTTCCCCTCCTCTCCTACAATAATTCTCCATAATAGAAGATGCAACTTCACTACCTATAACACTTTAATGATTACCACTACTTTCAAGATAAAGACCTAAATCTTAGCTTGTCTTATAGGCCTCTGCATAACCTGAATTCTGCCCACTTTTTCAATGTCATCATTACCCCTCCTTCACTGTCCACATCTAGCTCCACTCATCTGATTTCCAGTCTCCACCTCAGTGCCTTTGCACGTTCATTAACTCAGTCATTCCACGAATATTTATCTTGCAGGTGCTGCCCTCTCCCCCTTACATGCTGCTCCCTTTGGCTGGAACACTATTCTTGAATGGAGAGTCCCTCCTGGGCCTGGTGCCACCTCATCAGCCATCTGATTTCACTTCCTCAGCAATTCCCCCAATTAAATGGCATTCTTCTGATTATGCATTCACAACACCCCATACTGTTCTCTTGTAGAACTTTTCACAGTTTATAACAATATTTGTGTGATTATTTTATTCAAATCTTCCTCCCACAGTAAAATGCAACCTCTGTGATTTTATGCATTCTGTTTGGGACCATTCCTGTTTGGTTCTCCATTGTACCCTCAGAACTTAATGCAGTCATCTATGTAATGAATACCTTCGAATGAATAAATGATGAGAGAAGATACTTGTTGAAATCTTTTCAGAAATACCTAAAATGTGATTTGTAAATGTATTAGTGATGAGGATAACAATAAAAATCAAATTTATAAAAAAATTCCAAGGACCTTCTAATTAAAGCCACATTGATTTTTGATTTTTAATATAAATAGTTAAAATAAATTCAACAATTTGTTCTATACAGAAAAAAATCCAGTAAACTAATGACAAATGATCATTTAGGTAGCCAGTGAGAGTCAAGAATCTGTCATGCCAATGGAACAGAACAGAGACCCCCAAAATAAAGTTGCACACCTACAATCAACTGACCTTTGACAAAGTTGACAAAAATAAACAATGGGGAAGCATATCTATTCAATAAATGGTGCTAGGAAAATTGGATAGCCATATCCAGGAGAATGAAACTGGACTCCTAACTTTTACCACATACAAAAGTTAACTCAAAGTGGATTAAAGATTTACATGTAAACCTCCCAAACTACAAAAATCCTAGAAGAAAACTTAGGAAATACCCTTCTTAGACATTGGGCTACTCAAGGAATTTATGACTAAGTCCTCAAAAGCAAACGTAACAAAAACAAAAATCGACAATTGGGACCTAATTAAACTAAAGGGCTTTTATATAGCAAAAGAATCTATCAACAGAGGAAACAGACAACCTACAGAATGGGAGAAAATATTTGCAAACTATCCATCTGACAAAGGACTAATGTCCAGAATCTATAAGTAACTTAAACAAATCAACAGAAAAACAAACAGACAACCCCATTAAAAATTGGACAAAGGCCGGGCATGGTGGCTCATGCCTGTAATCCCAGCTACTGGCAAGGCTGTGGAGGGAGAATCCCTTGAACCCAGAAGGCAGAGGTTACAGTGAGCCGAGATCATGCCACTGTACTCCAGCCTGGGCAACAGAGTGAGACTCCATCTCAAAACAGCAACAACAACAAAAAGAAAAACCAAAAAAAAAAAAAAAACCCAAACAGACACTTCAAAAGAAGACATACAAGCAGTCAACAAACATATGAAACAATGCTCAACATCATTACTCATCAGAGACACAAATAAAAACCATAATGAGATATCATCTCATACCAATCTTAAAATGTCAGAAAATAACAGCTGTTGGTAAGGTTGTAGAGAAAAGGGAATTTTTATATAAGTTGGCGAGAATGCAAATTAGTTCAGTCCCTGTGGAAAGCAGTTTGGAGATTTCTCAAATAACCAAAAATAGAATTATTATTCTATCCAGCCATCCCATTACTGGGTATAAGCCCAAAGGAAAATAAATTGTTCTACCAAAAAGACATCTGCATTCATATTATTATCACAGCACTATTCACAACGCCAAAGACATGGAATCAACACAGGTTCCCATCAATGGTGGATTGGATAAGAAAAATGTGGTACATATATACCACGGAACACTATGCAGCCATAAAAAATGGAAATCACATCCTTTGTGGCAACACAGGTGCAGCTGGAGGCCACTATCTTAACCAAATTAATAGAGAAACAGAATCAAATACCGCATGTCCTTGCTTATAAGTGGAACTAACTTTGACTACACATGGACACAAGGATGGGGATAAACACTGGTGATCCCAAAAGGGGGAAGGATGAAGGGGTAAAGTTGAAAAACTACTTATAGGGCACTATGTTCACTACTTGAGGGACAGGATAATTAGAAGCCCAAACCCCAGCATCATGCAATAAATCCATGCAACAAACCTGCACATGTACCCACTGAATCTAAAATTTAAAAAATGAAAAGAGTCTGTCATTCAGATTCCTTTTCAGTAACCAGTAACCCAGATACTTTATGTTTTGATGTCTCCTATTCAAGACATGAAGACTTTTTTTTTTTTTTTTGAGATGGAGTTTCACTCTTGTCACCCAGGCTGGAGTGCAATGGCACAATCTCGGCTCACTGCAACCTCTGCCTCCCGGGCTCAAGCAATTCTGCCTCAGCCTCCCAAGTAGAGCTGCCCACCACCACGCCCGGCTAATTTTTATATTTTTAGTAGAGACAGGGTTTCACCAAGTTGGCCAGGCTAGTCTTGAACTCCTGACCTCAAGTGATCCACCCACCTCAGCTTCCCAAAGTGCTGGGATTACAGGCATGAGCCACCGTGCCTGGCCTCTTTTTTTTTTTTTTTAATTTAGAAATATACCAGTTTCTCTCCCAAAGTGGAGAGAAAGGGGTGTTATCAGATGACTTTAGCTTCATGGAAATACCCCTTTTTTCCTATTTAATTTTTCTCTAATTTTACAGAGCATTTTTTTCATATTTTGTTTTACAGTCACTAAAAAATTTGGATTATCTGTAGTTCCAACTTCTGACCACCAATCCCACTCCAAAATCAGGGAGGCAGCAAGGGTTATGAGAAGTACACAGATCTCTCGAACAGGCCAATGTCTAAGAAGAGTATTTCTTAAAAATTTTTTTCTTTTCTTATTACAATTATGACTACATAAGAAGGGTATTTCTTGAATGGAGGTCTGTGTTCTCTCGGACTCTAGTCTCAGTTGAACTCCAGTCTCAGCTCTGACACTAAATAGTGTTAAAAACTCAGGGTTCCAATTTCCTCTTCTGCAGAATCAAGGTGTGCCATAGACTGGATCATGTCAAAGAAAGTATTTCTAGCATTAAAATTTGATTTTTTTTAATAGTTGAAATGAACAACATAGTTGCAGAACTTATATTCTGTCTCCTCTTGGAGTATACCACAAAGAAGCTTCAACCTTTGAATTTTACTTTCTATAGACAACTAATCCATTTCTTCAGCCAAGCATAAATCCCATCGTAAATTAACACATCATGAATACTTGAATAGTGGTCAGTTTTCTGCACAGTATTGTTGAAATGAAGTTGTTTTTGAGCCTGTAAAACTAAGGATCAAACTTTGATCTATGATGTCGCTCAAAATAAAGGCAGACTTTAAAATATACTTGAGAGAAAACCAACAAACAGTACTATACCCTACCCATCATTAAACTAGTGGTGAATACAATAAGGGCAAGTAATTATAGAACTCACAGGCAGGGGAGAACTCTTCCTTTTCCAAAATGCTTTCTAATTTAGCCTGCTCATGGCCTGCATGACAGATAATCACAGTGGGGAGAAAATTTAAAAGTAGATGTTTAATAATGATTTTTGCTGTTCTCGCAACATACATCAAAATCATGTGTTAGAGAAGAATGAACACCTCTAGTAAATGTTAACCATATTTGTTTACAAAGAAAGGAAATGAATTTCAGAGATAGTTCTAACTCTCTGTTCTAACTCATAAATGCCACAGGAAAACATTCTAAATCATTTTGATCTTAAAACACCCACAAGTATGCATTGATTTCTTAGTACAGAGAAAATTAAGTATTTTGAACCGAGGTTTTTCCTAGCTTAGGCTGATTACCATTTTTCTTCATTTACACTACGGCTTTTGGCTTTAATTACAGAGGTACTGTTTCATTTTTCCAACATTAAAGAATCTTTGCCTCACTGTATTCTATAATAATCCTCCAGGAACTTAAAAAGAGCATTTATTTCCCAGTGAATCCTGTCCTGCCTGATTTGCCTGAGAGTGAACAATGATGACAATTCAAGTGCTAAGTATTGGGAACACAGGACAGACCATTCTGGAATTAATGTGGCCATTATTAGCTTGCTGCAAGGACAGTAGAATTACCTGCCCCCCTCCCCCTGCCACCCATGCTATTACTATTTTTTCCAGGGTGTGTATGGGGATGGTGGTGGTAGAGAAGTCATTTGAATTTAGGATGTGCCAACATAAGTCAACATGTTGGAAAGGTACAATAAGCCTTTCATTTTTCTTAGCATTCATCCAAGTATTTATTCATCCAGGGATCCATTCAATCATTAAACATTTACTGAGAACAAGCATTGTTAGGGTTGGAACACAGAGGTTAAACACATAGCACCTGTCTTCAAGTGGCTAGTTCAGTGAGGGAAAGACAAAAATAATTACATTACAGATGTTTCTAGACTTACGATGGGGCTACATCTCAATAAACCCATTTTTAGTTGAAAATATTGTAAATCCAAATGCATTTGCTATTCTGATAAACCCATCATAAAGTTGAAAAATCTTAAGTCATTCTAAGTCAGGGACTGTCTATACATAAATGCTATGATAAGGGGAAAATATTATATTGCAGGAGTTCAGAGACAATAAATCTAGGGGTAGTTGGGGCCCAAGAGAGAAGCTCCCTTGAAAGATTTGACTTTGGAGAGTTTAAAAAGACAAGCAGAAAGCTAGGCAGGAGGCAGAGAGAGGGAGGGGAGGGCATTGGGAGAAAGGTTGCAAGCAGATCAGACAACATGTCCAAAGGCTTGCTTTCTTTCATTTTGCTTTTGAGGACAAGGCTGTTGATTGTTTAAAATTAAAATACTAACCAGAGCGATTAGATTTAACACAAAGAGGCACACTTCCAGGGAACATAATAAACTCTGAAGACTTGTAAAACTAGCACACCTCTAGTGAGTTCAAGAACAGAGTGACTTTATTTTGGAAAGGGTTAACGAGCTTGTTTAGGTTATGAATCAACAGCACTGTTGGTCTGTTGAATTTGAAAACATCCCAAATTTGTATTATGAAAACAGAGGAGAATTAAAATGGTTCAGGGCAAGTACTGGTGTCTCTATAAAGGCAGCTTCCTAATTTCTTATCCTGGATTTAAGCTGTCACTAAGATCTTGCTTTTGCTTTGTCTACTGTATGATTATATGGACTGTTTATCCAGCTGAAGAAATATGTCTCTAAGACATAAAGTCTTTAAGTGATCCCTTTTGTAATAACCCAAATCTCTAGTAAGATTTTTTTTTTTTTTTTTTTGTGAGACTGGGTTTAGCTCCTTTACCAAGACAGGAGTGCAGTGGCAGGATCAGAGCTAACTGTAGCCTTGAATTACTGGGCTCAAGCGATCTTCCTGCCTCAGCCTCTGGAGTAGCTGGGACTATAGGCACACTACCATGCCTAGTTAATTTTTAAATTTTTTTGTAGAGACAACATGTCACTGTGTTGCCCAGGCTGGTCTCAAACTCCTGGCCTCAAGCAATCTGCCCACATCAGCCTCCCAAAGTGTTAGGATTACAGGCATGAGCCACTAGGCCAGCCAGATTTCTATTATTTAACAAATATGAAGTCTCAAATGTCTTGTGGGATGCCTGCAGAGTATTCAAGGGATAATAGCAACTAGCCCTGACTAGGGATGGACTCCCATACTGGTAATGGCTTGTTCTTCTCTGACCTAAGGCAGATTACAAAGAGTCTGGTACAGCATCTACCAGCAAGCGCAAAGGTGCTCTTTGTTCAGGTTGTTGGGAAGTGCAATCAGGTGACCTTGTGTATTATTTGGTTACCGTAATTCTGGAAACAAGGAACTGTAGTCTATAGAACAGACACCTGGCTGTTCTGCAAGGCTGGATGCCTGTCTTCAGATGTTAGAAAATCAAAAACTTTATAATATGGGTATGCTGCTTGCTGCCTCCGAGAGAGGCACATCCATTCAAACACCAGGCATATCTGCTGTTGCTTCTGCCCTTCCTAAACCCACAATCTCCCTACAGAAGTGGTCCACAAATGACAGAGCCATTTCACAGACAAATCCTGTTTCCAATGCAATGCTGCAAACATAGATTAAGTCATAACTTGGAACCCTTCCACTGAGAAAACTTACAAGAAGCAAAGCAACTTTTTAAAGCATAGCAAAATAAACATTTGCTCCATGACTTACTGAATTTGGCACATGAAAAATATGCACTTCCAGTAAACTTGGTGATTTAACTGAGGTACCGGCTTTACCTTCCTGGTTGCTCAAGGCCACCAGACTGCTCTGGGGGGCTGACCTCATTTCTACTTCTACCCTCTTCACTAAGTCTATTATTTGAGGCAAAGCATGTAACCTTTAGCTATTTTAGCTCCTCTAAGTGGGACAATGCTGCTGGCTTTTACCATAGTCTTAGGAAAAATGTTGGATAATTATATTCTTTTCATGTAAACATTGTTTTGGTAGAACACACTGGAAAATTATGAAGCATCTAAATAATTTGAAAATGTCAGTTTGGGTTGAGGTGTTAACACCGGTTAGTCATCTAAAGAGATTTCCCTACATTGAGAGAATTTGTGGAAGGGGAGTGGAGGCATTGGAAATTTCAAATAAGAGATTTAATTCAACAAGAATTTACTGGGAACTCTGTGCCAGCTCTGTAATTAAGCTTTACAGGCAGTACAAAAGAACCAAGAAAGTGGGTCTTCAGGGAACTGGTTAGGGAACTGCCCCAGGCAATGTATGATGAGGTGCCAAATGAGTGAAAATATGGAATGCAATGAGGTGGGGGTTGCATCAGAAGATGTTACTATAAACTAGAGCGGGCATGGAAAGCTTCAAGGAAGTAGTCCATTTAAAGCTGGATTCCAAAGAAAGGTAAGGTTTGAAACATTTTGAAAAGGAAAACAGAACTACAGATGGATATAGCATGGTAGAAGGAAGATGACAATGAAATAAGATCCCTCTGTATCAAATATGAACATAATCACTGCATGTGTTCATTTCATCTGATATACCTCAAAATAGTGCTTTCTAAGCTCTGTTGATCTGGTTACCAGTGAAAAGCTCTAGCACAAAATGCATTCACTCAAAATAAATTTGGAGAATTATTTAAGGCCGTGCAACTCTTCTCTTCTTTATTCCTTTGAAAAAAATAATAAAGCTACCCTTTACTGAGTGTTTACTGCGTGGCAAGCACTGGGCTAAGCATATTATGTGTTATTTCATTTACTGGGATTTAGGGATGGCACTCTAACTGGAATTCAAACTTAGGCCTGTCTGATTCCATGTCTAACTCTATGCTGTGATTTGCCCAAGACTAGTGTCGCCTGGATTCTCTGTGGACCTTAGGGATTGTCAATGTACTTTCAGGGATCAGGCAACAGCTCTGTGCTGTGATGCTCCAGACTGTAGCTCTCACTGTATCTTCCAAGTATATTCCTGGCCCTTTCAAGGAAGTAATAGTAATAGCTACTTTTGGGGGGAAATGATACTATAATGCATGACCTACCCAAAGTGAATGAAATGCACTTTTAGAGACCACTGTTTGTACGCCATGTCAGCAGCAGAGTTTAAAAGACTCTCGTACAAGTTTAGGGGATGTCAACCTCCGTGCTTCTCCACTCTCATCCATTCAGGCGAGGCAAGTCCTGAGTGTTGAGAATACATGCAATAGGAAGAAGAAAGAAAGGCAGTGTGTGACTTCCCCTCTGTCCACTCTGCTGGCTTTACTGCAGATAGTCTTGAAGATCCTGGACTGAAAACCTGGTCACTCGGAGGTCTGCACTGCCCCGTGACACAGTTGCTGAAACCCCAAGTCTCCAAGGGACTGTCTTTGGCTTTCTCTCTTATCCCTTCTCCTCTGTCTTATAAATACAAACAGTATAGTTCTAGAGATTCTTAAATCTCACTTTTGAAGTGATAGTTCATTTTAGTATTCAATAGTTAAAATGTCTTTAGAAATTAATTAGAAAAAATCATACAAGCTCAAATAAAAGAGAGCATTATAGAAAAGTTTACAGTTTTATATTTTCATGTAATTTCTCTGAACTAAATAAATCAATCTAAAATTTTTCTTTCTGACCCCGTAACTAAAATACCCAAGTTTATTATGAACAGCCTTTTTTGAGGAATACTTCCACATTTTACCATGAAGTTTGCTTTTGTCCCATCTGTCATTTTTTTCTATCCTTCATTATGTTAACTTCAGGGGTCTTCACTAGAGGGTTATGAGTTTTTTGCAGTCATGCTAAAGTCAACACTGGGAATTTTCAATCTCCAGATAAATTATTTTTGTTTTTTTTTTGCTCACAGTACAACTACATTGGTAAGTGATGTTAGGCAAGCAAATTTTAACTTCCTTTTGATGTAGCAATACCAGATGGCCACAATTTAAAATGAAACCTTACCTAATGAACCTAATATTAACCCCACTTAATGGTGAGAGAAAAACAAGACAAACATTTAAAAATTTTATTTTGTGGTGATTTTGGAGAGATAAATTCAAATATACCAGATAATAAACGCAATAGAAAATTTTAGGATAAAGGACAAAAAATAGCCCAAAAGGTTTAGTCTCAAAGATATTATCTTTGTGGTACTAGTAATGTGATGGAACTCACTGTAATGAATAATGGTACTCAGAATTAATACACACAAAAAAATTCTACTCAGTAAAAAAGTTTAAAAATAACTATGTGAATCATGAAAGGAAGTAAAAGCAACTGAAGACGGACACTGAGACTCTCCCTGGCTTCCTTCTACCCGTGCTCATTAATGGTCTTCTCAAACGTTTCAAGGCCTTCTCCTTGGCCACCTATTTAAAATGCATCCCACTGGCCTGCCCTTCGCTCTCCTGGACTTGGAATTTATCATCTTCTAACATGCTACATAATCTAGTCATGTTTATTTGAATTATCTATCTATTGTCTCTGCCTCACTCACCCTCCACTTCCTGCTAGGATTACGTTTCTCAAGGGCAGGCATTTTTGCATGTTTTGCTAACAGACAGATATTTTGTCTATTTTGTGATTTAGCCAAAGCACATACAACAGTTCCTGCAACAGAATAGATAAATTAATTGATTTAAATGAAGCATCTTCTGGCTCTAATACAATAAATACTTAGCTCAGGGAATGGAGAAGTAATTATAAGTCAATTCAGAAAACGAGATTTATAAAACAAGGATGGTAATGTTGGGAATTGCCATGGTTTGGCAATTGCCTCCAAAATTCATGTTGAAACCTAATCCCCATTGTGGTGGTATTAAAAGGTGGGGCCTTAGGAGGTGATTAGGTCATGAGGGCTCTACCCTCATCAATGGGATTAGTGCTGATATAAAATGGCCTGAGGGAGCTTGTTAGCACCCTTTTCCCTTTGCTCTTCTGCCATGCAAGGACACAGAGAAGGCACCATCTACGAGAAACAGGCCCTCACTAGATACCAAATCTGCTGGCACTTTGATCTTGGACATCCCAGCCTCCAGAACTATGAGCTATAAGTTTCTGTTGTTTATAAATTACCCTTATATTTGGTAGAGCAACCTGAATGGACTAAGACAGAATAATAGTAATAACATAATAATGAACAGTTATTGGGTATTTATTATGTATAGCCACTCTTTTACATGTTTTACATATATTATCTCATTCAGTCTCCCAACAACCCTGTGAGATAACCATCTTTTTCACTTTACAGATAAGGAAACTGAGACACAAGGATGTTAAGTAACTGGCCCATGATCATAGGACTAGCAAGTAGCAGAGCCAGGATTTGAATCCAGGAGCATGGTGGAGAGGCTGTGCTTCCTAATGCCATGGAAAAAGGATGACCAGGGGAAATTGATTTTTGTATGTTCACTTTCGCTCCAGGAGTAGGAGAAACAGGCAGGAAGTCTAGGAGTCCCTCTTTAAAATGCCAGTATCCTGGCAGGAAGCATATCTGACACTAGCACTGTGAAATCTTTAGCAGGGATTAACTGAGAGTAAGCCAAGCTCAGCAAAAGAACACAAGCTAGAGAGTAGCGGAGAGGGGGCAAGAGAAAGAGAAAAACATTGGCAGTTGGGTGCAGAGCTACTAAAGATAAACTTTTGCATATTCTATTTTGAAAATGTCACTAGTATGTGTTCTGTCAGTGACAACAATAATCATTTCCTGGCCTACATTTTGCCAGCCTACCCTCTGCCTTTGAAATAAGATTATAAGATACAATCCAATAAAAACTTATGGTTTCACACTGTTAAGTAATGCTATTTTATTTTTTCCCCCAAAATAATTTTCCCAGAAAGAGGTATGAAGTAGTAATGTGCTATGACTAGAGCAGAGAGTGCTAATAAATAACAATGGCTATTAGAAAATAAACTTGAACAAATAGGACTTTCTGCTTTTCTTTATGTGTGTTTGTGTGTATAGAAGTACATCATCAGTTATAAAAAGGAGATGACTTTTCTGCTGAAGGAGTAAGTCCCTTGTTACCATTTGGGAAATGCCACTGTGAAATGTATTCGTTAAAAGAATTATATTTCCACAGCTGTATTCTTGTTCAAGAACATCAAAGGGCAGAAAAGCATGAGGGGAAAATTACGACACCCCACTCACCTAGTGCGGTAACTCATATTCCACAAATAAGCAACATATAGAGTATTTATAAACAACTTTTGCTGTTGAATTAGTTTTCTCCTTGTTGTTTTTCATGGAAAGACCCAGAAAGAAGAGGAAAGTACCAGAAATTCACTAATTTGATTACAATCTAGTCTTTCTTGTTTCAGAGCCACCAAAACATTTTTAGATTTATTTTTACTGGTAAATACAACACTTTTGAAGTTCAATAACAAGTTAATGGTCCAAGTTTTTTTTTTTTTTCTTCTCTTTAAACCATACTGACCTTTATAGAAGCAAAAGAACAACATTTGACATTTCACGGAAAAAAAAGAAACATAATTTAGCAATTTTTCACCAATTGCTGCATGCTACGGCTTTAGAGTTGCTCAACTCTTTCCAGACACAAATGTCTCCCAAGCATGCTTCATAGTCTTTTAAAATCACAAGTAAATAAACCAAAAAATATTTAATTACTTGAGCCTGTATCTCATATTTGGCTGATGTCATCTTCCCTCTGGGAAAAAAAAATCCATTATAAAAAGGAAGAAAGGAAAAAACCACAAGGCCCAGATGACACTGGACATGCAGGACTTGCTTTTGTCTCCAGTGCTGTGGTTCTGAACCGCAGCTCGAATCTTGCCCAAACTGCAGGTCCTGACTTGGTTACCCAGACTTCTGGCCCGACTCTCACACCATAAAGAAGAAACACACCCATCAGCTCCGGGGGTTGACATCCCTTTTGAGTTGCCCCATGTATTTACCTGTTCACTTGGCCTATTGTTTCACTTGGAACAAAAACAGCCTGTTGTCTCCATCCTAGCCACTGCACCCCTGGCACGGCTTCTGGTTGTGGTGAAGATTTCCAATAGTCTGGTACAAGGACGGGTGCATTCATGGAACAAGTTAGAAAGGAGCAATGAGCATCTCCCATGGTCTCATGATTTAGCACCTCTACTTTTGATTTATTTTTCTTACTTACAGTTGAGGACTAGAAATAAATAGTGTTCCCCTATACTCCCCATTCTACTCTGTACTTTCCTTTTTTATTAATTTTTTGAGCCAGAGTCTTATTCTGTTGCCCAGGCTAGAGTGCAATGGCATGATCTTGGCTCACTGCAGCCTCCTCTTCCAGGGTTGAAGCGATTCTCCTACCTCAGCCTCCCGAGTAGCTGGGATTACAGGTGTCTGCTACCATGCCAGGCTAATTTTTGTATTTTTAGTAGAAATGGGGTTTTACCATGTTGGCCAGGCTGGTCTCGAACTCCTAATCTCAAGTGACCCGCCCACCTTGGCCTCCCAAAGTGCTGGGATTACAGGCGTGAGCCATAGTGCCTGGCCCCATTCTATACTTTCATACCTCTTCTGTCTCCCACAGCATCTCATTCCCTTCTGTACAGCTATACTCCACATTGCCAAGCACAGCTAAAGAGGTTCTGGCCTGACTTAGAATGAGTGACTTTTTGCCTCCCCTGCATCTGTAGTACTGAGCCAGGTGGAGCCCAGTGTTTTGTACTAGTCTAGAACAGGCCCCGAATGTCCAGACTCTCCCTCCTCTCTTCTCAGATCAGCTATGTACTTGAGGTCACTCGAGGGGATGGATCATCCTGAGGCCACCCTGGGAGCTGGGGTTTGTTCCAGACTATGTTCAGAAAAGGGGTCCAAAAGCTCTGAAAACAACTCTGATTAGAAAAAAAAATGTTCAGTGTAGAAAATTTGTAAAAGATAGACAAAGCTGGAAAAATTTCTTTGTCCTGATCCACATGGACTATGAGGGAATGCCTATTAGGTAAGCCAGAGGCCACAAACTGGCAGCTTGAATACTGCCTGCCGACAGGTTGTGACTGGCCCACATAGTGTTTAAAAGTTGTCTTAAATACTTGCCACCATTCACAAATTAGGAGGTTTCACATAAAAAATCTGGTTTCTGGCTTCTCTAGAAAAATCAGAAGATCTGGCTGACACTGGATCTGCTTCCTGTCCAGCAAATGTTTAACTGAAGCCACATAGCTGTTGCCCCTTTATCTCCCTTCATCCCTCTTTACAAGACACAGTCCCACTTGACCACGGGCTCCAGGCAAGTCTGCTTCCAGCCTTTGTAGACAAAGGAGTTTGCAGCGTCTGGTGTAATCACCCTGAGTATCCAAGTGATCACCTGGTGTAAGTGCTATGTTCTTGTCAGTAGCTCTCTAGCAAGATTTCGTTCTTACTAGTCTCACCTTTTCTACACTTTTTCTACTTGCCTGTGAGCTGCCTAAGGCTAGATAGGCACTCACTAGTAAGAACCATTTTCCTTTGCCAAAAGGGTCTGAAAGGCCAAGCAAAGCCAAAGTGCTGCAGTCTCTGCTGTCCTTCTGTCTGCAAATCCAATAGCTGTTTGGGCTGGAAAAGACTTGTGCTAGTGAGGAAGACCTATAATTTCTATAATTGAGCCAAGTATTTGCCAATATAAAGATACAAAGTCATGCCAATGTAGAGACTTTTTGAGGGCCAAAGGAGAAGTGGATGTGTGTGGTTTTTTATTTCTTAATGTTTGCCCTAAAGTTGGCTACAAAGTTGATAAATATGAGGTATGATGCCTGAAGTCAAGATAAGAAAAGTTCTAAAACATTTACTTTGCTTCTACCTGCAACTATGGAGATTACATTTAGATTTCATCTTTGGAACAGTTGCCAGTTCCTTCCTTAGAAAATAGCAGAGGCTAGCTTTTGGTGACACACAGCATGAAGGCCACCATGGGGGTAGGCGATAAGTCGGTAACACAGAGGCAAAAGACAATTAGGGACGATTTTCAAAGTGCTTCAGGGCCTGCAGCTGTAAGACTCCCATGGACTGCACAGCAGTGGTGTGCCTACATTTTTCTTCTTCACACAGCTCTAAAAACATAAGCAATCAACTCTTGGCTGACTTCAGGAACCCAGTTGCCTATGTATGATTCCTCACAGCACCTGCCAGTATTAACTGCCACTAGGAATGTGCACTGGCATTCTGAAATGGCACAAATCTGGGTGTTTTATTATTTCTTTTTGCTCTTACTGAATTGGAAAATTCACCATGTCTTCTAAAAATAAAAAAAATTCCCTGCTGAACACTATCAGGTGGATTTAAAAACTGTGTTTGCTTTTTCAAAGCAGAGTTGAGTCCTTGTATGCTAAAGGCTTGCTCTCTCAGAGAACAAGTCATACATAGTTATCTGTGGGATTACTAACAGAGCTGTGAATGTATGAGAATGATCAAGATAGATGAAAAATGAAAACAATGGGATGCAATAGAAAACAGATGTTGAAAGGAGAAGAAAATGATAAGTTCTAGTTGATGGAACAGAGATGGAGACAGGAAAAGAAAAAAGAGAATCCCCTATGAGTTCACAGAGATACAAGCAGTGCCAAGTTCAGAGGGCCCCTGACTGGTGCCATTCTCTATGCCTTAAGGATTAGATAAAGTTCTTTCACTTCAGTGCTCATTTGTTCAGTGTCTTAAAAAAAAAGTGCTCGAGGAATTCAATTCAGTAGGTTCTTAGCACTGTAAGAGGTGTTACAACTATGAGAGGCATGGGAGATTTTTAAATCATGGCCCCTGATCTCAAGAAGATCACACTCTGGATTACAGTTTGTGTTTTATGCATTTATGTATTATTTATTTATGGTAAATTCCTTTCATGCTGCTCTGAGCTCATTCTCAGAGTCAGTATCAGTGGAAGGAGCAAAAGCATCCGTGATAATGGTTCTGTCCTCCAGCGCAATAAACTCCCTGGTGGCTGTCTTTGGACTTGGCTTTATAGATAGAATGCAAAAGGCCAGAATTCAATAATTGCAGTGGTTATGGTATTTACAAAAAATAATTTTTTAGAAGTTTGTTTTTTGCCAATTACTTTAAACTGTTTAAATAGATCCCATAATAGCGTGGCACAAAGACTTTGCTCATGTGACCATCCCCCTCCCCTAAGGCCTTTTCAACAGTATTTCCCTTTATTTTCCTACATAAGCTTCATTCCAGCCAGACAAGGATAACTATGCTCTCCCCACCTTGTACATTTTCCCATTCATGACTTGTATCTGAAGAACCTGAAGAGACTTCCTTTGCCTCTAGACTCATCCAAATTTGGTAACATTTATAGCCTGGCTAAGGACCACATCTTTCCTAAAGCCATCTCTGACTTTTCTAGATATTCCTGTGAACTTATCAAATTATTATTATTGCTAAGAATAATTACAAATAACACTAGATAGCAACCACCACCCTGACAATAAGAGTAGCTAATATTTTCTGAGCACTGTTCCTGCTTTGCACACGCGGCCATGCTTCACATGTATTATTTATACTACTCAGTCCTCTCAACAGTCCTAGTCCTAAGGTGGGTTCTATTATTATTCTCACTTTTTGAAGAGGGAACCTGAGGCTTACAGAAACTGAGTAACTTTCCCAAAGATACCCAGAGTAAGTGATAGGGAATTATTGTCAGTATCATCAGTTTAGCATTTAACTATGAAGTGATCATTTGTGTCTCTTGAGTTGCTATTTATTGTACAGTTATTCAAATATTTTCAGTGTAGTATTTGAGTAAATGGTTTTAGTAAAAGGCAAAACTGAGGTTTCCAATATAATACAAAAGGTACTCTTCTTTCAGCGTTGCAGTGCGCGATGAGGAAACTGATTATAGAATCCCTGCTCATATGTTATTGGGTATGTGACCTTGCCTAAAAGTCTCCAAGCCCTTGTTTCTCCATGTGTAAAATGGCAGGAATAGAAGTCCCTACCATTCAGGTTGTTGCAAAGATTTAATGAAATAAGTACAATTCCACATAATAAACACTTAATCAATATTATTGTTCTTGTTCTGATTTTTATTATAATATATATTGAGGGCATAGAATAACCAGTCTACAAATACATACATGAACAGAGTCTGGATAGATTAATGTTTCTGAATGAATGAATAAATAAATATAAGATTTCCAGTGTTATGATATTGGTTCAAACAATAAACTATGTATAATTTGCTTTATATTTTTGACATTACAAATTTTCCAAATAAAAATTTTACTATAAAATTTGATAATCAATTGTGCTATGAGGAATACTCTGATGAATTCAAATTCTTTTGTTTTCCTCAAATGCTTACATATTAGATTTTTCTTGCAAACCTTTTTAAATGACCATCTTAACATTCCACTTCACCTACTTCTTACCTACTATTATTTAGTCTTAGCTAATAATTGTATTCCTGATAGGTGACGCTGCATAGTACTCCTCTGTGTACTCCCTATTCTAGCAATCAACATGCAAACAAAACTTCCTGAAAATTCTTTATGAAGGCAATGAGCCAATCCTGATTTTACCAATTTTCTTCCTAAGTATCACACGCCAAATTAAATATTATCCACCTAGGGTAGTGGCCCCCTTTTTGCAATGCTTGACTATATTACCACTTTATAACTGAGAGTTTCTAAGACTGACAGTATGCTACTGGCCCAACATGTCCCAAAACATTAATTATGGAACAAAGGACAAATATAACAGGCAGATTTTATGTCTACCTCACATTTACATAGCACCCATACATTGAGGTCTTATTTACAAATAAGATCACTGAGTTGGTAGCTTAGTAAATGCAGCCTGTGACATCATTGGGCTTCTGAAGAGACTGAATAATCAGACTAACTGAAGGGAATTAGAGAAAACACTGCTAACTGATTTCAATGATAAACTATGTGAAGTAATCTTACATGAAACACATATGCATGTATGGTATCATATTAGGGACAAGAGAAAGGCAGTTAATGTTAATTACACACCAGTTAAGTGCTGGAAATTTCACATTCTTTGGTTGATTTCCATAGGTGCCTTGTAAAGTAAGTAGTGCTATCCTCATTTCAGAGAAATTACATAATTTGCCTACAATCACAAAACTAAAAATTAATAAGACAGGATTTGTATTTCAAGGTATTTTCAATTTGCTATTTCATGCCATTTCTCAAAGTAAAGAGAACATTATTTAAAATATTTGCAGAGGAAAATGGTGACATGGAACCGGTTTATTCTGCAGGACTGAAAATAAAACTTCCCAGACCTATCTATCTAAAGAGTTTAAAAAGAAAGTTCAGTTTATATTTGAATTCATGCTCTTTATATTTTTTTCAGTAGAACTGTAGTTGACATTTTTCTATCCATATTCTGAGAAGGCAGATCTGTTTCCTGGAGTGCTATCCATTTGGCGCATGTACCTTTAGTTGTAGTTGCCCTTTGTGTTATTAGTCTGTTTTTGTTGTTGTTGTTGTTGTTGTTGTTTTAGATGGAAGATCACTCTGTCACCCAGGCTGGAGTACAATGGCATGATCTCAGCTCACTGCCACCTCCGCCTCCAGTGTTCAAGCGATCCTTCTGCCTCAGCCTCCCAAGTAGCTGGGATTACAGGCGCCCACCACCATGCCCAGCTAATTTTTGTATTTTTAGTAGCCATGGGGTTTCACCATGTTAGCCAGACTGGCCTCGAGCTCCTGACCTCAAGTGATCTGCCCACCTTGGCCTCCCAAAGTGCTGGGATTATGGGCATAAGCCACTGCACCCGGCCAGTCTGTTTCCCCTATTGTTTTATTTCAGTTTTGTGAAATAGGTGTGGTCATTCTGAAGCTGAAATATCATTTCTGAAGCTCAATCTTCAATTGATGGATTACAGATTCTAAGATCTTACTCAACTTCCATATTTATTGTTTTAGTTTTGGTGATATATGAGAAAAAGTACAGTTCATCAGCTGACCATAAGATGTTGCATGCACAGGCTTCCTCATCATGATGTTCTTAGGATGCCGGCCCAGGAGTATATGCCTTAAAAGATATCCACTAAATATCTGATGAATTTCAGCACCTCTAAGTATCTTCATTTATTAGTAGGCAATCAGTATATGTTAACAATTATTAGATATAATTTGTTGAAATAAATGTATTGAGATTTTTGTTGCTGGCTCTGATGGAGTAGTGTATATCAGATTAACCTCAATGAGTACAACTATGTAAACTGGAGAAAAATGTTTTTACACACACTTACACAATAACAAAAATAGGAGCATGAACAAAACCAATAACACAAGAACAAGAACAATAACAAAATGAGTTGAAAGGCATCAGAGAGTATTCAAAACAGCCAGTAGTTGAGGGGCCAAGATCCTGGAGAGAAGCAAAACCCATTTATTGGGGAGCCCTATATTCAGCGTTGTTTTTTCTTCTGAGGGACTTTCTAGTTTACAGTGAGATGCCTAGAAGCTGAACAGAAAATTGCAGCCTGGGATTTGCAGGAATCTGACAGGGTTGGGGAGACAAACAACAGAGTTCAAGTCCTCCAAGGCAGCCAAGACTTGAGGGGCCACGATTCCAAAGAAAAAGGAAATGACAGCATGTTCCACTTCTGAAGCTGCCTGTGCATGAGAGGAAATGCTATGGGGACTAAGCAGAAAGCAGCTGCTCAGAAGCTAAGAAGCTCAGTAATGAATTCAAGAGTCTCATAGTACTGGGGAATGAAAAAATGGAGTTCAGAGACAAGGAGGGGAGGTTTCTACAAAACACAATAGGCTTTCACTGGAGTCCTGGGTCCCCTCAACAAATTTCCACTTTGTCTCAAGAGAGAGAAAACTATAAATAGATTGGTTAACTTTCACATGGCCTGAAACCCATTTCCTTCCCTTCCTCCCTCCCTCCCTCCTTCCCTTTCTTTCTTTTGACGGAGTTGCTCTGTTGCCGAGGCTGGAGTGCAGTGGTGTGATCTTGGCTCACTGCAACCTCCGCTTCCTGGGTTCAAGCAATTCTCCTGCCTCAGCCTTCTGAGTAGCTGCAATTACAGGCGTGTGCCACCACATCCAGCTAATTTTTGTATTTTTGGTAGAGATGGGGTTTCACCATGTTGGCCAAGCTGGTCTCGAACTCCTGACCTCAGGTGATCCACCCACCTCGGCTTCCCAAAGTGCTGGGGTTACAGGCTTGACCCACTGCACCCAGCCATCTTTCTGTGTGGTTGTGTGTTTTTGAGATGAAGTCTCTCACTGTTGCCCAGGCTGGAGTGCAGTGGTGCAATCTCAGCTCACTGCAACCTCTGCCTCCCAAGTTCAAGTGATTCTCCTGCCTCAGCCTCTCAAGTAGCTGGGATTACAGCCTCCTGCCACCATGCTCGGCTAATTTTTTTGTATTTTTAGTAGAGATGGGGTTTCACTATGTCGGCCAGGCTGGTCTCAAACTCCTGACCACATGATCTGCCTGCCTTGGCTTCCCAAAGTGCTGGGATTACAGGCGTGAGCCACTGCGCCTGGCATTTTTTTTTCTTTTTTTGAGATGCAGTCTCGCTCTGTTGCCCAGGCTGGAGTAAAGTGACGTGATCTGGGCTCACTGCAACCTCTGCTCCCGGGTTCAAGCAATTCTCCTGCCTCAGCCTCCTGAGTAGCTGGGACTAAAGGCACATGCCAGCATGCCTAGTTAATTTTTATATTTTTAGTAGAGATGGGGTTTCACCATGTTGGCCAGGTTGGTCTCGAGTTCCTGACCTCAGGGAATCCACCCACCTCGGCCTCCCAAAGTGCTGGGATTATAGGCATGAGCCACTGCGCCCAGCCTATTTCTTTTTCTAATGATACAATATGCTAGGATTTATTAGGAATATATACAGAATATACTGAGGGACTATAATTATGGAACAACTGACTCTCTTAGAGGAGGTAAAGGAAGGCCTCAATGGGAAGGTAATCTTTGAGCTGTGGAAACCCATTTTCTACTCGATCAAGGTGGTCTGCCTATATTCAATTTGCCTTCCAAAAGAAATTAAATTCTCTTAAGAGGGAAAAATTTGAACTTATCCTGAGATTGCACACTGACTGCCATCCATGGAAATTTAGCCTGCAACAGCTTTTGCTTGGCCTGCACAGTGTTTGCTTTTTTCATTTGCATTTGAGTGCTTTTAGGAGGAGTGTGAGTTCTCCAGTTCTTTTGCAGTCCCCACTGATCCCTATAGTCTCACAATAAGCATATTTCAGCCATTTAAGTTACCTGCTTGAGCCTAAAGGCATTTGGTACATATCTGAAAGCAGGTGAATGACATACAACAGATCTATACTGCAAACCAAGGAATGTGATAGTAGTTACAGAGGAGCTACAGGATCTGCATGAAGGAAATACCTGTGGGTGAATGCAAACATTCATGGGGAGAGCCTATGCCATAGGAGAAGAGTCAAAGACTAGGTTTACAGTCTCAGCTCTTTGGCCTCTCAGTTTTCTTTATATATATCCTGAGATAAACACTTCTTTTTGCTCATTTATTCATCTATAATGATTTGCATTTGTAAAATATTGCATAGTTTACAGATTTTATTTATACACATATATTTTTACACAATCCTTAGGACAAAATTTAGAGGCAAAATCAGCACCTCTGAAAAGCGGATAACTCACGTTGCTTGGTAAAATAGAGGTTGCTTGACACTTAACTGCATGCACCTTCTACTAAATCTGATGGCTGAACGTTACAAAATGTTGGTGTAAAATATTCATATAAAGTTTTTTTAAAAAAATGTATTCTCCCCACCCCAACATTTGAGTAATATGAGAGAGAAGAATAAAGTTTTAGATCCTGGAAAAAATTATCAGTTAACACGAAGACAAAGAATCTGAATGACCAGGTAAAAACGAGTCCCAAATGTCACTTGCTTTGCTCTCCCAAACTCTTTTAAAGAGGACGTATGCATCTTGTTTAGTTTAAATCTTGTAGGTTTGCTCTTTCAAGTACTGGAGTGTGCTAGGTCTTTTTGCAGGCAAAGTAAAGGCTCACAGAGCCCAGGAAAAGCATGTTATTAACACATTGTTTAAGATGCAATAAATGTGATCATAGAATGCTCAGAAAATGGAAAAATCACAGGGAAAAAACCTAAAAGATTAAAAGATAGCACGAATTAGAGCAGAAGAAATGGAGGCACCTGTTTGGAAGGAGGGAGCCAGGTATGAAAAGGTATAGTCTGTTCAAGCCCCTCATTACTAAAACTGTATTTGTGGAAGATGTTTACTGGCAGATCAGACCTTGACACTTTTATTTAGAGAACCCAGATAAACAAAAATGAAAATCCTGCAGTCTATCTAAAGAACTATGCCTGGTCAATCAACAGGCTAATAAGCAGGCAATGTCAGACACTGTCACTCATTGTGAAATGGAGTTAGCTTGTTGCTCAAAAACACAGAGGTGTTTCACCAGCCCAGATGCTACTGAACACGGGGCAGAGAGGCACAACCTGATTAAGAAAATTTAAGTACACCTCCTTGTCTCAGCTTCTATATATTTATTTGTGAAGTTATAGAAACCTCTGGGGATGTTTTGAAAGGCGCATGAGGCATTCATTAGTCTCTCTGAATTCTCACTCTACAAAACAAATGTAGTGATTTTTTTTTTCACTGAATTTGACATGGCTCTGGGACAAATCAATGATAGAGTCCCAGCCTCCCTTGGCTTCTACATGTTTATTCCAGGGTTTTCTGGGAAGACTGCTTTTCTGCTCTTCATGAATAGCTCATGTGCTAGTCTCCAATGGAAACAAAGTGACACTTCTTATTACTGTTGGCTGTTGGAAAGCAACTGCAAAGAGAGTGCCTTGAAACAATTAGTCCTCTGTAACTGATTATTTAACAATGTGTATTTCCCAAGAGCTGTTTATCCTTAAAAGGAAGCAGCCAAGACTAAATATGTACTGTATCTAAGCAGACACCTGCACTGAACCCTTCTGGATACTAAGTGGGAATTGAAGGGGGATTATTAATTTGATCCAATATTCCATTTGGGATGGAATCTATATTTTCTATGAGCAAAGAAATACATTCCATTTCTTACGATACCTCAAAAACTATTTTCATTTGGGAAAATCTCTTCATAAAAGATGGCTTTAATTTTAAAACTGAAATTCAACATATAGCAACGAGAGACACATAGAAAGCAAGAAAAGAAAGGGTAAAAGGCAGGGCGGGGTGGAGAGTAAGAGAGCGAGCGAGAGAGAGAGAACTGTTTGTTTTTTTAAATAAGAGAAATGTTTTATGTGTTTAAGACACTCTAGTGACCACCAAAGAACAATTTTTAAAAAACAGGTGGAAGAAACTGTTGCTATCTTTCAATCACTTATTTCCCAACCATTTAGCAGCTTAAGACATGGGGAAAGGAATGAAAATGATTTTAACCAACTGGCTCTTTAAGTCTGAATATGGACTATATATTTTTAGCTACAAATTCCATGTTGTAACTCCCCTCTCTGAAATAGGGAATGATTCAAAACGTGCCAGGGAACATCTCGAGACCAGATGCTTGTACAAACGAACATGTACAAGTCAGTCACAGAGAAACAGTCAAACAGTACTCTGGAGAATGCAGTCTCATAACTGACATACTGAGAAGTGTCATATCCCAACACTGTGCAAAGCTCTGCTCACTTGCCAGCTTATGCATTCCAAGAAGAATGCGTTTCAGATTTTGGAAAGCTTCTATGCATATGAACCTTCTCCACAAACGTATTTTCTAGCATCTCCAAGCAGCTCATGTCTATTACTGCTGGCTACTCTCATTATCTTACATGGGATTCTCTCTACATGTGAGAAAATTGTCAGTAAAATTCTAACACAGTAAGTGTGAGAGACCTCCTAGAAGAAAACCTGAAATAAATGCTGTATTTCAGCCTGAATCTGACTGGTTCAGGTTAAAAATAGAATATTTCAGCACATAATTAGAGCTAGGAGTGATATGCAAAATATTTAATAATGAGTGTGGCATAAGCATTGCCCAATCAGAATGGCTGCAGGTCTAGCGCTGCACTAGCATCCTGGGGGATCCCTGTCAGGAAGCCTAGAGATGCTTCTAACCTCAGTGGATGGAAGCCTGGAACACCTGCAAGGTTTGGACAGTAGCTATTTTCAATATTTTAACTGATAGGGTTCTGCCAGGGCCTACCAGCTGAGTATAAACCAGGTGATTATTACCAATAAATGATGATATAAATTTGGATATACCTTGGCCTGAATAGTTTAAGAAACTTGTGACCTATAAGTATTAGCATGAATCCCCTTAGAAATGACAAACTCAACTCAGTTTTTTTAAAATAGAGGTTATTGGATTAATGGAACGGGAAAACAAAAAATATTAAACATAGTTTCTTATGAATTTCTTGTGGACAATATAGAGACATTTGGTTATATGATAGATCACAAGTACTATTCTAATAAACTGAAATCACACTGATAAAGTTTCTTAGTTTTGTGACAGAAGCTGTCATTGGCCTTGTCCAAACTTACATCAATGAACAAGCCAATTTAGAAAGTAAGTATAGTGTACGTCTGTTACTTTGGCCTGCCAAGCACTGTTGCCCCCTTCTGTTGGTCAGAGAATCCTTTCTTCTGGCAGGAATTCCATCCCATGTGGTTTTTTATGAAACCAACTTGACTCTTTCCATTATTGGACTCTGTTCATGACCCAGGCCCGGACAGAGTATCTGTTACCCTGTGATTTGTTCCTGCATGGGATGTGACCCAGGATGGTACCATCCGGTCTTCCATAGGATTTTGTTATCTAGGAATAAGCTCTTTCCTGCTGGGGCTGGAAAGCTGGCAGGAGGTGAGTCTTGCACCGTGGCAGCCACCATGATCAATGCACTTGGAAAGCCCATTCAGTGTTAAGGAAACATAGAACCCCAAGGCCTTTGGAATCTGGGCTCAGTGGCATGTAAGTATAAAAGTACTTTTCTTCTCTCTTGAAGTCAGAGTCCCTCTTTTGACATAAAATAAAGCACAGTGACAATCAGGATTTGTTAACCTCACATCATGGGGAAGTGGCAAAAATACAATTATCACGATCATGCTCACACGTTATATAGTAGCTACTGGAATTAGGAAACAATTCTGATTGAATAAACTGAAAGGGCATTTTCACCTTCATTCTCTATGTTCTGCTCACTCTTGATATCCAACAGTTTAATTTTTTAAACTATCAAGAAAACGTAAATAATAACGATAGACCAATAAGAATTTGAGTAAAAGTTCAGTTCTTGGGCGAGAAGTCCTTATCGTTTAAAGAAGAGTATTCAATAATAAAAATTAACAGTAAACGTTTAGAATGATGATTTTTAAATCTTACATTTGCATTTGTATCCATAATGCTTTGCAAAATACTTCACATACATTTTCCTAAATGTGCAAATGTATTGTAAGTTTGGTAGTTCACCTTTGAAATTTTAGGAAGTGATAAATTTTAGGTAAATATTTTAGATAATATTTTAAGTGATCAAGATTTTCTTACTTAAAGTGCGTCAGACACTAAATATCAAAAAATCAGGCTAGACATAGTGGCTCATGCCTATAATCCCAGCACTTTGGGAGGCTGAGGTGGGAGGATCACTCGAGGCCAGGAGTTCAAGACCAGTCCAGGCAACATAGTGAAACCTTGTCTCTACAAAAAAATAAGAATAAAAAAATATCCAGGCATGGTGGTATGTGCCTGTAGTTCAGCTACTTGTGGGGATGAGGCAGGAGGATTGCTTGAGCCCAGGAGTTCAAGGCTGCAATGAGCTATGATCACGTCATTGCCCTCCAGCTTCGGAGAAACAGCGAGACCCTGTCTCAAAGGAAAAAAAAAAGACTGTAGAGAAAGAGGACAGAGGTGGCTAGAGATCCTGAGGTCTCAGATTCTAGAATGTGTGTTGAAAAATATTTTTTCAAAAACTTAAAATGATCAGAATACTATACAAATACCATCCCTTTCAATCATCAGTTTTAGAGCACCTATGACATCATAATAATCTAGATAAAAAGTAAGTCAGTAATCTCCTCTGAGCAAAATGCAGTAAGCAAGTATAAGATACATAATATGCTTTTATGGTCACAGGTGTTGATAAAAGTCAGTAGAGAAATACGAAAGCCATTCAGGGGGTAAAAAAACAAACAAGTATTTATGGAACATACTTAAAAAATCTTACTGTTAATACTATGTAGCCATATTCCATGGAAATGCCTAAACTGAATACCTCAAGCGATTTTTAAGTTAAATGAACCAAAATAAACTCCAGAGAAAGGATATTTTCCAAGTGTTTCTTAATAGGCATTACTTTTAGGACTGATTTACTGAGCACCTGGTACCAGGAATGTGCCAGTGCGCCAGGTAACAACCAACAGTAGTACAAATAATCATTGCTGCTTCAGTAATGTCACCTGGATTGAATTAAGCTCATTAAACATGAGTTTAAAATATTTTTAGTTTTTACTTATTCTAAGCTTCTAATAAGTTCTTCAAAGAAAGAGACCAAAATTTTTTCTTATATGTACCAGTGACATATACTATTATGTTCCACAGTCCTCCTTTCTTTACAAACCTCCATAAGAGCTCAATAAACTTTTCCTGTTTATGTGATTTGATAGGTTACCCAGGCTATCATTATAATCCTAAGGCTTATATTTATTTAATTACTGCTGACTGGCTCAATTACAGATTTAAGTTGTCTAATCTCCATTGGATCCCACTGATTTCTCTCTAAGCAATCCATTTCTTGATGATCTTTCAACATAGTTTAAGTTATTTCTGTTCTGTCTAGAAACTGCTCCATACCTTTTTAAAATTTTTATCTCATGCTTTGAACCCATTTCTCTCAACAAATGACCTTGCCTCTTGCCTTTAAGAGAAAAGAGAGGGCATTACATGCAAATGCCAACATTCCACACTTTCAGCTCCAGAGTAGTTTTTCATGTTCACCAATCATTTTTTCTTTCCCCAGCCTCAGAGAAAAACAAAAAACAAAAACAAAAACAAAACAAAACAAAACATTCCTACTCCTCCCTCAGAGAAGCCCTCTATCTCTTCTGTTCTTCCTGCCTCGTCCATGATCTTGCCATGACAACAAATCTTTCCTCCAGATGTCAATTTCTCCTTTGTTGGTTCTTGTCACGAGAAAACAAAACCAAAAAATCTCCTTTGAACCAACCAACCTCCCTTCCTAAGCTATTTCTTTCTCTCTTTGCAGTCTCTATTTCACTTTTTTTTCTCAAACTGTAGTTCCCAGACCAGCCGAATCAGTACCACCTGGAAACTTATTAGAAATGCAAATGATCAGATTCCACCCAGATCTACTGTATCAGAAACTCTGGGTGTGGGGCCTATCATCTGTGTTTTAACAAGCTCCCCATGGAATTCTGCTACACATAACGGTTTGGGAACCACAGCTGTAGACCGCATTGCTCCTCAGTTCTCATCCTATTTAACTTCTCTGCTACACTAGCCAGAGTTAGGCATTGCGTCCTCTTGAGCTTTCTTTTCTACCAGCAACTGCAAACCCTATCCAGGTTCTCTTCCTAGCTCTCTGATCACTCATTAACAATTTCTTTCATTAGCCTTATCTCTGTACCCAGTTGCTAAAACATTGGTATACAGTATTTAGCAATGTCTCCTAAATCTCACCAACTTCACTGCTTATTCCCTAGACCTTGCTATTTATGTGATCTCCATTTGGACTAAAGATGTCAGTGCCCAGCCATTCATTCAAACCAGGAATTTCTAAGTGATGTTCCTCTGTCACACTTTACCTTCCTATATTTAATTGGTTAACCAAATTTCATTAACAGTTATCTCATGCGCCTCATGGGTCAGAAGAATTAATATTGTTAAAAGAACCATACTAGCCAAAGCAATCTACAGAGTTGATGCAATTCCTATCAAAATACCAATGACATTCTTCTCAGAAATAGAAATATAAAATAAAATCTTAAAATTTGTGTGGAATCACAAAAGACCTCAAATAACTAAAGCAATCCTAAGCAAAAGAACAAAGCTGAAGGCATTGTACTATCAGAATTCAAAATATACTACAAAGCTATAGTAACCAAAACAGCATGGTATTGGCATAAACAAAGACATGTGGACCAATGGAACAGAATAGAGAAGCACAAAATTAATCCACATTATCTACAGCCAGCTGATTTTTGACAGAAGGCAGCTAGAACATTAATTGGGGCAAGGAAAGTCTCTTCAATAAAGGTTGCTAGGAAACCTGGATGTCCACATGCAAAAGAAAAAATCTAGACCCCCAACTCTCACCCTATACAAAAACCAACTCAAAATGGATCAAAGACCTAAATGTAAGACCCAAAACTATAAAATTACTGGAAGAAAACAAGGTGAAATGCTTCGCTTTATAATTTTATAAATAGATTCTTATTTATAAAAGGTTTACAAATATAAAAGGATATTAAATATAAATAAAATATTTTACAGGCTATTAAATATAAATAAAAGGTTTATAAATAAAATAAGAATCTATTTATAAAATTATAAAAATCTAAAGATTCTTATTTATAAAATCTTTCCCTAGACCAATGTTCTGAAGCATTTATAAAATGCTTATTTCATAAACAAATGGGATTATGTCAAACTAAAAAGCCTCTGCACAGCAGGAAACAATTAACAAAGTAAAAAACACAACCTAGAAGATGAGAGAAAATATCTGTAAACTATTCATCTGACAGATAATTAATACGCAGAACATACAAGGAACTCAAACATTTCAACAGCAAAAGCAATCTGAATAAAACAGGCAAATGATCTGAACAGTTATACAAATGGCCAACAAGTATATGAACAAATGCTCAGCATCACTAATCATCAGGGAAATGCAAAACAAAACCACAGTGAATTATCATCTCACCCCAGTTAGGATGACTATCATCAAAAAGACAAAAAATAAATGCTAGTGATGATGCGGAGAAAACAGAACTCTTCTACACTGCTGGTGGGAATATAAACTAGTACAACCACTATGGAGAACAGTACGGAGGTTCTTAAAAAAAATTGCCAATAGAACTACATATGATCCAGCCATCCCACTACTGAGCATTTATCCCAAGGAAAGAAAATCAGTGTATTGAAGAGGCATCTGCACACCCATGTTTGTTGCTGCACTATTTGCAATAGCCAAGATGTGGAATCAACCTAGGTGTCCAACAACCAATGAATGGACAGGGAAAATGGTAAATTCACACAATGGAATACTATTCAGCCATAAAAAAGAACGATAGCTGGGTGCGGTGGCTCATGCCTATAATCTCAGCACTTTGGGAGGCCAAGGTGAGTGGATTGCTTGAGTTCAGGAGTTCAAGAGCAGCCTGAGAAACACGGCGAAACCCTGTATCTACAAAACAAACAAACAAACAAACAAAATTAGCCAGGCATGGTGGCATGTGCCTGTAGTCCCAGCTACTTGGGAGGCTAAGGTGGGAGGATCGCTTGAGCCTGAAGTGGAGGTTGCAGTGAGCTGAGTTCGTGCCACTGCATTCCAGCCTGGGTGACAGAGTGAGACTCTGTCTCAAAAAAAAAAAAAAAGAAGAAAGAAAGAAAAGAAAAGGTTGGTGCAAATGTAACTGCAGTTTTTGCCATTACTTTTAATGACAAAAATCACAATTATTTTTGCATCAACCCAATATTATTTATGGCAACATAGATGGAACTGGAGAACATTATGGTAAGTGAAATAACCCAAGAACAGAAAGTTAGACATTGCATGTTCTCACTCATGTGTGGAAGCTAAAAAATGTTGATCTCATAGAAGTAAAATGTAGAACAGAGGGTACTAGAAGCTGGGAAGGGTAGGGGGAAAGAGGGGATAGGGAGAGATTTGTTAAAAGATATAAAATTACAGCTAGATAGAAGAAGTAAGTTCTTGTGTTCTATAGCACTACAGGATAACTATAGTTAACAATATTTTACAGTTTCAAAGTGCTAGAAGGAGGATATTGAATCTTCCCAACACAAAGTAATGATGAATGTTTGAGATGATAGATATGCTAATTCTTTTAATCTGATCACTACATGTTATATGTATCAATACGTCACTATGTACCCATAAATATACAATTATTATGTGTCAAACAATAAAATGAAAAGTGTTTATCTCTGTAACAACTGTCAAACCTGTCACCTACTTTTTATTCCCAGGCACACTGCCAGAACATCTACAGTCTGAAATATAACAATAACCTACCTACTTAGAGCTGCTCTTTTTTTCAATATCCTCTCCTATATCCTCTCCTAAACATTTCCAGTTATCCTTCCAGTACAAACATGTCATCCCATTCAAAATGAAAAAAAAAATTAATTGATAAAATTAAAAAAATTAGAACAAAACAAAGAAAAATCACAACTTCAATGGCTTCCCCTTGCTTAACGACTGAAGCTCAGCATCCCGAGCATGGAAAGCTGGCGTTTAAACCAATCTACGCTTTCTGTCTCCTCTCCCACAACTTCTTCTCTAATTGCAAGACCTTTCTTTTTCCTTCTCAACACGTTGCTTAATCTAGGCGAGATTAGTCATTTTCCCTTCTTGCAGCCTTGGCTAACAGTTTTCTCTGCCTCAAATTCCCATCTCTAACCATACACTCATTTATTATTTAATAAGCATTAAATGTGTCATAATCTCAGGGGCAAGTAAAATGAATGAAGTATATCAGGTCTGCTCAGGGCTTGGAAATTGCTGCCATGCAAATACTGCCTTCAAAAAAAGCCAGCAATTCAGGTTTTTAATGTGAAAATTCTCAATTTTAAAAGTTTGAAGCAACTATTTGAAAATCTAAAACAATCTTTTGTATAACATTGTGTGTCTGCCAAGCAAAACACACCTGCAGGCTGTCAGTTTGGACCTTGTTCTTAGTTCCACTAGGCCCTAGGGATCCAAAGGTGACCAAGACTGAGCCTCTGCCCTGATGGCTCTGCCCTGATGGTCAACAGGCCCCTACTCACTCTCAAAATGCTCTGTTTACATGGCACCTGCCATACTAGATTCTTAGAGCTAATTGTTTACTCTTTGAATCATCAGATCCCAGAGAGGCCGGACTGTCTTCTTTACCACCTGGCAATAGTAAGTGCTCACCTGTAACTATAACCACAGACAGTTGTCTATATAGAAACTTGTAGCAACTTGGTTCTAAACTTTTAATTATTTTGTATTTTCCCCTTCCTAAGTTGATAACATCCTTGATTAGGCACCATCATGTAAGCTATGATCTAACTGAAGAGTTTGTCTGCTCAGGTGCAAACCTAAAAAATGACTGGAGTCACATTTCAATTGTATGCTACAATTCTGAAAGTGTGTATATGTCTGTGTGTTTGCCACACATGATCCTTGCAAGATGGTAGCCAAAAGGACTATTTAGAGATAATTTAATAAATTTAAGAAATTCTTTTAGTCTAGGACAGATCTTTTCACTTTGGAAAACAAGGAAAATGTGTTCCTTTGTTCCACTTGTTAATATCAGGGTGCAACATTTTTCCATTTAACAAAAGTACTAAAAATCTCAGCTTTCATTTTTGCTGCAGTTATATAATTTCTAGTTATCCAAGCATGCTTATAAAACTAATTTAAGCTGGGCACTGCTGGACTTAGGGGATGTCAGTCATGTTTCAGTGAACCAAACACTCTCATTTCACTAAGCATCACACTTAAGAGGGGACTGCTTGAACATCACTATTTCACTCCTCAATTGATCTAATTTCTAGACCCAGCCACAATCCAAATATGTGCATTGATCTTACATGACTGCCATTTGCAAAGTTGATAAACATCAATCCTATTGAAAAAGAAATATGTTTGTGTAGTTACTTCGGTGTTCAAAATGAAGGAGAATAAATATTTTGTCTTCCCTAATTGTATAATGAGCAAGTTAGAATCCCAGTCATATTTCAAATGTTAAAGATTTAGCCTCCTATCATTTTATTTTACAACTCTATATGATGTTATTGTGTACACAGATTCACCTGTGTGTGGATGCTTGACTCTTTAATATTGAAATTCTATGCCTTGTGTTCATTAAGATAAATGTATGTTGTCACTAACCAAATTGTAAGGCTTACCTGCAGACTGTTGAAAATGACAAACAGAACCAACACCCAGAAGTGTCTGTAGGCCATGTGTAGTCCTCCCCAAAGCCATGTCACGGAAATCAGAGCAAAGAGATATAAAATCAGTGGAATTTCTAGAAATAAAAAAAAAAGAATTTTTGAGCTTCAGAATACTGCACAGTCACGTGTATACACAGTTATTTTTGGCTTCTTTCCGTGGTATTCTAGTGCCCATTTTGAGAGAACAACCTTGGAAATCCCATTCTTATGCCAGAGGAGAGAAGGCACATTGCTGAGTCTACATTCTGTTTTGCAAATGGGGCTGCTGGTAGGCCCAGGGATGGCTGGGGGAGGATGAGAACCGTTCCTCTCCTAGACTACCACCTGCTGGACTGTTCAGAAAGTACCACAAAGCAACAATGGATTTGTAGAAATCTCCTTAAAAGACTGTTCCACCAGAAAATGGCAGGCAGTAGTGTGCTCCCGAAATCAGCATATTCCAACCAGGCACTTAAGAACAGAAATTATATAACATTGTGCGCGTGTGCGTGTGTGTGTTGGAAAAACCTGTACTCACATCTTTTTTCTGACTGAGAAGACACCAAAATTTATTGGTAAGTTTAAGAGCAAAGATGAAGTGACTGATTCATAATGATCAACTAAACTTATTCTACACATGTTCTAATGCAGTTTGTTTCAGACGTTTTCAGAATAGATTTTCTCAGGGCCAAGGGACTTTATTACCACTTGTCTATTTTGAGTTTTCTTTCCTATCTGAGTTTTAGAATAATAACCATATAGAGGTGATCTTAATATTTAAATGACAAGTTATATAAGATTTAGAAAGTGAATCGGATCTTTGCAGCCACAAATAAACACATTTTCAAGCTGTTGAAAGACATCAGGGTAGACCACACCACTGACAACTTTCATGACAGACCTCAAAGCCCTTCTTTACCCACTATCATCAATTAACACCTAAAATCCTCGTCCACTATGGAAATTTAAACAGTTGCCTACAACTTTAGCAATTTTCAAATTTAATTTTATTTGGAAACAATCTCAAACATACAGAAGACGTGCAAGTAGAGTACAATGAGAAAGTTTTTTTTTCCTGAATTAATTGAAAATTGTCAATCTGATCCCCCATTACCCTCTGAATAAAGTGTATTTTCTACAAAGACATTTTCCTACATAAACATGATGCCATCAAATTAGGAAATTAACACTGATATAGTACTATCATTCTCAGATTCCATTTTATTATACCAGTAATTTCCTTTTTAGCAGAGAGATCCAGAGATCCAGTTGTGTATAGTTGACATGTCTCCGTAGATTCTTAATCCCAAATGGGTCTTCTGTGTGTCCTTGACTTTTGTAACCCTGACACTTTTGATGATTACCAGCCAGTTTTTCTTGCAGTGTCCTTAAATTTGAGTTTATTTGATTTTTCTCGTGATTAGATTTAGATTATAAGCCGTTAGAAATCACAGAAGGGATGCTGAGTTCATCTTACAGCATTCTATAAGGTGACGCAAGAACTCAATTTTTCCCGTTACTGAAGATGTTCATTTTGGTCACTTGATTAAGATGATGGCTGCACAAATTCTTCACTGTAAAGTTAGCATTTTCCCCTGTGTAATTAAGAAGTTTTATATGTGGCATTTCTTTGAAACTATGTAAATATCTTTTTCCTTATCAAATGTTTGGTTTATGCACTTATCTTCTAATGTAGACTAATATATTCCTACTTATTTAGCATATTATCCATTATTCTTTCTTTTTCTCTTCCTTCCTTCCTTCCATCCTTCCTTCCTCCCTCCCTGCTTCCTTCTTTCCTTTTTTGTTTTCTTTCTCTTTTCTTTTTCCTCTCCTTTTCTTTCACATAGGGTCATACAAAGTCTTTCTCCATTGCCCAGACTGGAGTGCGGTGGTGTTGTCACAGCTCACTGCAGGCTTGACCTCCTGGGCTCAAGCCATCCTGCCACCTCTCAGCCTCCCAAGTAGCTGAAACTATAGGCGCATGCCACCACGCCCACTTAATTTTTGTACTTTTTGTATAGATGAGGTTTCGCCATGTTGCCCCGGCTGGTCTTGAACTTCCGGGCTCAAGCAATCCGCATGCCTTGGCCTCCCAAAGTGCTGGGATTACTGGTATAAGCCATGGTACCCGGCCACTATCATGCCAAGTTGTCCCTAGCGGGAGCCCTTTCAAGATGGTTTCTGTGCCTTTGGTTATATCCTCATTATTCTACTAGCAGTTGTTTGCTTTTTGGCCCAAGATGTTTCAAATATTCTCTGCCCCAGTCCTGGTTTCTTTTAGGGGAGAATGGTATTTAGAAACTGTGATCTGGGGCTAGGTATGGTCACTGCTGTTGCTGCTCCTAAGCTCTCTCAGTAGATAGAGGATATACATGCATATGCACACACAAACACATTTAGATCTGTTTTACTCTATCTATCTCTATATAATGAAATTCATTAGTTCATTTCAATGCTTCTAATTCCAACCCAACATCACGGGGTTAATTCCAGTTTTCTCCCTTTCCATATTTGTAACTTTTCTGTGTTGGTAAGAGATCTACTTCTCATTATTCTTGAACTCCTGGACTCAGGCGATCTGCCCACCTTGGGCTCTCGAAATGCTGGGATTACAGGCGTGAGCCACCGCACCCCGCTATTGCTTATTATTCTTAATATATCTACTGATTCGATCCACTCCCCTGCATGTAACCAACTTCCTATTGCTGTTACCCATTCCCTCGCTCAGGTGGCCTCCCAAACTCACTCAGCGTCCCACAATTCCAGCTGGGCAGCACTGCACCCCTCACATGGATTCCTTCCTCACAACGATTGGCTTCTGACACCGAGGCTTGGGCCCCTTCCTGCAGATGCACACCTTGCTCTGTACTAACTGGTGGCTGTAGATGGAATTGTTCGGGAAAGGGAGGAAAAAGAAAGAACAAGGAGAGGAGGCAAAGAGGGAGAAGGGAAGTGGTGAGGAGAAAGGGAACCCGAACACTTTTTTTTTTTTGAGAGAGAAATAAGGCTTTAGAAGGGACCGTGCTGATATATGCCCTTCATCACAATATATACAAATTGTCAAAATTATTATTATAACTGTACAGGGAAAGTAAGACTAATACAAGAAGATTTACGTAGATGAATAATTTCTTTGTCACTAATGCTTTGCAGCAGGACAAGAAAATATACATTAAGATTTATTTAATTTTTAGAAAAATTCATTTTTATTTAATGAAATAATATAATTTGATAAAGGGCCAGAAGGCTCATTTTTACTTCTGACAAGATACCCTAATATTTAGAAAACCCCTAAGCTGTGCTCACAAAATTTTCAAAGATTAGGTATCAAGTCTGGCAATTGCATTCTTTTCTTCCACTGTGTAAGAACAAAATTCTATTTATGGCTCTGGGCGGAGTACAAACGGACATGCACATTTTGTATGAACAACTAGGAACCAATTTTCAAAGTCTGGCCTGCATCTTCATCTAAGTGCTTAGAGCAAAGCAAGTGGTATGTGCTGACAGAGCTTAGTGGAGAAGCTAAGGGAGCATACTGGGGCTCATGAGAATGTCCATGGCTTATATTTTCCTGGAATTCTGCAGAAAAGTATAGTAGTTTGGCACCCCAGACTAGAAACTCCGTAAGGAAAAAGCTAGTCATAAATAACTCAGCATACTTAATAGATCCCAGGCTTGCCTTCCAGAAGTACAACAATGATTAGGATGATGATTTCAGATAGAAGAAACATATCCAGAGGCACATCCGGATTTTGTGGGCCTGAAGCTTATATTAGGGAGGCTTCTTTAAGAAACAAAAGTTACAAAACCGTAATTAGGTGCAGGATCTTGGAAGGGGCCAAGGCTGGTGAAAGGACCTGAAACTTAAGCTACATTAGCTTCATGGTTAATCTACCTCTGAGGAGGCATCTTTAACCCTCTTTAGGGCCTAAGTCAAAAGGAAAGAGGTATTGGGAGGGGGTGATGGTGATGAAAGTTGGTTGGGGGGGCATGTTGTTGTTCAACAGTGACTATAAATTCCATTTGGCAAACTGAAAAACAGTGCTCCATTCAATTGAAAATCACTTTGGTTTTATATTTCCTAAGCTGTTATTTCGCATTTGATGAACTACTAATAACTTCTCTGCTGTCTATAATTCAATATTTACCAAAGAAAGCATTTGTAATTGGTAATATTGGAAACAACTTGTGTTTAGGAGTGAATTAGTGAAGATAAAACAGAATCATTTCAATGTTCTCAATAAAAGGAGGCCCTAAAAACACAGTGTTGCACCCAAGAAATGAGTATCTATATAAGACTGTGCTATATAGAATAAAGGACTCCTACAACTTAACAACAAAATACCCATTCAATCCATTTGAAACACGGACAAAGGACATTTCTTTTGAGAAGATATACAAATGGCCAATAATCACATGAAAAGATGCTCAGGATCACTAGTCATTAGGGAAATGAAGATCAAAACCACAGTGATACTACCTCATACCCACTAGAACGATTATTATCAAAAAAACAAGAAATAGTAAGTGTTGGTGAGCATATTTAGCAATTGGAACCCTTGTGCATGCCTGATAGAGATGTAAAATGGCACAACTGCTGTGGAAAACAGTTTGGTAGAACCTCAAGATGTTAAACACAGAGTTACCATACAATCCAACAATTCCACTTGTAGGTATATATTCAAAAAAGTGAAGGCACAGGTACTCAAATGGATATTTGCACACCAATATTCATGGCAGTATCACAATAGCCAAAAGGTGGAAACAACCCAAATGTCCATCAACAGATGAACAGATAAATAAAATATACTATTCACATATAATGTGATATTACTCAGTGCCATGTTCTGAATGTTTGTGTCCCCCCAAACTTTATATGTTGAAACCTAATCACCAATGATAAAATTAGAAGGTTGGACTGCTTGGAGGTGATTAGGTTGTGAGAGTAGAGCCCTCATGAATGGGATTAGTGCACCTATAAAAGAGGCCCCAGGGTGCTCTCCTGCCCCTTCCACCATGTGAGGACACACCAAGAAGGCATCATCTATGGACCAGAAATCTGGGCCCTTGCCAGACACTGAATCTGCTGGCACCTTGATCTTGGACTTTTCTGCCTCCAGAACTGTAAGAAATACATTTTTGCTGTTTGTAAGCTACCTGGTCTAGGGTATTCTATAATAGCCTAAACATACTGAGATACTGAAGCTTAAAAAGGAATAAAATTATAATATATGCTACATCATGGATGACCCTTGAAAATGTTATGTGAAACAAGCCAGACATGAAAGGACAAATAACAATTCCATTTACACGAGGTGCCTAGAATAGGCAAATTCAGAGGCAGAAAGTAGAACAGAAGTTACCAGGGGCTGGGAGGAGTGCAGAATAGTGAGTTATTGTTTAATGGATATAGAGTTTCTGCTTGGAGTGATGAAAAAGTTCTGGAAACATGGATAGTGGTGACAGTTGCACAACATTGTCAGTGTACTTATGTGACACTGAAGTGTACACTTAAAATGGTTTAAGATGCTAAATTTTGTTATGTATATTTTACTACAATTAAGAAAAAAAGAAAAAAAGACTATGCCAAGTAACTCAGGCTGTGTCAAGATGAAGTTCCACTGCAGGGAGAAAAAAAAATCAAATCATCACAGTACTTAATTTACATACTTAAATTAACAAGGAGTCACGAATGTGAAAACCAAAATAGTTTGAAAAGGTTTTAGTGAAAGAAATTACTTCTGGAAAGGCAAAGAAAACAAAACAACAACAACAAACAACAAACCAGCAAGTAGATATGTCAATTAGTGCTACTATCATTAAGAAAGTCTACTCATGGGAGTTAGTAGATTCCATTGAGATTACATCACATCTCTTTATTTTTAGTGAAAAATATTATTTCCATGAATTTAACTGCCATTTTTCAAGAAAGTATGGTGTTGAATTATCTGTTTTCTTTGTAATTGCAGCCTTGCCTTTATTGCTATGCACCACTGACAACAATAATGGCTTTATTATGGAAATCACACTCCATTTACATGAAGCTGAAATTTATTCTATGTTTACAACCTTCCAAAGTACTTGTTTTAATTTTACCTCACTGACCTTCTGATACTAACAATTTGGAATGTGCTACTAAAACAAACCCATCAATGTAAAACATAGAACACAACTGTGAAAAAATGTGGATTTAAGATATCAGCCAAGTGCAGTGGCTCACGCCTGTAATTCCAGCACTTTGGGAGGCTGAGGTGGGGGGATCACCTGAGGTCAGGAGTTTCAGATAAGCCTGGTCAATGTGGTGAAACCCTATCTCTATTAAAATACAAAAATTAGCCAGGCATGGTGGCTACTCGAGAGGCTGAGGCAGGAGCATGACACGAACCTGGGAGGTGGAGGTTGCAGTGAGCCAAGATCGCACCATTGCATTCCAGCCTGGGCAACAAGAGTGAAACTCTATTTCAAAAAAAAAAAAATTAAATAAAAAGATATTAATGGATCTATTTCCAACAGTAGGCACACATTATTTTTAAATTAGAAAGATAGATTGAAACAAAAGGGTATCAAAGAGCTTTATTTCTAAAACATAGGTCTTTATTCTGAAATTCACAGATACTTAGAGACAAGGATGTTTCCGTGATCTGAATATTTTCTTGGTGAGAAAATATTGGTGTCCTTGAGGTTTCCTGACAAGGATTAACACCAGTTCCGCAGCAGTCAGCCACCACTGTTCTCAGCAAATAAACTGAGGGTCATACAGGAAGGCAATAAGGCACATATTTCACAGAACTGCCAAATCACCATGAGGATACTGTGCATGGGAGAGTGAACAACAAAGTTAAAGATTGGGGTCAGCCTGGGCAACATGGCAAAACCCTGTCTTTACAAAAACTACAAAAATTAGCCAAGTGTGGAAGCACATGCCTATAGTCTCAGCTACTCAGGAGGCTGAGGTAGGAGGCTCTCTTGAGCCTGGGAGGTGGATGTTTCAGCGAGCTGACTGTGCCACTGCACTCCAGCCTGGGTGACAGAGTGAGACCCCGTGTAAAAAAAAAAAAAAAAGAAAATACTGGGTTTGCAAATTGTTCAAAGAAACACCCTCCACCTCATTTGGGTAGCTGGCATCCCTAACCCTTAGTCATTAGTTCTATACTCGGATCTAATTTTAGAATTTCCTTTTCTTTTCAGCAGTTCTCCAACTCACTTCCAAAAGAGCTCTTGAAAACCCATTCAGATAATAAGAAACTCACTCTAGGTCCTTTGGCCTCTGTCTCCAGATACGGTTGCAAATATTTGTTGCAGCAGGCTAGACTCTAGCAACACTTATTATGTGCCAGGTTCTTCATTTTATTAAGATATCCTTCCTAAATTAATAATCTCCAATGTTACCTTCCTCCAAGCACATTAGGGCCAACTCTTTCTGAATCTGCATCTTCACTTCTCTTAAGCTCCAGGCCTGGAGATCCCCAAACCACTTCAAACAGAGTTCCTCCACAGCCGAATTTAGTATCCCTCTTCTCATCACACTTTTTCCTCCTCCTGAGTACTGGTATCACCATTCGCACCGATTCACCCTGATGCCCCATTTTCCTTCATACGCTGCGTCAAATTAGTCAATATATTTTGTCTATTTTATCTTCTAAGTTGCTCTGAAATTTGTCCTCTACAATCCTTCCTAGAACATTGTCTTTCCTGAGGACTTCATCTCTTTTAGTGAGCCTATTTTGACAGCTTCGTAGGTAGAGCTGTCTGTTCCAATTCATCCCTCCTACTCCTATTATGGCCAGAGAAACATCTTTTTTTTTTTTTTTTTTTTTTTACATAGATGGACTCTCACTCTGTTGCCTAGGCTGGAGTGCAGTGGCCTGATCTTTGCTCACTGCAACATCTGCCTCCCGGGTTCAAGCAATTCTCCTGCCTCAGTCTCCCGAGTAGCTGGGATTACATGTGCCCACCACCACGCCCAGCTAATTTTTGTGTTTTTAGTAGAGATGGGGTTTTATCATGTTGGCCAGGCTGGTCTGAAACTCCTGACTTTGGTGATCCACCCGCCTCAGCCTCCCAAAGTGCTGGGTTTACAGGCGTGAGCCACTGTGCCCGGCCCAGAGAAACATCTTTTAAAAAATTATGGCTGGGTGCAGTGGCTCATGCCTATAATCCCAGCACTTTGGGAGGCTGAGGCTGGCAGATCACTGGAGGCCAGGAGCTCGAGACTGTCCTGGCCAACATGGCGAAACCCCACCTCTGCTAAAAATACAAAAATTAGCTGGGTGTGGTGGCGCATGCCTGTAATCCCAGCTACTCGGGAGGCTGAGGCAGGAGAATTGCTTGAACCCCAGAGGCTGAGGTTGCAGTGAGCAGAGATCGCACCACTGCACTCCAGCCTGGGTGACACAGTGAGACTCTGTCTCAAAAAAAAAAAAAAACTTATGTATGTATACATGTGATACACACGTATGTATATATAAAAGTTCATGTTTATATGTATTTTCATATGTGATCATGCCATTTAAAGGCTAAAAACCCTTTAACTGCCTCCCATATCATAAAAGATAAACCTCACCACCAGTCCCTGCCTACTTCCCAGTGAATGCTCTCTAGTCTTCCAGGCACCCTGAGCACACTGTATTTCTTCATGCCTGTAGCTCTTTGTCATTACTTGTTACGTGTCTATCTCTTTCACTAGAGGTTATTAAGTGCACTAACTCAGTCTATCTTATTTATCTTTATATTCCCAGTGCCTAGCACATGGTCTGGCATAAGTAAGTCACTTAATGTTTGTTCAATAAAAGAATTGTTGATGTGATTTGTCGATATGACCCTGCTTTTTACTGCTGCTCTTTTCATCTGAAAGCTTGAATTTCTTTTTAGAGAAGCCCTGGACTTCGAAAGTACAAGAATGAAGAGAATGCATTTCAGGGAAAAGTTAATTTGCTTTGCAGCAGTGGGTCTAAGGTACACTAGTCCTTTAAGATATGATCCATGGAGGAAAATAAATGCTCTGTGGCAATATTCTGAATGAGGATGAACTCGAGGGATAGATAGATCTGCATCTGGCTTCCAATTCTATCACTTTTGAGCCTGTTGGGTGGGCCTCAGCCAAACTCCTTAACTTCTCTGTGCCGTAAGTCCTGATAAAAAATAAAGGATAATTGTAGAAATTTTAATAATTCATGCATCAATTTGATAAGTATTAGTTAATGCTGATAAGACAAATTCCATGTTCCTATTGAACACCTACTATGCTAAGCGCTGGAAGTAAAGAGATGAGCCAAGGCAGAGGCAGCCTCTACCTGTGTGGATCTACACTCCAGAGAGGGAAATCATGCACACAAAGCACTCAGCACAAGGCCGGGCATCAGGCACATGTTCAATAAGCACTAGCTACTATCATCCTAATTCTCACCACCATCAGTTTAGTCACGTTAGGAAAAGAGCACATGGCTACAGATACCCTGCAATTGTTGCTTGTATTGTTCTCATATGGGTAGTATTTTTCAAAGAGCAACCATGGCCCTATTTAATTGACTTCATCTCTCATCTTCTACAGTTTTCCAACTTTATTTTTCTTACTCTGCCCCTTAGTTTCCCTCCATTCCCATTACCTTGCTGCTTCTCATCTTGTCTCATTCTATTTCTTCCTTTGTAGGTTTGAAGTTCTAAAGTATCACATAGTAAAGAAACATGTTTAAGTTTTTTATATATATACCAGAATCTCCCATATTTGTTTGGCTATAGAACCCTTTTGTTTATCCTGATGTAATCAGGTGCAAGCCTAGACTTTGAGGAGGATTGTTTTCAGCATGCAGACCTGAAGTTCTATCACATTCAAACTGTCACCAAAAACTTCCTGACTAACCAACTTAAAATGGACCTCTTGGGCCGGGTGTGGTGGCTCACACCTGTGATCCCAGCACTTTAGGAGGCTGAGGCAGGGGGATCACCTGAGGTCAGGAGTTCGAGACCAGCTTGGCCAACATGGTGAAACCCCATCTCTACAAAAAATACAAAAATTAGCCAGCCTGGTGGCAGGCACCTGTAATCCCAGCTATTCAGGAGGCTGAGGCAGGAAATTGCTTGAACCTGGGAGGCAGAGGTTGCAGTGAGCCGAGATTGCACCATTGTGCTCCAGCCTGGGTGACAGAGCAAGACTTTATCTCAAAAAAAAAAAAAAAAAAGAAAAAAAAAAAAGGACATCTCAGCATCTTCTATTTTCCCTGCCACTCTCTCTTTTCTGACTTAGTTTTTTCACAGCACTTACTGACATCTAACTTACTATATGATTTATGTGACGGTTACTTTTATGGGTCAACTTGACTGGGATAAAGGAAGCCCAGATATCTGATTAGACATTATTTCTGAGTGTGTCTGTGAGAGTGTTTCCAAAAGAGATTTGCATTTGAATTCGCAGACTGGGTAAGCAGATGGCCCTCCCTGATGTAAGTGGGCATCACCCAACACCTTAAGGGCCTCAATAGAACCAAAAAGGTGGAGGAAGGTTAGCTTCACCTTTCTTCTGCTTGACTGCTTGAGCTGGAACATTCCTTCTTCTGCCCTTAGCATTCCCGGTTTTCAGGCTTTCGAACTAAAACTGAAATCTACACCATTCACCTCTGCCTCTCAGGCTTCTGAAATACACCACCAGCTTCTTCAGTCTCCAATCTGCAGGTGATCTCTTGTTGGTTCTGTTTCTATGGAGAATCCTAACACAATTTGCATAGTTGTTTATTGTTTAATACTCTCCTAGAATGTGAGCTCACAAAAGCATTGAGATAATTCTCAAGCACTAGTTTAATGAATTAAAAAAGACAATTTCTGATTCTAGTTTAATGAATTAAAAAAAGGCCTATGGGACTGGCTAAGAAGACATGCTACAGTTAAAAGTAAAATTGACAAGAAATTGTACCCCCACTATCTCTTTCACTCTTTATTTAAAGAGTAGGGAAGGTGCACAGAGAAATGTGGATGTCACAGCAGGGAGAGAATTGCTTTTGGGCTGCAGGGGCTTGATAAAAAATTTGAGTCTGTGGCTTGTAAACAAAGCTGCCTATGAGTAACATTCCCATAAGAACACTTCAATGGGATTGTTTTTTAATGGGAGGGAAAAAGAGAGGGAGGGAGAAAAAGTGTGATGCAAGCATTGAATGCTTCCCAGAAACAATCCACCTTATCTAAGATTTCCATAGACATATGTCAATTCCAGGGCCATTGAGAAGTCAAATTTACTGTATAATACTGACTTTCAAACTCTGACCACAAACCACGGTGAGAAATGCATTTTACATGTGAACTACACAATCTTGAAAGAAAACTTTTATGAAACCCAAGTTAATGTATGACACACTTTGATCTATTCTATTCTACTCTATTCTATCCTATCCTATCCTATCCTATCCTATCCTATCCTATCCTATCCTATCCTATCCTATCCTATCCTATCCCATCCACTCTACTCTCTCCCATGCCATCCTATTCCATGTAAAATATGTTGGCAGTGGGACTCATCAATGTACTGTGTGACCCACAATTTTTAAATTTTTGCTTTAGAAGGTAATTTAAGCAGCTTGTACTTTAGAGGTAAAGGTAGGAACAGTAAACATAACCACAGTGGAGGCTTCCACCGACTACCTTCTGACATGGATTTACCCTGACCCTTACTGATATGTGAAGGATACAAGCATGATTTGGAAAGATCTGTGCAGGTGACACACTAGATCTGCAGGCAGAGAAGTGAATCAGTATTGGCCTAGAGTATATTTTCCAGGGTTAAAGAGGAGAATGTGAGCAAATTCTCAGTGGAGTCTCAAGGTTTTCTGGGAACTTAAAACGCAGTACTTTGTCAACAGCTGACTTAGGGCTCTCCTGGATGCTAAAAGACAGTCCAGTATCAGGTATACTTTGAATGTGATTTATTGGGGTTGAAAAAAAAATGGTACAAGCCTAGAATTATGGTCTTGCCTTGCAAAAGCTATATATAATTTTCAATTTGCAGGATATAATTTTGAATCTAAGGAGAATAACCAAGTTAGATGAGACATACCCACACAGACCTCGCAAAAACTATTATTAGAGTAATTCTATTTGAACCATGTACTTCAAAAGTGCCAGATAATATTTTGCTGAGGGGCGATCAAATAGATCTGTGATTCTTAAGGAAAAGGTTAAGTGCTCTGTTTTCTTCTAGTGAAGAAAAAAATTATTGAAACTATGGGAAAGGGAATTATCATTTGGGTTTACAGCTATTGTAGTAATTTTCTACACATTTCATAAATGTTTCATAAGGTGGAATTACGAAAACAAGTTCTTAGAAGATTAGAGTTCTAAAACAAATATGAAGTCAGCCAACTAATGACTGAAGACTGGCTTAACCTAGTTTTCTAACTGCATTACCAGTTACTCAGCCATTAAGGAGCTCAAAACTCAGCTACAGGCATGCTCAGGCAGCTAACAGCAATTTTCCAACACACTTAACTTTTGTAATACAATGAAAATGTACAATGCATCTTTAAACTTGCCTATGTCTGTATTTTGAATCTGGCTAGATGGTCTCATAATTTTTAGACATTAGATGACTACGTATTTGGCCATGAATAGCCAGTTATATTTTATAGATAGTTTGATAAGACATCAGTTAGCACTCATTGAGTTAATAGGCTCAAATTCAATGCTGAAATCTTGAGTCAAATATGGCATGATGTCTCAGGAAAATTAACCCTTAAGATAACTCTAATTGTGCAAGAAAATATTTGAATGAGTTATCATAAATGTCAGTTCCCAGAACTATTTTCTGGTAGACCCTCAATCTGGATAAATGCCAACATACTTCAAAGCTGCCTTTGTTTCTTTAATTTGGTTCTCTAACCATCACACACAAAACTGTAATACAAATTTAAAATTTTATTTGATTTTTTTTTTTACTTCCCTTGCCATATCACTGTTCTAAAAGGTCTACTTGAGTTAAATCCTTTGACTCTCTATTAATGTGATTAACTGCATCTCTTTTCCCAACAGCTATCAGATTATCAAAGTATTGTCTGGTCTTAGAAATAATGGTATTTCCCAACAGCTGTATGTATATTACTTACTCTCTGTTGTTAAATAATTATATTTTTAATTAAGCAAATGGACACAAAACTCACGCAGAGCTGTTTTTAGGCATGTACAACAACGACTGACCACAAAGCTCTTTGGTATCTGTGTTATATAAAGGCTTATTATTATTACCCATTTAAACAATGGCACAATACCCACAGGTGTGGCAGGGATTTTAATGCATAAGGGAGTGAACTAATATCTTATTGCTCATTCTTACTAGCAACATTGGACTAAGCCCTTACAGAGAAAAAAAAGGGAAACAATGGTGTTCAGAAAAAAAAGGCAATTCCTGGATTGAATGCTATGTATATACTCTAGGGAGAAAGAGGCTGTCTAATACTTGTATATTAGTGATCAAAGTAATTTGATCAAAGTGATTTGTGCCCAATGATAGACTATCAAATTTGATTTCTGTATTTGCTTGTCAATATTACATGTAGACCTTAATTTTTGTGATATTTTAATTCTAGGATTTTTTTTCTCTTTTTTAAATGTAGAGTTTAAATTGTTAATGGTTAAACTGGTTCACAGGTGTGTCTGATATTATTAGCAAATGTATGGTAGATATTATAGCTTCTTTTTGCCCCAGGCTCATAACTACATGCTTCCACTTTTCTTTTTAAGAGTAGGAGCATCAGAATCTTATTTAACTCTGGGTACTATGAGTTTGACATTAATAGTTTAAGACTAATGAATGAGCAGCCATACAGTTTTTTGGTCACTATGCTTCCTAAGCTTCCCAAATGGAGCTATTTTCACTATTCAATTTCATGTTTAATAAGCTAGGCAGATATTGCTACATTCTTGTTTTGTTTCCATGCACTTATTTTTTTACCTGGTGGAGTTTGTCCAGTTACAAAGTTTGTGAAAGATGTTTGTAAAAAAAATTTTTTTTCATGGTACCAAAGCAGCTTCAATATAACCATGGATTAAATATTTATTTGCAAATACTCTGGCATTGGGGGAAAAAGATGGGGAGAAGGAAATCACATGTCTTGGAGATTGTATAATTAAATGAGTATAAGAACCAAATGATGTTTATTTCAATTACTTATTAATTTATAAGTATTCTGATTTACAGTCTTTATAAAATTGTACAACAGAGCTTTATGTAACTATGCAACACATTTAAATCTTTCCTATAAGCAAATTTCTACTTCTTCCTTGAAGTTGATGAATCCTAATTGTAAATCACATTATTTGCCTTCTTGAAGGCTATTTATGATAAAATTTAAAGCTTGCCTCTGTCAAATTCAACTAAAAGAAAAAGATCTCTTTTGAATATGAGCGCTCAGCCAATTAAATGTTAAAAAATATGACTGGGTGGAATTTATTCACAAAAAGAGGCAGAATGATTAAAAGCATGGACTCTGGAACCAGGCTACTTGAGGGCCTTCACTAGCTGTGTGACCTTGTATTAGTTACTTAACTGCTCTGAGGCTCAATTTCCTCATCTGTAAATTGAATATACTATTAGTGCCTCCCAAATAAGGTTTTGTGGATTGTGAGGATTTAGTGGTTGAAAAGTGGAACACTTCGAACAGTTCCAGATAAACTTTGGCTGCTGTTTGTTATTCAAGAAATATATTTCTTCAGCACCAAAATGTATTAGATAAAATGTGATAGATAAAATGTTGAATTACATCTGGATCTGCTCCCAATGATTATATACATTCACTTCGGGAGGCCGAGGCAGGTGGATCACCTCAGGTCAGGAGTGTAAGACCAGCCTCGTCAACATGGTGAAAGCCCATCTCTACCATAAAAAAAAAAAAAAAAAATTCACCGGGCACAGTGGTGCATGCCTGCAGTCCCAGCTACTTGGGAGGCTGAGGCAGGAGAATCGCTTGAACTCGGGAGGCAGAGGTTGCAGTGAGCCAAGATCAAGTCGAGTGCACTGTACTCCAGCCTGGGTGACAGAGTGAGACTCCGTCTCAAAAAACAAAAAACAACAACAAAAAGATTATATAGTTGTGCATATTACATATATATTTGTTTATACCCTATAAGAGAAGGTAGGAGATAAGTATTATAAGAGAGATTTATAAAAGTTACATAAAAATTCAGGGAAAACAAGAGGTTCTTCCTATTGATGATTATCAGGGAACTTTGGGGAAAGAAGAAAGAATTTTGGCTGGGCCATGAAGATGGGCCATATTTGAACATACAAATATTGAGGCAAAGGCAGTGAGAGCAGCATAAAGAGAGGCAAAAAGCAAATGCATAAATTACTGTAAGTTGTTTCTTTTGGCTGGTGTTAAAGGTCCCCATGAAGGTGAGTAACGAGATGTTCGTAGCACTAGGTCATGAAGGAATATTGAGGGCCAGGTTAAACAATACATAATTACTTTACAGAAAAATGGAGTGCCATTTTAAATTTCGGAGAAGAGGTATGGCATATTCACATAGCTTAAACTCATAGGAAAGAAAATAGGTTGGTGGAGAGAATGCTAGAGGCAGGGACACCAGTTAGGGAAGGATTGCTGTGGTCTCAGTAATGAAGGCCTGAGGTAGGGGAATGGCATAGAAGTGGTCCCTGCAATGTAATGAAGGGGTAGGCACAGAAATGTAGAGACAGAATCTCTAGTAGTACCCTCAAATCAGGAAAGAGTAAGAGAGCTTAAAAATATACAGATTGTGGGACTTCATCACCAGAGATTCTAATTTAGTAAGTCTATAGTGAGACTCATCAAACCATAATTTCTGAAAGCATAAGCAATTTTGATGATCAGTTAGTTTTGACAGTCACTCATCTGAGAGTATGACTATGAAGTGAAAGAAATTACCCTAGCTTTTAGGTTAGGAAAACCAGAAAAAGTATCAAGAGGAAGAAGAAAAGAAAGGAGTGAAAGAATAACACTGAGATCAGAGCAATTAGGATAAGGCAGAGGAGCAAAGTTGATGACAATATCTGTACATCTTGAGGACAAGCGATCAGAGAAAAACCCAAGCGAATGTATCCAAAAGACATTTGAAAATGTGAGCTTATATGTGGAGAGAGAAGTTAGGCTCAAGTTGATAGATCTGAAAATTATCACTATGATATAAAAAATGCAAAGGCAATCCCTGTAAAATACATATACTTCAGAGTTTTCAGGCATAAGAAGAAAGGGCTATGACCTGGGAGTTAGCAGGAAAATACTTGTAAAAAGAATAGGGTGTCGTGAAAACCAAGAGAGATGGACTTTTCAAGGAAGGCTGGTTATCAGTACTGATTTCTACAGAAGAATTGAAGGATACGCAGATAAGAAGAGTGGTCAGTGGATTTGGTGTCCAACGTTATGAGTGATGAATGAAAGAGAATAAGCAAGGTACTCTGAAGGCTTAACTGTGAACAGAAGGTGATGAGAACAGGCAACTTGTATGAACTACTCTTCAAGAGTAGTTGTTGGTTAAAGAAAGAAGAGAGGCAGGGCAGTAATTTGATAAAGCAGCAGCATTATGAGTAAGCTCTTCTAGGCAGTGTAAAGTGATACGTATTTCTAGATGGACAAGAAAGACCTACAGGAGAGAGAAATATTTAAGATGAGAGGCAGTTGTGGAAAATTCAATGAAACAAGTTCCAAGAGTAGGAAAAACAGATGAAAGGCACAATTGGGAGAGCTGGCTTTGGTGAGAATGAGCTACTTACCTTCTCATCTAAGATGAAACGAAAAATGGCAAAGAAGAGAGACGGCAAAGAGAAATGATCAGAGAACATAAGGAAAGTCGTGTGAGATAACACCATGTTGTTTTCATGTCTTGACTAGACAGTGAGGATAGAATGTATAAAACACAGACTTCAGGGCAGTAGAATCTGTTTCAAAGATCGCTTAAGACTTATCAATTAAAAATAATCCAAAGGATGTCTCAGAAGCAGAGATGGCTTAGTTAAGAGTACTTATAATAAATAAGTATCCGTTACAGAGTAGCACTAATTGGCTGATAAAAGAGAACTGTGTGGCATAGAGTGGGTTGGTGATTGGAAAAATTTCTTTTTTTCTATATATATGTGTGTATATATATATAATATTTTTTAACTGTACTTAAAGTTCTAGGGTACATGTGCACAACGTGCAGGTTTGTTACATAGGTATACATGTGCCATGTTGGTTTGCTGCACCCATCAACTCATCATTTACATTAGGTATTTCTCCTAATGCTATCCTTCCTGCAGCCCCCCACTTCATGACAGGCCCCAGTGTGTGATGTTCCCCACCCTGTGTCCAAGTGTTCTCATTGTTCAACTCCCACCTATAAGTGAGAACATGTGGTGTTTGCTTTTCTGTCCTTGTGATAGTTTGCTGAGAGTGATGGTTTCCAGCTTCATCCATGTCCTTGCAAAGGACATGAACTCATCCTGCATAGTATTCCATGGTGTATATGTGCCACATTTTCTTAATCCAGTCTATCATTGATGGACATCTGGGTTGGTTCCAAGTCTTTGCTATTGTGAATAGTGCCGCAATAAACATATGTGTGCATGTGTCTTCATAGTAGTATGATTTATAATCCTTCGGGTATATACCCAGTAATGGGATTGCTGGGTCAAATGGCATTTCTAGTTTTAGATCCTTGCGGAATCACCACACTGTCTTCCACAATGGTTGAACTAATTTACACTCCCACCAGCAGTGTAAAAGCGTTCCTATTTCTCCACATCCTCTCCAGCACCTGTTTTTTCCTGACTTTTTAATGATTGCCATTCTAACTGGCGTGAGATGGTATCTCACTGTGGTTTTGATTTGCATTTCTCTAATGACCAGTGATGATGAGCATTTTTTCATGTGCCTGTTGGCTACATAAATGTCTTCTTTTGAGAAGTGTCTGTTCATATCCTTAGCCCACTTTTTGATGGGATTGTTTGTTTTTTTCTTATAAATTTGTTTAAGTTCTTTGTAGATTCTGGATATTAGCTCTTTGTCAGATGGGTGGATTGTAAAATTTTTCTCCTATTCTGTAGGTTGGGTGATTGGCAAAATTTCTTAAGGAGGAAGCCAAGCTAGTAAGGAAATCAGGGGGGCTGGTGAAAATATCCTTAACAGTTCCAATCTGAGGTTCCAGATTGTATTTTTCGAGAACAACTAAGGGTGGAAGGAAGGGAGGTTACAATGAGGATGAAGAACAAGTAGGAGTAAGAAATCGGCAGAAGGGGACAGAAAGATGGTGTCTTCAGAGAGATGTGGAGAGGAAAATGGTGGCCTAGGAAGAGAGACGATCATAAGAAATGGTAACCACAGTAACATGAATAGGAAAATGATGGTATAAGCAAAAAACACAGATTCGAAAATAGGAAAAATTATTTTGTAAAACAATATTTATTTCTCTCATGTTGCCCAAGCCATAATGCAGTGGCTATTCACAAGCACACTCACAGTGCACTACAGTCTTGAACTCCTGGGCTCCAGTGATCATCTCACCTCAGCCACCTGAGTAGCTGGGACTATATGTGCATGCCACTGTACCCAGCAAAAGAACTTATTAAGCAGGGACATAGTGGCCTTGAAGTACAAAATATGTGAAGAACAAAAATATTTCTGACATCTTATTAGAGGAGTGATCTTTAGCAACTGACTGCAAGGAAAGTGATACTTAATGAGGCAGGCTATTTCAGTTATGCTAAAGCAACTGAGAGAGTACTTCTGTGAGGATCAAAGTTTGTTACTGCCTCTGGCCCAGTGATATTCACACTTCACCTTTAATATGGTATACTTTTCTCTGAAAAAAATAAAAACAAAACAAAAAACAACATATTGTAAAAACGTCACTTTCTTCTATTCACTTGAGTTTTATAATATGTAAACTGTTGAGTACAGCATTAGATCATGGGTATTGTGCTAACCATTAATTTTTTTTCTTTTTATTATTATACTTTAAGTTCTAGGGTACATGGGCACAACATGCAGGTTTGTTACATATGTATACATGCGCCATGTTGGTGTGCTGCACCCATTAACTCGTCATTTACATTAGGTGTATCTCCTAATGCTATCCCTCCCCCCTTCCCCCTACCCCATGACAGGCCCCAGTGTGTGATGTCCCCCTTCCTGTGTCCAAGTGTTCTCATTGTTCAATTCCCATCTATGAGTGAGAACATGCGGTGTTTGGTTTTCTGTCCTTGCGACACTTTGCTGAGAATGATGGCTAACCATTCATTTTTAAAGAAATTTATGATTCAATTGCTAATTCCCCAAATTACCTTTCCTTACTCCCTGTTTCTCTAGTACTAGTAAACCCATTTTCCTTTATTTCCAGATCTCCTCTTTAATAATGTACCAGTTGATTCATGTAATTAAAGTATGATCATACGAAGGATTGTAGACTATATATTTCCTTAAAGAACTATGTAGGCACTGAATCATAAATTAGAGGTAACTTTAAGTAATGAAAATAACAACAAATAATACATGGAAAAAGTTGCAAACCAAGAATGGAAATACAGGTAAGAACCTGGGAGAGAGAGCCATAGTGTGTTACAGTATCCCCATGTCGATACCAACTGAGGTGGCTCATAGACGAGGTCGAGAGAGAAACACAGTGCTTTCGTTGCCATACTTATTCCAAGATAAAACAGCCTCAAAAATTTTTTCTACTCTCTAGTCAAGTTTTATACATAGTCTTTCTGAATACAAATCTTAGAGAGATACATTTTAAAAAATCAATAACTGTATTTTCATTACCCAAGAGTAGAATGGAAGACTTCGGTCATCCATTTTTTAAAAAGTGCTCTTTTTAAAATGCTCTTTAAAAAATTTTTTAAAAATTAGCTGGTCATGGTAGCATGTGTTTATAGTCCTGGCTACTCGGGAGCCCAAAGTGGGAGTATCTCTTGAGCCCAGGAGATTGAAGCTGCAGGGAGCTATGATTGTGCCATGGCACTCCATCCTGGGCAATACAGTAAGACTCTGTCTCAGAAAAAAAATAGGATCTGCCAGGAAAATTAAAATTTATTATTAATTTGGAGAACAATGGCAAGGAAATATATAGGAAACTTACTTAGCCTGAATACAAAACTGATAAACAATGGGAATGTTTCATTAATTCTCTGGGTCAAACATGGTATGGCATGGCAGTGATATGCACACGTCAACAAGAGATGCCAGCCACATTAAGGGTCAAAGAGTGTGCAACGCACCTAAACAACAACATCTTTGTTACCCTCAGATATTAGCTTTAAGTGTGTATCACATTAGCATATCTTCCACTAACACCTTACTGAAGCCTATTTATCATGGGTATCAAGATGGAAATTAGTTTCAATTCTATTCCGTCTCCTCTCTCATCACCATAAGCGATGAACTCAGCAAGCAACAGTGAATTTAGTTGTGTTATTTAAGTCAAGTTTTATCAGAAGTCATATCACTTTTAGGTGGCAGCACTAGTTAAGTATGGTTAGGACATTAAAGACTATGTGGAGAAGTAGTGAATATTTATTTTATTTTTTAAATTTTTATTTATTTATTTACTTTTGAGACAGAGTTTCACTCTTGTTGCTCAGGCTGAAGTACAATGGCATGATCTTGGCTCACTGCAACCTCTGCCTCCCAGGTTCAAGACATTTTCCTGCCTCAGCCTCCCAAGTAGCTGGGATTACAGGCATCTGCCACCATGCCTGGCTAATTTTTGTATTTTTAGTAGAGACGGGGTTTCACACTATGTTGGCCAGGCTGGTCTCGAACTCCTGACCTCAGATGATCCACCTGCCTCGGCCTCTCAAAGTGCTGGGATTACAGGCGTGAGTCACCATGCCCAGCTCCTGATTTTCTCCTTTTATTCTATAGTCTAATGATTGTCATTAGATGATTTTACGACATGGCCAATTTTGCTTTTTAGAATGCTTCAGTGTGGAATGGGGATAGACAAGAATTGAACAATATTGGTCTCAAGACAGCTGTAATAGTCTAAGGATGAGATGATGGGAGATATCACCAAGGTGCTATGGACTGAATTGTTTCCTCCATCCCCCAGATTTGTATGTCGAAGCCCTAACTCCCAATGCAATGGTATTTGGAGATGAGGCCTTCAGGAGGTAATAATCTCATGAAGGTGGAGCCCCCATGATGGAATTAGTGTCCTTATAAGAAGAGACATGAGAGGGCTCTCTCTCATCCATGAGAGGAGACAGCAAAATGTCCATGCAAGCCTCGCCAGGACCTGAATCAGCTGACGCCTTGATCTTGGACTTCCAGTCTCTGGAACTGTGACAAATAAATGTCTGTTGTTTAGGACACCCAGTCTATGGTATTTTGTATGGCAGCCTGAGCTAATACACCAGGCAAAATCATGAAGAAAAGTAGGGGAACATTTGAGAGATATTGATGAAGTGTAGAGAAGAAAGGAGTTACATATCTGACTGCATTCTGCACCAATTACATATTGAAAGGGTTCTTATACTAATAAAAATACTAACACATATTGAGGGCTTAGTATGTTTCAGGAACTATACTAAATGCTTATATGAATTAAAATTTTATCTTTCACACAACTGTACAAAATTAAATAGTGTTATTATACCTGCATTACATATGAGAATGGTGAGGAAAACTAGGGATGTTTTGGTACCATAAAGAGGGGCAATCTTTCTTGGAAATCAGAAGATTAAGTAGAAGATGAAGGAGTAATTTTCCAACCCTGATCGCTTCAAGTTTTTTTTTTTTTTTGCAGGTTAGGCGGAGCTGGGTGTAAAGTCTAATACTACTTTTATGAAATTAGGGTCCTCTAAGTTTAATATTTAATGTTTACATGTCACTATTACCAAGAAGAGTTTTGAAAACAAAATGTTAAGGGCAGAAGTATTGATGTTAACAACAATGGCAGCTCTGGAGAGCTTGTGAATCAACCTGATTCTAATCCCACAATTGAACAGCCTTGTAAATGTGAAAACGTTTCTAAGCCTCTCATTTCCTTGATTTTCTTGTCTGACTAGAGGAAATCATACCTGCTTCACAGGCTTCATGTAAAAATTGAGATAAAATGTTTGATAGCAAACTAGTTGACTATAGTTAACAACATGTATTGTATATTTCAAAATAGCTAGAAGAGATAACTTGAAATGACCCCAGCACATTGAAATGATAAATATTCAAGGTGATGGACATCCCAAATACCCTGACATGATCATTACACATTCTATGTATGTTACAAAATGTCACATGTACCCCATAAATATGTACAGATATTATGTACATATATATATATTAAATTGAGATAACATACGTGAAATTCTTAACACAGTGCCTGATGAATGGTGAATCGTAATGGGTGGCAGTGATGATGACAATAACCATGATGTGGACCACCAAGGTGCAAAGGGAGATGCACACCTGCACTTACATGCAGTGCCAGCCCTTTACTCTTTCTCTCACCCCCGTCCCATATCCATGCTCTATGCCCTCTGTCCACCTAGAAAAAAGATGTCAATTAAACATAATAGTTTAGTACTGAAATAGCCAGAGTTGGGGATTACCTTTGTCCTCATCCATCTCCAATTGAGACTGGTAAAAGGCAGCTCACTAAATTAAGAAATCCAAGAAACCTGAGTTCTAGAAAGGCCCGGTCTGCCACAAGTGGTCAGCCCCTTTTCCTTCTTGGCTACATTGTAAATCAGGGGTGTTTCAACAGAAATTTAAACCTTCTCTCAAACATATGATTTTCCTTTTTACTTTTCATGTTGATGTGCAAAGCCTTAGGAAACTCCTGATGTTATTGTTCTAGGAGTTTTTCATGAGCAGTATCAAATCCTAAGTGTTTTCAGAAACAATAATGAAGAAAACAAACACTGAATGACTACACATCATCTTCCAGGCAGAGAGATTTCTGATATGAATCTTTGAGGATTGAGATCAAAAACCTAAGCAGAGAATGGGCATCCATATGTATGTGTTTTTAACATGTGGGATTTCCCCCACCACTATTGGCAAAATGTGGGAAGAGTGAACTGTGCTTCACAAAGATTTTTTCAAGCTTGAGTGGGAGTGTCTGTTCACGGTTGAGTGAGGAGCTGGGGTTTTCCTTAGGCCCCAAGGCATTGTTTTTTTAAAATGTTATTTTCAGAAATGGAGCTTGGAGTAGACTGCAAACAGGCATCTAACTGCCAAGGACATGTGAAACCTGTAATGTTGGTCATTCTGGATCCTATTCAAGTACATACTGTTACTGGGTAAGATCACTTTTACTTTACTTTAGCAGAAGCCCCAATTCTGCTTTAGGAAAAAAATCATATCATGTTTTTCCATTTTTATTTATAAACCCTGAAGGTTTCTGCAAGCAGTAACATTTAAAAGGACAATGACATACTTACAAGTTTGATGTGAGAATAATGAGGATATTGAAACACCAGAATGTTTCAGCTATTGACTGCTTCAAATAAGCTAGCACCAAACTTAGTGACTTAAAATAATGTACTATTTCTCCCAATTCTGCAATCTGGGCTAGGCAGGTTTTCAACTCTGTGTGGTGTCCACTGGGGATGGAACCTACAAGGAGCCTTCTTCACTCACATGTCCATGTCTGGAATCAGAGCTGGTTTGCCTGACACAACTGGAGGCTGGCTGAGCCTGCCTTTGCACATGTCTGCTGCACATGGCCAGCGTGGGGTTTCTACCACCGTGGTGGTCTCTGGGTAATTGAACTTAGATGGTGGCTGGCTTCCAAGAGGAAGGAATCTAAAACTGCCATTCATCTTAAAGTCTAGGCCAATTATGAAAAAGCATCACTTCCATCACATTACATTGGTCTAAGCAAGTCCAAAGACAGTCCAGATGTAAAAGGATGAGAACTAGTCTCCATCCTTTGACGTGAGGAGTAGCACCTACATAAAAGGAGAAAAGTAACTGATGGCAGCCATCTTTGGAGACTGAAACACAGTTTATTTTATTTACCAGGAGCTCTTTCCTTTCCCTCTTTTTCCTTTGGATTTCATTTCCTTTACTCTATTTGAAATTTTAAAAATGACAAGAGTAAAAAAGGCACTCAACTTTAGGATGTAAGGGATGAGCATTTACCATATTCACTATAAAAAGTTTTCAATAATTTTTATAATAATAATAAAATATTGATTTATATTATTATTGTTGTTCACTCTAAGGTTGAAGAAATGGAAGCATTCATCCTCAAATAATGCTCCCATGTAAGAGATGTGGCCATTACAGTACCAGGAGATTCTAAATACCTCAGGTTCACATTACATGACTAGCTGGATCCAGCCACATTTCCATTTTCATATATCATATTGAAACCTATGTGTGGGATTTTTAGAAGAAGGGGATTTGTAATCATCTACTTTCTTTCTTGATTGAAATCAATTTTCCTCTCCTGATCCATGAATCATTCCTCATATAAGAACTGGATCATGAATCAGAAAGGAGTCAGTAAATTCTAATGAGCCTAAAAAGAGAGACACGCTTATCGTTGCCAGAGATCAAAACCAAGCCCGAAAATTACAGGCTTTGTTTAAAATGCTGCTTGAGATATTGAAATTTAGTTCAGGGACATACCTTTATCATAACTCATTCTCACTGCACATCCACCCACTGAAGGGAGGAGGAGGCAAGTGATTCTCATTAGGAGCCACTGACCTTCAACAATTTGGTTCATGGCAGTCAAAGGGCCACAAAAAGCCAAGTTGTCCTGTCCCAGGCCATGCTCAGGAAGGGAAGGGGTTGACAGTGGGCATCTATAGCACTGAGGTATTCCATTTATGAGGTGCTTATTCTTTGTTCTCCCCATTCCTTTGGGTTTCAATGAGTTTATTTGAACTCTGTTTGAAATTAAGGGATGTTGAGAACAAAAAAGTCACTCAAAATACACGGTGTAACGGATGGTTACTTGTATTCATTATAACCAGTGAACAAATGTGATGCAAAGTTGCTTCTGTTGTCAGGCACATTTAATCCACAAAAAGAGTGATTAGCTTGGAGCTCAGTTCTACAGAAATCATGGAAGATTTTGAGCCTAACAAAATGTCCTGCATCTACCTGCTTCTGGACCCCAGGAGATATCAGGTCTATGGTTTTGGCCTAGTCTACCAGTACATTTGGTGTTTCTGCTTGATTTCTGTTCTATAGAGATGCTCACGGTATTTTTAACATTCTTTTGTTATATGTTATTCTTTGGATAGTCTGTGTATACAGTAAGGCAGAGGGCAAAACGTGAATTTACAGTACCACCTTAACTGGATATTTTACAGGTCAGCACAAGAGAATTTTAGCAAAAAGGTTCAAAGAGAGTGTCAAGTGCTCCGTGGTAGAGTAAATAGAAGAAATACCTAATGTAAATGACGAGTTGATGGGTGCAGCAAACCAACATGGCACACATATACCTATGTAACAAACCTGCACATTGTGCACATGTACCCTAGAACTTAAAGTATAATTAAAAAAAAAGAATTATCTGGAAAAGAAAAAAAAAGAAATTTTGAATTTGAGTTAAGTGGAGCATATTCAAGTAGAGGTGAGTTATAGTATGTTGTAAATAAAAACACAAAAGATCAGGTTGAGGGCAAAGCTGAACATGTAGTTTTGGGAATTATAGAGGTAAAGCTTTAAAAAATATTTCTTATAAAAATAATCCTAATAATAATAACTTTTGAGGAATATTTACAAACAGATCAGAGAATTAAATCATTTAATTTCTACTTTGATAATATTACAGTTTCTCTTCTTAATGCTATCTTTAGCTTGGGTATCCATTTTTACAGTTATATAATTTTGTGGTACATTGATGATTATTAATTTATTCATTTAATTAATAAATATTAATTATGCTCCTGCTATCCACTAAGCACTCTGCAAGGCCCTGGGGATACACAGATGAATACTAAATGGTTCCTGCCCTCAAGGAATTAATAATTTATTAAGGAAATCCACCAACCACACACACCAAAACAAGTGACCACTCCATTCTAAGATAAGTGCTACAATGACTAAAGGGACAAATACTTTAAAGGCATAGAGAAGGGAATGAGTAATTCTTATTTGGTGTGATTCCATAAAGAGGCAATTCCTAAGGCTTCACAAAAGGGGGAGAATATTGAAAGTTTCTAGAATTTCTGTAAAGAAGTAAAGTGATGTCCAGGAGAATTAACTTGTGATTGTCAAGCACATCACTGTTGTTTAGATTCTGAAGTTATTTTGGAAAGCTTTGTAGAGCTAATAAAGAATATGGGAGGGTGATAAGCCCCTTGCATCTGTCTCTCACTCATCTACATTTTCCCATATCACTTATTGAGCATGTGGGTTTTACCAACTAATGAGGAGGAGCTCAAAGTAAAGATTTCTTTACATAAGCAAAGATGGCAATATCAGGAAAATTTAGGAAAAAGTAAATAGATTGGCATGTCAGAATGCAGGATAATAGTAACTAACTTGGGAATGGAAAGATGGTCCTGGGTCGGACCGTGGAAACTCTTGTAAGCTAAAGGGACTGGACTTTTTTCTGGGGCAATGAGAGAAACCTTGACTGAAATGCTGGAGAATGAGGAAATCCACTTTATATTTTTAAAATGTAGACATCTGAGATAATGAAATGGAGAAGAAAAAGAGTAGAACCAGAGATACCAATCAGAAAACTGCTGTGGAAGTCCAAGTATAATGACTATTAGAATGAATTGCCATGGGAATAGGGGAATTAGAAATATCACACTTTTTAAATTTGTAACACAACAATAGGGTAATGCTTCTATTCACATTTTATTGCAAGAGAGGGTTCCCTCATTAAGATACAACAACTGTGCTGGAACTTTTGCCTTATATTCAATGCTTGAGGGCTATCTTTTTCTGATAATCAGGGTACTGTTTTATCTACTATATCAGTAATGAAGCATATTCAAGAGGTGCAGGGGTGATTTAGGCATTCAAAGAATTAAGTCACTATGGTAGGCCCCTATGTTAGCATTATTGAAAACATGCAAACATTGGCACTTTTACATTATATATAAAACAACAAATCTTGTCACTTAGAGGAAAAAACAAACCACCATTCTCCCCCCAAAAGAATGTACATTTTAATAAGATGAATCCCAAGTTGATTAAAAGCATAGCTTCTGAAATGAGACCTAATTAAACTAAAGAGCTCCTGCACAGCAAAAGAAATTATCAACACAGTAAAAAGGCAACCTACAGAATGGGAGAAAATTTTTGCAAACTATGCGCTCACAGTGGTCTAATATCCAGAACCTATGAGGAACCTAAACAAATGAACAGGCAAAAACCAAACAAGCCCATTAAAAAGTGGGCAAAATACATGAACAGATACTTCTCAAAAGAAGACATACGTGCCATGAAGAAGCCAACAAGCATATGAAAATGCCCAACATTGCTAATCATTAGAGAAATGCAAATCAAAATCACAATGAGATACCACTTCACACCAGTCAGAATGGCTATCATTAAAAAGTTAAAAAATAACAGATGCTGGCAAGGCTGTAGCGAAAAGGGAATGCTTATACACTACTGGTAGGAATGTAAATTAGTTCAGCCATTGTGAAATGCAGTTTGGCTGTTTCTCAAAGAACTCAAAGCAGAATTACTACTTGACTCAGGAATCCCATTACTGGGTATGTACCCAAAGGAATAGAAATTGTTCTACCATGAAGACACATGCACACATATGTTAATCACAGCACTATTCACAATAGCAAAGACATGAAATCAACCTAAATACCCATCAGTGGTAGAATGGATAAAGAAAATGTGGTACATATACACCATGGAATATTATGCAGTCATAAAAAACCGAGATCATCTCCTTTGCAGCAACACAGATGGAGCTGGAGGCTGTTATCCTAAGTGAACTAACAGAGGAAGAGAAAACCAAATACCACATGTTCTCACTTATAAGTGGGAGTAAATATTGAGTACATATAGACACAAAGACGGGAATAAGAGACACTGGGGCCTACTTGAGGTAGAGGGAAAGAGGAGGGTGAGGACTGAAAAACTACCTATTAGATACTACGCTTATTACCTGGGTGGTGAAATAATCTGTACACCAAACCCCCATGAGGTGACATGCAATTTATCTACATAATAAACATGCACATGTACCTCTCAACCTAAAATAAATGTAAAAAGAAAGAAGTTACATTTTTAAAAAGTAATTTAAAAAATAAAGAGTATTAAAACTGAAAAAACAAGCATAGCTTCTAGATAACTTCTGTGTCCCGTGAAAACGTAGAATTTATACATTGAATATTTTTTATTAAAGGAGTTAAGATTAATCATAACCTTAAACAATATTCCTTGGCTGGGTGTGGTGGCTCACACCTGTCATCCTAGCACTTTGGGAGGCTGAAGCAGGTGGATCGCCTGAGCTCAGGAGTTCAAGACCAGCCTGGGCAATGTGGTGAAACCCCGTCTCCACTGAAAATACAAAAGTTGGCCAGGCATGGTGGCGCATGAATGTAGTCCCAGCTACTCAAGTGGCTGAGGAAGGAGAATTGCTTGAATCTTACAGGCAGAGGCTGCCGTGAGCCAAGATCATGCCACTGCACTCCAAGCTGGGTGACAGAGTAAGACCCTGTCTCAGAAAAAAAAGAAAATTCTGCCAACACAATGACTGCATGCTAAATGAGAAAGAATTAGAAAAGAGATGGCTAGATACTGCTATGCTACAAACTATCCCACAAAGTAATACAAACGAGTGTCTTTTCTTTATACTACAAGGGAAATCCTTTTGCATATTAACTGATCAAGTTCAGGAACTAGAACTGCATTACATTAGAGTGACACCCTGTAGCTACTGAGCCCCTAAAAATGTATTAGACACTATTCTAGAGACCTTATATATGCTACTTGCTTAAACTTTGACAAGCACTTAAAACGTGAAGAATTCCTCTAAGACTGTCCTTCATTTGGCTTTAGACTTGTAAAACTTTAGAAAAAAGAAGACTTCTGTTCCTCATTGGCCCAAGAGGGATCCTCTACTCCCAGCTCTTAAGCTGCTCCCTAATATCCCAGTCACTCACATAACATTTTACAGAGCGTTTTCTGTATGTAGGTGCGTGGCTATTGCTTCTAGTTAAGAAAATTCCTGAGGGACTCTAATCTAAAAACAATAATAAAAAGAATCAGATCATAAAAACCTCTGTTAGGTATGATTCAAAGGGAAAAAATGAGCTGTAGTGAAAGCCAATTTGAACTAGAAAGACTTGCACTCTTAAGTAACCAGACATGTGTAGCCACTCATGTAGCTGTCTGATTACATGTTTTTAAACATCTGTCAGCACAACCAGAGCTCTGCATGCACACTCATGAGCACTGCGGAGGTTTGTTAGACTGTGCAGAAGTCTCAGAATTGGAGAGAAATGAACAGATTTCACAGGTAGAACACAAGTTACTATTGCTTCACTTAATGAAAGCTTGGGAAGTGGCTCCCAAGGCTGCGACTCATTTACTTGGATATCAATATCTTAAGGACAAAATTGGAATGAACAATAAAACCTACAGAGCCCTGAAGAAAGAGAGACATCAGAGGTACCAAGAAGCAGGAGAAACTGGAGAGCTATAGCTTAACTTGTGGCTTCAGAGCTGAAAGATGAGCTGAACTTCCCTCTTTTTGATAAAAAAAATTCAGTGACATTTTCCCACCATTAAAGCGTTTCCATCTCCAAAGTACAAATATAGTTCCTTTCAAACCTGCAGCATTTGTCCTTCCTCTGAAGACATCATCATATGCTTTCCACTGTGGCTTCACCTGGTAGGCATGGATGAACACCACGAACACCACCACAAGGCACATCAAAGGAACAAGAGCTGCAGTGAACAAAGCAGCATAGACGTTTGGAATAAAACACCTGGAAGAGAAATGAGAAGAAGTAACTCAGACACTTTCAGCGCAAATATTTCTAAATGCAGAATGTATCACATCACTACTTTATACTAGCTCTTTGTATCTGGATGCTGGCGACATCAGATTTTTGGTTTGCCAAACTGAAGTTTTGTTTGAGTACAACATCCGATTAAATCTAGCCCACTGTTTCACACAGTAGGTTCCCTGGAACATTCGCCTCGTGTAAAGTTCAGAAAACTTCAAAAAAGGTTATGGCCAAATAAATTTGAGAGATGCACACTATATACATCTCATAGAAGTTAAGGGTACATATCTGTTCATTTTAAAAAGGCCACAGGAAGTCATGGAGTCAAGAGATCTGGGCTCTGAAATCAGGCTATTAAATCCAGCACCACATCTTAAAAAAAAGAGTCACTTTAGATATACTTTTTAACTTCTCTAAACTGTCTCTCATCTTTAAAATAAGGATTATAGGCGGGGTGCAGTGGCTCATGCCTGTAATCCCAGCACTTTGGGAGGCCGAGGCAGACAGATCCCCTGAGATCAGGAGTTCGAGACTAGCCTGGCCAACATGGTGAAACCCCGTCTCTACTAAAAATACAAAAAAATTAGCTGAGTGTGGTGGCAGGTGCCTGTAGTCCCAGCTACTTGGGAGGCTGAGGAGGGAGAATTGCTTGAACCTGGGAGGCGGAGGTTGCAATGATCCAAGATCATGCCACTGCACTCCATCTCGGGTGACAGAGGGAGACTCCATCTCAAAAAAAATTAATAAAATAAAAAATAAATAAATAAATAAATAAAATAAGGATTATAATAGCATCTGCAACAAAAGTTAGTTGTCAAGATTAACCGAAATAATTCACATACAGCATTTAGTAAATTTTGTTTAACCCATCATTTCTAGACTTCAACGAAAATTAAACCCTTCTCCTTTTTCACACACACATGCACACACAGATACACAGACATATGGTCATGCTATAGGACTAATGTGCCCTGGAACACACTTTGGGAATCACTGATCTAGTCATGCCCAGCTTATGTTTCAAATTAATTGGTGGATTCCAGGGAGAGTACCAGGTTCCTTTCTATTTCCTTCCTCTATTTAACCTCAAAAGAAGAAGAATGCCATCAGGATTTATGGCCTTGGCGCTGATGACAAAGTCACTGTGTCCTATCAATGACTGATCATGTCTGCAGGGACCTCTCTTGACCTCTCTGGCCCCTCAGGGTAAAAGGTCACAGAGACCATTGTTGCTCCTGCATAGGAGGAGGCCAAGCCACCTGCTCTCTCCCCTCCACCCCCTCTCCCTTCTCTCCCTTTCTATTTCCTTCCTTCCCTCTCTCTCCATTTGGAGTTTTCTTCCTGGGAGGAGTTTTCTTCCTAACAGAGGAAATAAAGGATGAGGGATCATATCACAATTAGGGAGCTAATAAGAAAGCGTGAGTTTGCCTTGCTTTTCCAGCTCTAGCATCCTTTGGGAACCACAAGAGAGAAGGTATTGTTTAAAGGCAAATCTGAGGATTCCCAGGGCTCCACTCTTGTCATCTCCACAATCTTGTTTTTTGAATGACTGACAGTTTTCTTATTCCTAAACTATACATTTCCCCAAGAGCCATCTATTCTGTCTTGAAAATGAAGATAATTTTTCCATTTAGAAGCTATACTGCACAATTATATTTATTATTACCAGAGTTTAGATAGGATAGTGGGGTCCAAGGCAAACTTAGATTATTTATTTATTTTGGTAATACTGAAATTATCAGCAAAATGGTTTTAGAGATATAACTAGAAATTTTTACTTATGGAACATAACATCCACTTGCGCTTTACATAAAATCTTGCATGAAAATCTCAAAATGGAGGAACGTTAAACAGGTTCTCAATATCTAAAACTGCTTCTGAAGTATTCTTATAAGGGATATACCTCCAAGTTACAAGACTATACTTTTAATTACAAGAAACCTTAATAGTAAGAAGTGCCTCTTTTAAAGTATTTTCCCCACTTCCTCTATTTTTCCAAAATATAATATCTACAAACCTAGATTATGATACAGCCATAAACACTAGACTTTGAAGACAACTCAGGGGGAATCACGCATAGCCTGTTTAGAAGGAATCCAAAATATAAGTAACCAGGGAAACACTCATTCTTCTGATTTGGGAAAATAGTGCTTTGACTTTTTTTTAATAACTTCAACCTTTATTTTAGATTCTGGGAGTCCATGTGCAAGTTTGTTACATGAGCATATTGCATGATGCTAAGGTTTGGGACATGAATGACCCTATCACCCAGATAGTGAACGAAATATCCAAGTTAGTTTTGTTATCCTTGCCCCTCTCCATCCCTTTCCCATCTATCAGTTTCCAGTGACTGTTGCCATCTTTACGTCCAAGAGTACCCAATGCTTAGCTTCCACTTATAAGTGAAAACACATGGTATTTGTTTTTTTGTTCCTATGTTAATTTGCCTAGAATAATGGCCTCTATCCATGCTGTCGCAAAGGACATGATTTCATTTTTTGTGTGTGTGGCTACATTGTATTCTATGGTTTATATGTACCACATTTTCTTTATCCAACCCAGCATTGTTGGGCACCTGGGTTGATTTCATGTCTTTGCTATTGTGAATAGTGCTGTGATGAACATACAAGTACTTGTGTCTTTTTTGATAGAACGATTTATTTTCATTTGGATACATATCCAGTAATGGGATTGCTGGGACAAAGAGTTATGTTCTAAGTTCGTTGAGAAATCTCCAAACTGCTTTTGACAGGGTCTGAAGTAATTTATATTCACACCAATAGTGTACATGCATTCACTTTTCTCCACCACCTTGCCAGTATCTGTTGTTTTTTGGCTTTTTAATAATGACCATTCTGACAGGTGTGAAATGGTGTTTCATTGTGGTTTTGATTTGCATTTCCCTGATGATTGATGATGTAGAGCATTTTATCATATGTTTGTTGGCTGCTTGTAATTCTTCTTTTGAGAAGTATCTGTTCATGTTTTTTGTCTAAATTTTGGTGGAGTTATTTGTTTTTTGCTTGTTCAATTGTATACGTTCCTCATACATTCTGGATATTAGACCTTTGTCAGATGTATGGTTTGTGAATATTTTCTCCCATTTTGAAAGCTGTCTGTTTACTCTGTTGATACTTGTCAATTTTTGTTTTTGTTGCAATTGCTTTTGGGGTCATAGTTATGAAATCTCCATGGACATTGTGCCAGGGCCTATGTCCAGAATGGTATTTCCTAGGTTTTCTTTGGGGAGTTTTATAGTTGTAGGTTATACAGTAAAGTCTTTAATCCATCCTGAGTTAATTTTTGTATGTGGTATAAGGAAGGGTCCAATTTCAATCTTTTCCATATGGCTAGCCAGTTATCCCAGCACCATTTATTGAATAGAGAGTCCTTTCCCTGTCATTTGTTCTTGTCAGCTTTGCAGAAGATCAGATGTTTGTAGGTGTGTAGCCTTATTTTTCGGTTTTCTAACTTATTCTATTGGTCTATGTGCCTGTTTTTGTATCAGTACCATTCTGTTTTGGTTACTATAGCCTTTTAGTATATTTTAAAGCCAGGTAATGTGATGCCTCTGGCTTCGTTCTTTTTGCTTAGGATTTCTTTGGCTATTCAGGCTATTTTTTTTGTTTGTTTCATATGGATTTTAGAATAGCTTTTTTCTAATTCTATGAAAAATGATGTTGGTAGTTTGATAGGAATAGCATTGAATCTGTAGATTGCTTTGGGTAGTATGGCCATTTGAACAATATTGATTCCTCTAATCCACTAGCTGGAATGCTTTTCCATTTGTTTGTGTCATGTATTATTTCTTTCAGCAGTGTTTTGTAGTTCTCCTTGTAGAGATGTTTCTTGTCCTTGGCCAGAGGTATTCTTAGGTATTTTTTTTTTGTGAGTGCCTCAATTTTATATTAAAAAGAAATATATTATTAAAGGCCTAACTCAGATACTAGTTCTTTTTTTTTTTTTGAGATGGAGTCTCGCTCTGTCACCCAGGCTCAAGTGCAGAGGTGCAATCTCGGCTCACTGCAAGTTCCGCCTCCTGGGTTCACACCATTCTCCTGCCTCAGCCTGCTGAGTAGCTGGGACTACAGATGCCCACCACCATGCCCGGCTAATTTTTTTGTTTTTTGTTTTTTTTTTAAGTAGAGACGGGGTTTCACCATGTTAGCCAGGATGGTCTTGATCTCCTGATCTTGTGATCCACCTGCCCTGGCCTCCCAAAGTGCTAGGATTATAGGCATGAGCCACCGCACCTGGCCACTCAGATACTATTTCTAATTAACATAATCTGCTTATTTTATTTCTCATGTAAACAAGGCATATTTCAAGAGATATTTCTACACATACTCTGTATCTGCAAAGGGATATAAAAATGATAAATTTCTTGGCTTTTAGAATTTAATTTTGATGGCATGAAGCCTGAATCATTACCTGAACACTCATCTGTATGCAATAAGACCTGATTCTTCCACATGAAGGGCACATGATTAAATAAAATGGGCAAACATTAATGGTCTTAATATTGAACACACTCCTGCACTAAAAACAGTGGTCATGTTGGTTACTCATTCTTATGTATATTGGCTTCAAATGGTCACTTATTTTTTTCATGTGAATTATGAATTCCATTGACAGCAAGTAGCCAAAAGATGCTTTTACAAATTCAGATACTGATGAAGAAACACAGGTAGGTTTCACTGCCTTATTTGTGTCTTGAAAAATGTCATCACAATTCAATTTGGGACAGAAAAATAGGGAAAATTACTGACTCAATTATTGAATTACTCTAGGAATATAAAGATTTTGTACAGAGTGCTATAAGAGCAGACTTTGAAAGGTGACCTCCAGCTGATGACACATCATTTTGACTAAAAAATTAAACAAGCAACGTGAACCTTTGGGAGGTTGGAAGTAACCAGACATATCCACTGCTCCACTCAGGAAGAGAAGGGAACTCTCTAAGCGCTAATGATCTTAAAAATCTCCTTTGCAGCCAGGCGCGGTGGCTCACGCCTGTAATCCCAGCACTTTGGGAGGCTGAGGTGGGCAGATCACCTGAGGTCGGGAGTTCAAGACCAGCCTGACCAACATGGAGAAACCCCTTCTCTACTAAAAATACAAAATTAGCTGGGTGTGGTGGCACATGCTTGTAATCCCAGCTACTCGGAAGGCTAAGGCAGGAGAATCACACGAACCCAGGAGGCAGAGGTTGTGGTGAGCTGAGATCGCGCCATTGCACTCCAGCCTGGGCAACAAGAGCGAGTCTCCATCTCAAAAAAAAAAAAAAAATCTCCTTTGCAATTCTCCCTACTTATAGGATGACTTGACATTGATGGCTCATCCTTTCAGAAAAGGAGCAGGAAAATGACCCAATCCTGAAGCCGTCCCCTTTTCTCCTTTTATTCAGAGCTCCACAAGTCATGACTTCTCAGAAGTACTAGGCCCCTGAGAGTACCTACTCCATGTTCATCCTCCACTTGGTCAATGTCGGGCCAGAATGTTAAGGAGGAGGGCTTGCTCCCACAGCATGCCTGTTCTCGTTGGCAGCTCCTCTTGCCTTCTTCTCTATCTACAGCATTGCAGAACTGCAGGGCCCATCCCCTTGCTCACTGCTGTCCAGCCAGGACTCCATCCCAGTCTCCTTCAAACAAAAACTGCCTGCCTTGTGTACTACCTCTTGGGGATCAGGGAGTCAGACACTGTTGTGAAACACTTAACATTTGCAAAGGAGGCAGGGATACCAGGGTAACCCATGGTGCAGATAACAAATGGGCTGCCACTCCCTGATGGTCCATGGAGAGGAGCTGGGACCAGCTATGATTTCACATCCCCAAATTATGTCTCATATACTTAACACCTTCTTGTTTTAAATTATCTTTTAACTCTTCTTTTAAAGCTGATAGGTATTATTCTTATTTTCTGAGCAATACTGTCTGAATAAAATTTCTACTGCTGTATAATAAAATTTCTCCCAAATACTTAAAAATGTTCAAGATAAATGAACTATATTCTACCCTTGAGAGAAAAAAAAAAGTAGCCTCGCCAACCAGAATTTCCTCCAGTCCACCCAAATTAGAGGTACAGTATATTCAGGTAGTTAGTTTGAGGATTAGAGCACATAAAGTGATCAGGGGTGTTAGGAAACTGTGAATATCATGTTAGAGTAGCTTTTGAAATAAGGCTGGGAATGTTTTCTTGGAAAAACTGAATGTAACATAAGAAATAAGCAGAAAGAAGGCAATGCCTGCACCAGGGCTGTGGAAGTAGCTGATTAACGTGCAGCTATTGCTTCAAGAACACATCTGGCAGATATGAGAAGAGAAAATGAGACAACGGCCATGTGGATTTGCTTCCTTAAAAAGGTGAGGAGAATGTGTTCTCTGTAATTGCAGCTCAACCAGCTTCAAAGAACTTCAGGAATCTCTCTCTCTTCGGGTGTTGAATAGTCTTTTGGGGTCTTACAACCACATAACTTTTACTGTTCCTTTTTAAACTTTCATGGATAGATTTTCTTATTAGAACCTACAGACAATTCTAATTCACTTCAAAGTCTTGTCAGGACTTCATCCTTTTCCCTATATTTAGCCAGATGAAACAAGTAGATGCTGTTTCATTACCTTCAGTTTTTCCTCCTCTGAGTCTACCCTCGGAGCATTCCCAATGCTTTAACTCACTTTCTAATTTAGTAAGATTATTATCTCTCCTCGGTAATGCTTTATACTTACTGAAATGTTTTCACTTGCGTTACCCAATTTGATTTAAAAAAATTTTATGTGGGCGGCATGGAGTATTTCAACTTCTTTATTCCTGTCTGAAATATTCGTAAGAAGGAACTCAGAGGCAGAGGGGTCTAGGAGAGACATGAACTCCGCTTACAACCACTAAAAATACTGGAATGGATGCTGGGAACTCCCTGTGCATGAGATTGTGATTTGAGTCCATTTACATTATATTTTAAAGAACAAGTTGACCCTGGCAAACTGGAAAATCTGAAGAAATCCAGGCAGCTGGACAGCCAGGTAATATCTGGGTTACAAAGGTAATAAAAAGGACCCAGGTAGTGAAAGGACAATAAATGTTTCCAAGGTCTTCTTTGTGAGTACTTCTAAGACAAGGATAATAGTCATGATTCACAGGCTCATGTGCCAGCCTCCCTCAGAGGTCTCCTGAGTATTTCTTCAATGATAGCCTCTACATTAAAAGATACATTTGTCACTTCAACTTTTTCTTCTCTACATGGAAATTGATAGTGATGACCTACTTTATATGGGGAGTACATGGGATGGTCTAGCAATCAAGAATTGTTCACCATTTATCACAAACTGGTTTCTAATTTGTATAGAGAGTACAGTATATCTGCTTATTGGTTTTATTAGTTGAAGAATACAGATGTTATTAATTCTGTAGATGCTTATCCTTTATAAAGTCTAAGACACTATTTACGATTTCAATATTCCTTTCCTTGTATACTCAATTTACTTTCTTTCCAAAGATAATGCTCTTATTTAACATACATTTTTATTCGCCTGTGAATTTATGCATGCATGCATTGTGTGTGTATGTATTTCCTGGTCAATCCAAAATGGCTGGAAAGACTTAGAGAAACACTTTAAGCACATTAATTTTTTTAAAGGAATAAATTTATGAAAACATCAGAGAAAAGGAGAAATACAGCTTGGGTTTAAACAGTTGTAAGGTAGGAAAATATATTCCTCTTTCTGTCTTTCTGTTGTAGAGCATACAGCAATTTTCATATCCAGAGGAATCAACTACATTCTAAAATGCATTTTCGTTTAAGTTTATACTTTGAACAACATCAAGATTAAACTACAGATAATCTCTACAAAGTGAAATGGAACATTAAGAAAGCAAAGAGAGGGAGAGGGGAACAGTTTTTCCTCAACTGGACTGGCTGGATAATTAAGACTAAGTAAGTATTACTACTACCACTACTACTACTGCTAGCAATCACTTACTGTGTGCAGGGTATGAAACCCAATCCTCACATGCATTATCCCACTGAAACATAACTAGAACCCATTATTGTTATGTATATATGGGGAAAATAACACCTAAATTATAAAAGTCAAATTGCTAGGACCATAAACAGGCTCACTGGCCTTCACTGTACCTCTACAATTTGACAATTATTTCCACAATTCCAGTATAGACATATTCAAGTTAGTGGTAAATATGCCAGTGTTCTTTTGAGGACAGGGACTGTAACATTTTCTTTACATTTCTCCCAGGGCTTTGCACAATCAGATCCTTAAGAAATGCTATTGATTTAACTGTTCTTAGCAGTTTTTGAAAACCTCTCACTTAAAAATATGGCATAGAAAATCCTGTATTTCAAGTGTCCTCAGCTCAATCATAATCCAATCAACATTTAAATATCAATCACATACCAGCTACAGTGCTGGGCATGGAAGGGCATATAAAGATGCCTAAGGCATGGTCGCTCCTATCAGGTAGAATATATTTACAATAAATGCACAGCACTTCTGAATCTAGTCTTCTACTGGAATTTGTGTTGTTCTTCCATCAGCATCACCACCATCACCACCACCACCACCACCAGCTCCCCCATGCAGCTCCTGAATCTCATCTGCAGTTTCACAAGTTCCCCAGGTGTTTCCTATGTGTATTAATCCTGTTTAGAAAACAAAGTGCACCTCACTGCCAGCCTCATTTAATTTTACATAAACATGTTCTTTGAGGCTGAAGCAAGTTTGACTGATTTTCAATGTGAAATGAAAACATAAAAACTGTTCTTGGAGTTATTTCTAAACAGAACTAACATCAGAATCGTCTGAATCATCAGAATCTTCTATTTTGGAAAAATCTGATTCATCAAATGAATCTTCCGCCAACTGTTCCAAAATGATGTTAACATCATGCGTAGGAATGCTTCATTTTCTAGGATTTGACAATTTAAACGATAGGGAATTACTATATATTGTAAATGAAAATACCACTACTAAAAATAGAATGCTATGAATAGAATTATGTCTTTTGTTTCCAAAATCCATATACTAGACAGATATGAAAATAATAAAAGCGAGATATTTTGTGGCGAAGTTATCTTGGGGTAAACACTGTAGCCACAAGCACCGCTGCCAGGCATTCTTGGAGCAAACAGGAAAAGGGTTTAAAGTTTGAGAAAAACAGTTGTTGCAGTGGCTCATGCCTATAATCTCAGCACTTTGGGAGGCCGAGGTGGGCAGATCGCTTGAGCTCAGGAGTTCAAGACCAGCCTGAGCAACATGGAGAAACTCCATCTCTACAAAAAATACAAAAATTAGCCGGGCGTGGTGGCACCATGCCTGTGTTCCCAGTTTCTCGGAGGGTGAAGTGGGAGGATCGCTTGAGCCCAGGAGGTGGAGGTTGCAGTGAGCCAAGATCGTGCCACTGCACTCCAGCCTGGGTAACAGAGTGAAACGCTGCCTCAAAAAAAAAAAAAAAAAAAAAAAAAAAGTTTGAGAAACACTCTTCTAGCACACTCTTTAGACATAAAGTAGCTTAACCTAATTAACTAGTTAATCTTTACATCTCTTTGGTAGGGAGCCAAGGGGCTATGGAACTCCAAAAAGAATCAGACAGAGATTTCACAGCACATGGTGGTCACAACAGCCTGAAGAACCAGCAAGAAAGAAAAACAGCTGAAAGCAAAAGGGATAGAAAAACAGAGATCTGTGATATTTAGAAGCCTGGGCTGTTCAGATGCAATGTTGAGAAGCAATCTGAATGTTGCCGAAAAGGAGAGCTAGCAGTAAAGTGACAGAGGATACCGCAGATCTGCAGACTGGCTGAACGAGATGGGAAGGAAAGTGCTGGGGTGCAGTGGGTGTGCTAGTACGTTAATATTCAGTTCTGCTGCATCTAAACAGCTGTTGAAGGAATAAGGTTTCTGTGTAAGTGCAACAGACATATTCCACAGTGACCTGCACTACTCAAAGTTTCTGGAAAGGGGATCCCTGTGCTACATCCTCCACCCCCATTCTCCCAGCCACAGATGACTAGTTCTGAGATGAGCACCTGCCTCAGAGACAACGATTCTTGCTTGCCCCTGACTTATAATTTGGTGACTCTGCTCTAAAAGCTGAGCTGAGCCAATCTGTCTTTTGCCCTTGAGAATTTGACAGGGACAGTTGCACATTATTGGTGGACACTAGAGCTGATGTCAGGGCAAATGGCCATATTGGAGCAAACAAACAAATCTTCAGAATAAATGAACAGAGAAAGGGGAAGAGGAAGCAAGAGAGAAGGGGAGAGGAGAAGAAGAGGGTTCAGATGCAAGTAACAACACACAAGTGAGAGACTCTGTGGTCCCTAAAAGAAGAACAATGTGGCTCTGGTTTCTAGCATGCTAGTTCTAGGTCTCCGGAGGTCCAACTGTACCACTTTTGAATATCCACGGGAATGCCTGTGGTATACTGCTACACTCCCACCCCCCTTCAACTTGAAATAACTCTTGTGGATTTACATGCAACTACAATGACCGTAGTTAAAACATAGCTAGTGAGCAAGTGATAGAGAGAAAAAGGGAGTGAACACACAACTATTCTTTAAACAACATTGCTCTTAAAGATGCACAGGATCACTATCATGTCTCCACACCATGGTGAGAATTGCTAACTAACTCTACATATTGACAAATCCCTCAAAAAATGCCAAAGGACCAAGGAACAAGAATTGGGCTCATTTTTAAGTACTTAAAATGTACTCATATGCTTATATTGCTTGAAAAGATTGAGGAAAGAAAAATGGACACATTACAGCAATATTATTTCATCTAATTCGAAAGGAGCAGGTATTTGATTTCATTTGATATTAAACTAAGATTTTGAAGTAGTCAGATATACTGGCTACATTAAAATACCACCTTATATTGTAAATAATTAGCTCTTGGTGAATAAGGAAGAATTGCCCACATCCCTGGCTCATTAAGGAGTTAAATATATTTACATATAATTCCAAAGGCAAATAATGGACTCCAACTATTAGTAGGTTAAAGTCTTTTTCCAAGAAACTCAAGTCTGAGCAGCCTGTTCCCTAAGCAACCTGATAAAACTGCTGAAATAAATCCACTGCACACTGCTTGCCAACTTCATTCCAGGTAGGTTCCAGTGAATCAAGCCCCATCAGCGTTTCATCAGAATAAGGTCAGGCTGACTTGTTATTTTTTTGTATGTATGAATGCTCTATGTTCTCTCGTAAAACAAAATTGTTTGGTACTGGAAAATATCATTGTCCTAGAGTATTCAAGGTGTCCTGTTCTTACCTCTTGCTCCAAAAAGAGGGCAAAAGGTGCCTGGAAAGAAAAGGCTGGTTACCTAATGACTTTCTAGAAAAGGGAGAGTTTCTAGCCTTTCAGAGCCTGCATTCTGGATGGGTCTATGCCCAATGAGTGTCACTCTTGGCCACTATTGATGTTGTAGATGTCTGACTGGCAAAAAAATCCTCACAGCAATGGTTTGATTCCTCAAAAGGGCAAAAATCATTTTGTAGAAGGATAATTCAACTTTTAATTATTCACCACATTTTAGAGAACAGTAGCCACATTACATTGACCTGGAAATTAGCCCCATATGTGGCTTTATGTGATAGTTACAAATGCTCCAAGAAAAAACTTCTAGAGCATCCCCTGCAGGGGTGAACATTCAGTCACACCCATATTTGCCATCTTTATTCACATTAACATTTGCAGCACATTGCAATAACTGGTGATCCTAAATAACTTAAAACCATTACGAAATCATTGGTTAAAGTTAGTCATACTCTGTTTAAAATACACTATACATTTCTTTGCACTATTATTAAAATTTTAATCATAAAATTCTGGAAATAGTAAGGTAACTTTCAATTATTAAGAAAACACTGGCTTAGTGTGGTGGCTCATGCTTGTAACCTCAGCACTTCAGGAGGCTGAGGTTGGGGGATTTCTTGAGGCTAGGAGTTTGAAACCAGCCTTGGCGACATGGTGAAACCTCGTCTCTATTAAAAAAAAAAAAAAAAAAAATATATATATATATATATATATATATATATATATATATATAAAATTGCCAGGCATGGTGGAGTGTGCCTGTAGTTCCAGCTACTTGGGAGGCTGAGGTGGGAGGATGGCTGGAGCCATGATCATGCCACTGCACTCCAGCCTGGGCAACAGAGTGTCTCAAAAAACCACACAAACAAACAAGCAAAAGAACCAAAACTGCTGCCCTGCCCCCCAGCAACAAACAAACAAACAGCAAGAAAACAGTGACAGTGTGAGTAGATGAGGTTATATGTCCATCATTTTAAGGTTATTATCTTAAGTTGTAGATGACTTATGTCTCAAATCCAATACTCAGCTCTGTTGCAGAGCCCATTTCAATCCTGGTATCCTAATTTTTTAATTGAATAAATATGTAAGGACGTTGGCGTTTGCTGTGTAATGGGTTAGTACATAAAAATGTACTAAGATATCTAAACCCTAAATATGCTCATATTGGATTGTTGCTAGTCTATGATGTTACTATTAATTAGTATTTATTTATCATTTTTATGTGTCCTGCAATGTTACAGTTAAAACTGGAAACTTAAGAAATGTAAAAGGCCAATATGCAAGGGATATTTGATAAATGTTAAAAAGAAATATGGGCCAAAAATCTGGAGAAAACTTGAGATAGAGGTCATGAATTAATTTCAGAAAAGGAAAGTAAAACTAAAAGTAAAGGAAATACAGGCTAAAATTTTATCCACTTTATGGGGAATTCCCAATATTGAGGGGGAAATGACACATTTCACTTTCCCTGAAGCTTTGAAGTGGTAAGAATTAGATCATACATATGTAGAGGCAACATTTTAAAAGTCCCAATTTGAACTGCCCTAAACTAGACACATGTCTAATGAGCTAGATAGACAGATGTCAAGAGAGCTCCTTTATGATTTTTGTAAAGAAGCTTCTCAAAAGAAAATGATCTTGCTGTTGAGGGTATAATGTAGGGGGAAGGACAGAGTGAGGAAAAGCCTTTTACTGATGGGTTAGAATAATTCTGCTTGCAAAAAAAATACTGGTAATAATGAAGGCTCTGAGGCCAGATATTTGGAAGGATCCCAGGTACACCTCTTATTGACTTCGCAACTATGTAGCTTCTCCACATACTCAGTATGTAGCTTCTCCACAGCTCAGTTTTCCAAAAAATAAAATAGGGAAAACAATGGCATCTACCTTACAAGAGTGCAGTGAGAACCAAATGAGTGAATACATGTAAAGGTCTTGGATCAGAGGCTGGCATGCCGTAGGTACTCAATAAAAGATAACCATGATCACTGTCATCTATTGCTAAGCCCAAATCCTCCTATGTATACAGTATACAAGATTTAATTTGCATTAAAAAAGAGAAGATACCAAATAGTAGAAAGGAAAGTGTGAACATTCATCACATTTATTTATGTGTCAGAGAAAAGTGCTGTGCAGTATGAGTTCAGTGAAAGAAAACAGTGCCTCAGTTGGGGTAGTCAGGAGACTTTGTGGAAGAGGCAGGTGAAATCAGCTCTTTCTCTCTTGAGTTCTTTACCGATCAGCAGGTGTTTAAGGTGACTCAGTCATGCAATTATGATTGTCTGCCTGTGTCCACAGCACGTCCGCATGAGGGGAAGGAGGAAAACTTTCCCTTTGCTACTTTTCCTCATGACTCATGTGTGTTTCTGCAAAATCAGTGTTGAAACTTGGTCCAATTTGAAAAGTCAAGGTAATTATGGGTCATTCAAAAAGAGGCAAGTAATACTCAAGGAAGCCCAACATGACACCATCACACCACCAATGACTGACAAACCAGTCTGGCCAGTGGTGTTAGCAGCAGTAAATTGACTATTGTTTCAGGGGCTTTTCTAGGGATTTAAACTTAGGGTTTCTTATCTTCCATACTCCTGTCCCACTCCCACAAAGCTTCCAAAAAGAGGGCAAAAGATGCCAAAAAAAAAAAAAAAGGTCAATTACCTAATGATTTTATGGAAGAGGGAGGGTTTCTAGCCTTTCAAAGCCTGCATTCTGGATGGGGTGACTGCTGGAAGATCTCAGTGTTGACTATTGGAATGCAGGCCACTATTAATATCCCTGTCATTCTGAGCTGCCCATTAGAAAGATAACAGCACTTCCTTCTTTAAGAAATAAGTTCCTTCATTGAATCTGAGCACTAGAAGGGATAGTAGAGGTCATGCCACCCTCCCTCCAGCATCATGGGTGAAGAAACCAAGTGCAAGGACTTCTGAGGCCTGCCCAGCACCTGACTGTTGAAACTCCTGGTCAGTGCTATAATGAGGCTCCTCAGCGTAAGTCAGACTCCATGGAAAAATAACCTAAAATGTTTTCAGGGACCATATTCTGCAAATAATCTAAAATCCCTTGTTAAGCAAATGTCTGAAACATTTTATTCTTTGCATATGCATTCCCAGGGGTTAGGGGACTATTGAATAAATCAAGTGTTTAGTGAACATCACACTAAACACGCTCATTCCTAAGTATAATACTAGTAATACCTGGGCAGCACAGACACATGTATTCCTTCCATAAAACAGTTTTCAAAGACACCACACATCAACATTTTTGCATAATACAAAAATTCATGTAAAATAATACAACTAATTCCGTTAGAAGGAGAGAGAGCAAAGCTAGGAGGAAAGAGCAATGAACCCAAACCAACATTCTGTCACTCACAATCCCCTCTCCCACCAAGGCCCTTTCCCCATCCAAAAAAAATTGGCTTCAGTTGAAAAATATTTTATCATAAGGAATTTATTTTTGTCAACAGGAAGTTCCTGTTATTTTTAAGTCTTGTAGTTTCAACAACAGGATTTCAGGGCAGTGAAATAAAATAGGAACAGCAGAGTAACTTGAATTTCTGAGCATACTCATGCATGTATAAGAAAAGTCCAAATAGTCTAAAACTGGCTTTAAACAATGTAAGGCTGTCTCCTTATGCACTTTCTAAATGTCTTCTCATTAAAAAAATGATGATCTAATAGACAGTAAATATTTTTGACTGATATTCTTAAGTTTTTAATTGTAGCCAAACTTCTTAATTGTGGAGCTGGGCCAGCTAATATCTTCAAACACTTCCCTTTATGATGGTACAATAGTTTATTTGTTCTTTTCTTTATTTTTTTTCTTTCTTCAAATAAATCTTGCATGTGCTACAAAATGGAAATAATTTAAAAACACACTGAAAATTCAAAAGTGTGATATCCATCCCATTTGGGAAGGTATCATGTACTTTTAAACAACACAATTTTTGTAAAGGTCAGGGCTGCTCTTCCTTACTCATATAGTGGCTTATTACCTAGGTGTGTGGAGAGGAGTCAGGAGAAAATATTAGGTTGGTACAAAAGGAATTTCCATTGTTGGAATTTGCCATTTGATAATGGAATACATTCTTAAACAAATGTGGTTATATTATACATCATTTTAGTGGGCATTTCTCGATTTATGGTTTTTTTGCTAATGACTTATTACTTGCTGTTTGTTTTATGTTTATTTTAGACTATGGAGATTATGTTAGACAAAAAGCAAATTCGAGTGATTTTCTTATTCTAGTTCAAAATATCTCATAAAGCAGTGGAGACAACTTGCAACATCAATAATGCATTTTGGCCCAGGAGTGGCTAACATATGTACAGAGCAGTGGTGATTCAAGAAGTTTTGCAAAGGAGACGAGAGCCTTGAAGATAAGAAGCCTAGTGGGCAGCCATCGGAAGTTGACAATGACCAATTGAGAGCAATCATCAAAGCTGATCCTCTTACAACAACACAAGAAGTTGCCAAAGAACCCGATGACGACCATTCTACTGTCATTGGGCATTTGAAGCAAATTGGAAAGGTGAAAAAGCTGGATAAGTGGGTGCCTCATGAGCTGACTGAAAGAAAATTCAAAAAAAAAATTGTCGTTTTGAAGTGTCGTCTTCTCGTATTCTATGCAACAACAATGAACCATTTCTCAATCGGATTGTGATGTGCGATGAAAAGTGGATTTTATAGGACAACTGGCGATGACCAGCTCAGTGGCTGGACGGAGCTCCAAAGCACTTCCCAAAGCCAAACTTCCACCAAAAAAAAAAGGTCATGGTCACTGTTTGGTGGTTTGCTGCTCGTCTGATCCACTACAGCTTTCTGCATCCTGGCGAAACCATTACCTCTGAGAAGTATGCTCAGCAAATCGATGAGATGCACTGAAAACTGCAACGCTGCAGCTGGCATTGGGCAACAGAAAGGGCCCAATTCTTCTCCACAACAACGCCCAACCACACATCGCACAACCAATGCTTCAAAAGTTGAATGAATTGGGCTCTGAAGTTTTGCCTCATCTGCCATATTCACCTAACCTCTCGCCAACCGACTACCACTTCTTCAAGCATCTCGACAACTTTTTGCAGGGAAAATGCTTCCACAACCAGCAGGAAGCAGAAAATGCTTTCCAACAGTTCATCAAATCCCAAAGCACAGATTTTTACACTACAGGAATAAACAAACTTATTTCTTGTTGGCAAAAATGTGTTCATTGTAATGGATTCTATTTTGATTAATAAAGATGTGTTTAGTTATAAAATGATTTAAAATTCATACTTCTGCACCAACCTCTAAATTAAAGACTTGCTTAAAGATTCTGTTGCCTGTTGTCACATAGAACAGAGACTAATCTCACTGGGTTGGATTATGTGTGGAAATACACCAAAACTCACCACTGTCTGGGTCATTCTGAAGTGAAGAAAAGAACATGATAACTTCACAAAACAGTGAGAAAGTGAAGTGCTTACCGATGTGAACTCTGAATCAGATAGCCCTGGCTTTGAGCACCAGCACTGCTTTTTAATAGCTTTGTGACTACGGGTGAAAGAAATTACCTCTCTGAGCCTCATTAGCCTTATTTGTAAAATATAAATAAAATCTATTTTTTCCCCCATAAATTTGTTGTGAGGGATAAATGAAGTAATCAAAGTGCTTAGCATATACCTAGCATGTGATAAGGAGTCAGTAAAGGACAGCCATTATTATCATTAACTTTAGTATGCAAATTGGTTTCATTTCTTTGCTGTAACACTGTAATGTCTACTCATGTATAGAAATCATATACGACACTTAACTGTATTCATATTTCATTTTACATGCTATTCAAATGTTTGGTTAATATATATATATTTTTTTGCAACAGCAAGCTTATCAGAGGTCTTAATCCACAAAGTTGTCATCACCTCTAATCCAGTGTCTAATACCATTTCTCAGAAGAGCAAACATTTCCTTTAGAGCACTCATAGCAGTGAATTAAATGTGAAGGCTCTGGGTTGGTGCTCAGTTATTTGAAAGCATGGAAAACTTACAACCTTTTTATAATATGTGTTTAAATGTTTATTCGGTTCTGTCAAGGTAACTCAAAATTGTCTACAGTAAATCCTACGTTTAAAATCACAGAAAGGGGAAATGGTAATTAAGCCTTCATGCTGGGATGTAGATTACTTACCTACTCAGGGATGTGTTCTTTATGGTTGCTGTTTTGATGGGTGGGGAAGCACACTCAATCTCAGTGGCCTCCTCTACTGTGACTTTGAAGATGAGGCAGTTCTATTAAAGGTTCTGCAGTGGTTTGAATGTTTGTATCTTCCCAAAATTTACATGTTGAAATCCTAACCCCCAACGTGATGGTATTAGGAGGAAGGGCTTTGGGGGAGTGATTAGGTCATGAGAGCAGAGCCCTTATGAATGGGATTAGAACTCTTATAAAAGAAGCCCAAGACAGGTCCTTGCCTTCCTGCCAAGGGAGGTTATAGCAAAAAGATGGCTGTCTATAAACCAACATGGGATCCTTCTGCCAGTGCCTTGATATTGAACTTCCCAGCCTCCAGAACCAAGAGAAATAAGTGTCTATTATTTACATGCTACCTGGTCTATGGTATTTTGTTATAGTATCCCAAATGGACTAAGACAGGCTCCTAACATGTTACTTCAATATCCAGGCAGCAGTAAATAGCATCCTCATGATTTTTTTCCCCATACTTTCCTCTTCAGCAAAGAGGGACTAGATCTTTTTTATGCTTCTTTATTATTTCTACAAAATACAAAAGATTAACTGATGGGCCTAAAAAAGGTTTTAAGTTGCTTATAAAGTTGCTCAACATAAAAAAATTAAAAATGAGAGAAATGAGGCAAAAAAGAAATAAACTAGGATTGAACTAGGAGTGGGGTATCAAAATGCTATCTGCTAATAATGGGTTATACATTCATCCCAGTTTGCTCTCTTTAGCAGCTATTTCAGAGTCTTTCTCTCTCTCTCTCTCTCTCTCTCTCTCACTCACACACACACACACACACACAAACACACACAGAGTAGTTGAAATGAAGCACAACTTTCAGTGTGAAAGCAGCAGGGCTATTGTGCCATATAATGGACAAAATTCTTGATCTTATATTAACGGAAAACCCACTACTGACTTCTACATGACTGCTATTCATTATTCATTCATTGTATATGCATTTATTAAGCAGTAACTATGTGCATGCTATTTGCTATGCTCTGGACATACAGTGATGAATAAGACATGCTTCCTGAGCTGGAGATCAGAGTTTGGTATGGAGAAGAGGCTCACACTATGCAGTAACTTAGACAGTGTTTTAAATGTGATAGCAAAACCACCTGGAGTGTGGCTGGAGCGCAAGGAAAGGAGTGAATTATTATGTGCAGGGAAGTTAAGACAGTGAAATCTTATTTGCCAAGAATGAGATGAGATTAGAATCAAGAAGGACATTTGTTACTTTAACAATATGAAAATGAATTGGACAGTCTTGGGAGAACTATATTCTCTTTCTGGACAATGGCAAAGAAAAGAAATGCTCAAAAATTTCTCAACTTTGTTTCCTGTTGGTTCAGGAATCATCTGTGCACTTCAAAAGGGAAGCAGGGCTTGAGATTTTCAGGAAGATAACAATTATGATTAATCTTTGTTTCTCTGGGGCCATAAAACTTTCAAGGTCAAGGATTTGTATATGTGCTCTGATTTTGAGGGGTAGGGACCACAATTAATAAACACATAGAATTAAAATAAAGGCTTGAGGGTCCAAAGATACAAGGACTGTGCATTTTACTATTTTAGAAAAAGGGCCTAGAGAGACTGAGTGACATATATCATTTTGTAACCCCTCCAATAAAGACTGTGTGAAGGGTGATTGCAGAGGAAAGCCCAAGAGAGCTGTAATATAAGGATTTCAAAAGAACCCCAGACAGTTTAGCAATCAGAGCTACATTAGGAAGGAAGCAGTGATTAAACCAATGTTCCCTTTGGAGGTCCCTTCAACCCAATGAAAATGACAAGGAATGAACCATAAGATCAAAGCTGAGCGGAGGGGCCTTAGGAAGTGTAGTAGAGGTAAAATAATTCACCACGCCCTGAAAAATTCCACTTTCCTTTATTAGCCTGTAATGAATCAAAACTTAACAACTGAAGAAAGCATTAATATTGAGTAGATCAGCAAACTGAAGAATACTAAAGAAGCATGTTTCTGGGGGGAGGAGAGGCCTTTGATACTGTTTATTCCCTGTCTTTTTTAATCTAAATTTGCCCTTTATTGATACAGAAAAGTTTCTCTTAAACTACAACTGGACTGTGACATAGACATCTTTAACAAGCCTCAAGATACTTAAAATGCTAGGTCTAGGCTGGGCGTGGTGGCTCACACTTGTAATCCCAGCACTTTGGGAGGCCAAGGTGGGTGGATCACCTGAGGTCAGGAATTCGAGACCAGCCTGACCAAGGTGGTGAGACCTGTCTCTACTAAAAATCCAAAAATTACCCAGGCGTGGTGGTGGGGGCCTGTAATACCAGCTACTCGGGAGGCTGAGGCACGATAATCATTTGAGCCCGGGAGGTGGAGGCTGCAGTGAGCTGAGATCACTGTGCCACTGCACTCCAGCCTGGGCGACAGAGCAAAATTCTGTCAAAAAAAAAAAAAAAAAGAAATATGCAGAGGTTTTCCTTTTTTTCAGTGCTATCAACAAAACAGTGCTATTAACAAACACTACAATCCATTCAGTAAATGCTACTACAAAGCAATTTTGGAAAGTTAGATTCTAAAATACACTTTTTTTTTTTAAAGAAGAAATGTTCAAGAAAACATGGAAGGTATCAGGCTATCACACAACCTAAGATTTGATGTCTTATTTCTTGTAGCTCCCTTTCTTCAATCCTTATAAAAACTCACTGCAGAGACCCTAATGTTAAGGCTTGTATTTGCTTAAAGTTCAAAGTGGAGCACTGCCTCTCGATTAACTATTGAAAAGAAAAAGAAAAGGAGATTAATTTTAAAAAAGAAAAATCAATAAGTTTGTTCTCTAGTTTTGGCTGTAATAATTATTAAATAAATAGTGCCAAAATACAGATCAAATAAAGTCACAAGTGGTCTTCAGTCTATGGTTAGCTAAAATGAATATCGTAAACAGGATATTCTTCCACCTTTTATATGAAAGAAGTTTTTATATAGCAAACATAAGGTGAATTGTTAATGATATCAGAGTGAGGTTCTCATCATTGTAAAAAAGTCCACTTACATAAACAAGGATGCCAAATATAGACGCTCATTGGGATGTAACCCCATTTTAAGTCAAAAATATCCTAAGTAGATCAAGACCATCCTGGCTAACGTGGTGAAACCCCATCTCTACTAAAAATACAAAAAAATTAGCTGGGCATGGTGGCGGGCACCTGTGGTTCCAGCTACTCGGGAGGCTGAGGCAGGAGAATGGCATGAACCCGGCAGGCGGTGCTTGCAGTGAGCCGAGATCGCGCCACTGCACTCCAGCCTGGGCGACAGAGTAAGACTCTTCCTCAAAAAAAAAAAAAAAAAAAAATCCTAAGTCAAAATGCATTTAATACCCCTAACCTACTGAACATTATAGCTTAGCCTAGCCTACCTTAAATATGCTCAGAAAACTTACGTTAGCCTACAGTTGAACAAAGTAATCTAACACAAGCGTATTTAATAATAAAGTGTTTTATATCTCATGTAATTTATTAAATACTATACTGAAAGTGAAAGAATGATTGTATGGGTACTCAAAGTACAGTTTCTACTGAATATATATTGCTTTTGTATCATTCTAAAGTTGGAAAACTGTTTAGTTGAATTATTGTGAATCAGGGACTTCCTGTATAATATTTAGAAGTTGAATATATTTAAAACATGCATATAATCAGTATCTTCAGTTTATGGGATGAAATTCACACATTTAAAAGTCTGGGTGCCATAAAGAGCCTTTTAGGGTTTTTGGATTCTGTATCTCATGTTGTGCTAAGTTTATATGCAATCTTTAATCTTCATAAGAAATCCGTAAGACAAGCATTAATTTTAATCTCCATTCTTTCCTGACTATTGAGCATTGGCTATAGATCAGAAAATGTTTGAGGCTCCAGGGTTAGAGCAGTGAACAATCGCAGCTGCAAAAAGTCCTTGCCCTCCTGGAGCTTACATTCTATGTGGATATCACTTTGTCTGGATCCTTTTGAAATATTTAATTTTATTTTTCAAGACAGGGTCTCACTCCATCACCCAGGCTGGAATGCAGCAGTACAATTGCGTCTCACTGCAGCCTCAACCTTCTGGGCTCAAGCAATCCTCCCACCTCAGCTCCTGAGTACCTGGGACCACAGGCACACACCACCATGCCTGGCTAATTTTTAATTTATTTTGTAGAGCCAGGGTCTCTCTATGTTGCCAAGGGTGGTCTTGAACTCCTGGGTTCAAGCAATCCTCCTACCTCAGCCTCCCAAATTCTTTTTAGTCTAACCTTGTTCAGAGCTAAGTTATTAGAAAGACTTTTTTAAAAAACAAAAAAACTGTCTTTTAAACCCAAGCCAGAATCCAACACAGATACCTGAAATACAGAAAATATGAAAATGCATACAAATAAATACATACTATACCTGATATTGATAATGATATCAACAATGCCATGATGGAAAAATAAAATAGGATAAGGATATTGTGAAGTGCTGAGAATTGTTAATTTTATATGAAAGGGTCAGAGGCACAAAGTACACTATTTAGAAGCCAAACTGAGATTTGAGATTTCCTACTACCAAATCAGGGAGCTAGGCCGCTGATGTCTCTTTCAGAACAACGGGAAAAGATATACTGAATTAATATTGCAGTGTTCTTATTAACGTGCTGTTGTTTCAAGCAAATTAATGCTAGTCCTCAAATGTCAAGATACCACCCAAGGAATACCTTATCCAACTGGAAAAGAGTCCTAATGCTTTATTTCCAAAAAATGTAGACCCTCAGTGTCAGCACAAGTACCCAGATTGGTATAGTTAATTACTTTTCTAATTCTTTACCAGCAGGATCTGGAGGAGGACATCCGGAATTCTCCCTGGCAGGCCTGCACATGACTCATGTCAGAGGAACAGTTGCATTAGATAACTGATAAGTCTGTAAACTTTTATGAGGTGTTTCCAAACTTCACATACAGTTGTCCCTCAGTATTTGTGGTGCATTGATTCCAGGGCCTCCTGCAGATACCAAAATCTAAGGATGCTCAAGCCCTAAAGTTGGCCCTGTGGAACCCGTAGCACTGTATTGTCATTCTTGCTTACAACCAGTTTGTTTCTTTCATCTAAAGCACTCCCCCTTCAAAAATAATCAAGATATACTGGTTATCTGAGCTTTATATTTGTCTGAGATTGTCATTTTTCTTATGAAAATTCATTTCATTTGGTTATAGTCATCCCTTAAATCCCAGTGTTTGCCTAAACACAAGCTATCCAGAATTACATTGAGTGATAATATTTGTCTTGATTTTGAATTAATATAAAGGGCAACAAGTGTCCAGGTATGGCCATTTAGTGTAAAATTCGTGTATTTAGTTAAGTATTTAATCATTTATTCCAAATGGGCTAACTTGTTCCAAGTAGATCACCATATGGAAAGTTTTAAGACTTTTTTTAAAATGCTGAAATAATCTGCTGTTATCCTAACTGTAAGGTCCATTGAGCCTAGACTTAACTATTTCAAAAGAATGAAGGAGACATCCTGGATCATCAGACAATGCATTTAAACAGAGAGTTGGCCTGACAAATCCATAAACAAACATGTGAATTTATGGGGATAAACCAGTGACAAATCCATAAACAAACACAAGCTTTATGAGAATAAACCAGTGCTGTGTCACATAAACTCTAGGGTAAAGGAGAAAGGTTTACTAGTTTACCTAGAAATTATTCTTAAATCTTTAAACCTTATCACTTTTTAAGATATATTTTGTTAACATGGATAATTATCAATTGGTTCAGTTCAGTGGTCTTGGTTTATTTTTTTTTTAAGGAAAAGCAGAATGCACGATAAATATAGGCTGCAATATGAAAGTCACACCAGTAGGCCTGGGTTTTTAGATAAGTTGGTTATAATCCGGTCACCATCACCCATCTACAGGTGACTTAATGGAATTGTAGGCAAAGTAACTAGAGTAAAATAAACTTCTGCTAGTGTTGCCTAACTACTGAAGATGCAAAAAAGCTGCATCTTTTTTTGTGACTTTCATTTATTTAAGTCACTTTACAAAAATGGATAGATCTTGCTGTTAAACTGGAAGTTTTGATCAAGAACCTAAGGCATCAGGTATCGAAGTAAGCTGGAAGACAGAAAGCATCAGAGCAACTTGTGAAACTACATGGCTGAGAACAGGCTAGATATCTTTACATGTCAAAGGCATTAAACAGTCAGAAAGAGAGAAAGAAAGTTTAGAAAAGGAAAGGATTAGTTTTATTTATTTATTTTTTTGGCATGCACTTGTATAGGAAAAAGAGAGAACAAGATACCTACAATTGTGCTATGTAGAAGTAACTGTGTGTCCCCTGGAGCTGAGGGGAAGGGATGAAGAGTTCTGGTTTTGACCCTCTTTGGAAAATCTCCAGTGTGAGAGAGAGGCTGGCTTGCTACTCTAGCAGCAGGCTAGGAAAAGAGGTGGTTAGGTTGGGTAAACTTGCACTTCAAAAGTTTATTGGGCCAAAGTGTTGCACAGATTTATCTGGTACATTGCACAAGAGAGAGCTAGAATAATATGATCCTAGTTCTTGTCTGACAGAACCTTCTGGAAGGGCCACTGGGCCTCAGCAGAGACAGGCAGAAGGTACTGAGTTGCTAGAGATTGTGCAAATCATAAGCAACTGTCCAGAGGATGGCAGCCAACTTATGACAGTACCAATCAAATAAATGTGCCAGTATTTTCCTGCCTCTCTTCCATATTCTTCCTCCCCATGTTCCAACCCAGAAGAGACAGAAATAAAGATTAATTAGCAGAAGTGTAAAGAGGCAGGGAAAAAGAGGCTAACCACACGCTCTTCCCTATCCATAAACTTTATGCCTTAGTAAGTCCTTGCTGTTGGAAGGATAGTAGTTTTAACTAAATAAAGTTAGCTACTTTGACAATCCCATGGGACTAGATTTTTAAATAATTGCATCAAGACTATCTTTGTGATTTACAGTAATCACAAATCTTTCTATTTCCAAAGAATTATTAGAGGTTTCAAGAAGTTTTCTAAGGTTTTATTCAGTGGCAGAAGACTTCTTTCATTGAATAAATTATAAAGAAACAACCAGTGACAAAATAGTATCACTTTATGATTAGACCTCATGAATCCTAACACATTAGTCACACTGTGATGGTTAATACTGAGTGTCAACTTGTTTGAAGAATCAAAGTATTGTTCTTCGGTGTGTCTGTGAGGGTGTTGCCAAAGGAGATCAACATTTGAGTCAGTGGACTGGGAAAGGCAGACCCTAACCTTCATCTGGGTGGGCACAATCTAATCAGCTGCCAGCATAGCCAGAATAAAAGCAGGCAGAAGAACATGGAAAGATGAGACTGGCTTAGCCTCTGAGCCTACATCTTTCTCCCATGCTGGATGCTTCCTATCCTCGAACATCAGACTCCAAGTTCTTCAGCTTTGGGACTTGGACTGGCTTCGTTGCTCCTCAGCTTGCATACAGCCTATTGTGGGACCTCATCTTGTGAACATGTGAGTTAATACTCCTTAACAAACTTCTCTTTATATACACATCTATCCTCACAGTTCTGTCCCTCCCTCTAGAGAACTCTGACTAATACATACATGTAAAGAGAAAAATTATGGAAAAATAAAGGATATTATCTTTTTTATAACAATAAGGGAACTGTTTGACTAAGAAATTTGTCCACAGTTACTAAGCGTGGCAACTAGAGCTCAAATTCAGACCTTTGAACTCCCAGATCAGTACTATTTTATTCTACAATAGTCACCACATTGTTTTTCATAGTGGTTGTACTAGTTTACATTCCCACCAGTAGTTTAGAAGTGTTCCTGTTCACTGCATCCACGCCAGTATCTATTATTTTTTGACTTTTTGATCATGGCCATTCTTCTAGGAGTAAGGTGGTATTGCATTGTGGTTTTGGTTTGCATTTCCAGGATCATTAGTGATGCTGAGCATTTTTTCATATGTTTGTTGGCCACTTGTATATCTTCTTTTGAGAATTGTCTATTCATGTCCTTAGCCCACTTTTGGATGGGATTGTTTGTCTTTTCTTGCTAATTTGTTTGAGTTTGTTGTAGATTTTGGATATTAGTCCTTGGTGAGATGTATAGGTGGTGAAGATTTTCTCCCACTCTGTGGGATGTCTGTTTACTCCGCTGATTGTTCCTTCTGCCATGCAAAAGCTCTTTAGTTTAATTAAGTCCCAGCTGTTCGTCTTTGTTCTTACTGCATTTGCTTTTGGTTCTTGGTCATGAAATCCTTGCCTGAGCCAATGTGTAGAAGGGGTTTTCCAATGTTAGTGATCTTCTAGAATTTTTATAGTTTCAAGTCTTACATTTAAGTCCTTAACCCATCTTGAGTTTATTTCTATATAAGGTGAGAGATGAGGATCCTGTTTCATCCTCCTACATGTGACTTGCCAATTATCCCAGCACCATTTGTTGAATAGGGTATCTTTCCTCACTTCATGTTTTTGCTTGCTTTGTCACAGATCAGTTGGCTGTATTTGACTTTATTTCTAGGTTCTCTATTCTGTTCCATTGGTCTATGTGCCTATTTTTATACCAGTACCATGCTGTTTTGGTGACAATGGCCTTATATCATAGCTTGAAATCAGGTAATGTGATGCCTCCAGATTTGTTCTTTTTGCTTAGTCTTGCTTTGGCTCTGCAGGCTCTTTTTTGATTCCATATGAATTTTAGGATTGTTTTTTCTAGTTCTGTGAAGAATGATGATGATATTTTGTTGGGAATTGTGGTGAATTTATAGATTGCTTTTGGCAGTATGGTCATTTTCACAATATTTATTCTACCCATCCATGAGCATGGGATGCGTTTCCATTTGTTTGTGTTATCTATGATTTCTTTCAGCAGTGTTTTGTAGTTTTCCTTCTAGAGGTCTTTCACCTCCTTGGTGTATTCCTAAGTATTTTATTTTATTTTTTTGCAGCTATTATAAGAGGTGTTGAGTTCTTGACTTGATTCTCAGCTTGGTCGCTGTTGATGTATAGAAGAGCTACTGATTTGTGTACATTAATTTTGTATCCAGAAACTTTGCTGAATTCTTTTATCGGTTCTAGAAACTTTCTGGAGGAGTCTTTAGGGTTTTCTAGGTAAACAATCATATAATCAGTAAACAGCAACAGTTTGACTTCCTCTTTACTGATTTGGATGCCCTTATTTCTTTCTCTTGTCTGATTGCTCTGGCTGGGACTTCCAGTACTAAGTTGAAGAAAAGTAGTGAGAGTGGGCGTCCTTGTCTTGTTCCAGTTCTCAACTTTTCCCCATTCAGTGTTATGTTGGCTGTGGGTTTGTCATAGATGGCTTTTATTACCTTGAGGTATGTCCCTTGTATGCCAATTTTGCTGAGAGTTTTAATCATAAAGGAATGCTGGATTTTGTCAAATGCTTTTTCTGCATCTGTTGAGGGGATCATGTGATTTTTGTTTTTAATTCTGCTTATGTGGCATATCACATTTATTGACTTGCATATGTTAAACCATCCCTGCATCCCTGGTATGAAACCTACTTGATCATGGTGGATTATATTTTTGATATGTTGTTGGATTCCATTAGCCAGTATTTTGTTGAGGATTTTTGCATGTATGTTCATCAGGGATATTGGTCCGTAGTTTTCTTTTTTGGTTATGTCCTTTCGTGGTCTTGGTATCAGGGTGACACTGGCTTCATAGAATGATTTAGGGAGGATTCCCTCTTTCTCTATCTTGTGGAATAGTGTCAACAGTAATGGTGCCAATTCTTCTTTTTGAATGTCTGGTATAATTTGCTCATTTTTATCTTTGCTCAGGCTGTGTTTCATGCATGGAATGTTCTCTTCTCCTTCCAAATTACCTAATAAAATGCTTTTCATCCTTTAACGCTTGGCAAAGCATCACTCTTCTTGTGTTCTCAACCACCCACAATAATCTTCCTACATCTGAATTTCTTTAGAAACTAATGATTTACTGATATGTACTGATTTCTTACAGGTTTTTTGTCTTGTTGCTCTAAACAGACTATAAACTTTTCAAGAACAGAACTTTATGCATTTTTGTATCCAACTCAATGCTAAGCATACTGGTACATAACAAGGGTTCAAGAAAGGAGAAACATTTATTCTTTTATCTTTAAAGTACTGACAGCGTGTACCTAAATAAAATTTCAAAAGGCAAAGTCAATTCATTTTTGTTTGACATTATTGAAATAACAGTATCAAAGCAAGTGCAATTCTGGTGTGGGTTAGGAGGTCTTCCATTTTACTGACATTCTCCATTTTTACTTGACCCACTTAAACAACCTTTGGCTATTTTACCCTGTGGTATGTGGTAAAGCAAGGCAACAGCTCTAACAATTCATTGTTGAATGATTCAAAATTGAAAATGAGAAAGTTCTTTTAATAGCAATACTGAAAAAAATGCACACAAGTGATTACTACTTAAAAAAGTGACTTTTTCTTGACCAGTGATAGAAAGTATTATCATTTTTGTGTGTAGAGAACTGTCTTAAATCTTTAAACTTGTACTATTTTTTTTCAGTTTCAAGTGTATGTTTTACTTCATTTATACTGAAAATATAACTGACTTTGAGAAGTCAAACTAAAATATCAGGCTTATGTTGTGAATCACTGCAGACAATCTTAAGTGTTTCATATGAGCTTAGTGTTCAATTCAGTGCAAGCACAGCCTAAACCAAGATCTAATTTATCTTGTAGTAATTGTGATTATTTTGTGCTCTGGAGAGTTCTGATAGAGAGATTCATGCATCTACAGAAATGCATTCTAATATAAATATCTTTCTATAATAATTTCTTCATTCATTCTCCAAATATTTGTTGAGTATCTCCTATGTACATTCCAGACACTGTTCTAGACTCCAGGTATACAGTCTTATACAAAAGACCTCACTCAGATTACTTTCTTTTTGAAGAAACAGGGAGTTCAAAATATAAAATAAATATAAAATATAATATTGGATGGTGGTCAAGGTTTTAAAAAAAAATAAAGCAGCAAATAGGAACAGTGAAAAAGATGACCAGGAAAGGCCTATTTGAGGAGTGACATTTGGAGAGGGCATACCATGTGGAGTCTGAAAGAACATTCTAGATAGAAGAGACAGCAAATGCAAAGCCTTGAGATAACAGCAGCTATACAAATATCTAACCTTTAAGTATTGCCCACTAAGTGATAAGCACTCTTTTCAGTAATCACTTAGAATAACTTATTTAATCCTCACAATAATCCTAAGAGGTAATTACTAGAATTATAATCCCCATTTTATAAATGGAGGAACTGAGGCACAGAGAGGTTATTTAACTTCTCAAGGTTAAATTCTAGGAGAAGGCAGAACCAGAGTTTGAAGCCAAGCATTGGTCTGGCTCCCGAGTCTGTGCTCTAACCACTGTGCACACTGCTTCTCTGAACAAAAAGGCTGCTGGGGCTGGGCACTGAGCAATGTCTCCTTACAAAAGTGGTAGCAAGAACCTCTAGAGCCCCGAAGAGTATCACCATCAAGATATAAGAATATTAGGTTTTTTAAAAGTAGGGTTTATCAGCTTGAACCTGACAAACCTTAAGCATTAAGTATTGATATAGTATTTAACAGAACTATATCTGGAAAAGAGTTTCCTTTAGAAGATGAACACAAATGGATTTATATCCAGACAATGGACAACTCCACTGTATTACAGCCAAGAACACACTGTAGATTTACTCCTTTGATTACATCTGAAATAATGAAGTACAGATGAAACGTTGGTGCCTCTTCTCATAAGAGTTACATCTGACTTTCCCAGATGGTGAACAGGAAATTGCCGATACACAGTGAACTGGGGATAAAGCAACCATACAAAGCTCAGACTGTTGCTGAGCAAACATTAATAAAAATGCTTGGGGTTACTACTGGCTCGAACTATAGCTTGTTTGTTCTCTTGTGAAGAAAAAAAAAAACCACCCAGAAATTAAGTTTTAAGGATCTCAATAAAGAGTTGAAGCTAAACAGTGAACCCTTTCAGCACTCTGAATCACATGTGAAACTGTCATGGAGGCTGCTTTCTAGGGTGCCTCCCATTTATGGGTCTACAAGCACAAGTCTGTTAAAACCCTGACATCCATAATTTTATAACTGCATAAACGAAACAGGACAGAGATTGTTTGCTAATGTGGAGGGCATTATTTTTAAAAGGCTGCTCTATTTTCTAATACTGAAATTCAATTCAGATTAAATTATCCTGATGGTTAATTTGATGGGTGCAGCAAACCACCATGGCACGTGTACACCTATGTAACAAACCTGCAGGTTGTGCACATGTATCCCAGAACTTAAAGTATAATAAAAAAAAAAGAGACTTGTGCAATTTGAAATAACCTCTAATATTTAAAGATAGCTGTCTGCAATGTGATTGGCTAAAACCCTGAACATATCCTGCTTAGGCAATATAACATTTGTTTGAACATCCAAGGTAGGCATGTCTCCTTATGTCCAAGGGACAACTCTGGCCTAGCTGTAAATGATATAAAACAGTTTACTTGGTGGCTGTAAGAAAGCTGTTGTTTTTAATATATCAACTGTACTGTGATATTTATTATAATTCATTACTATTGCTGGTGACTCCCATCATTATGACACCTTGATTGTTTTTATTATTTAAGATAAAGATAATTTTCTGTAGCAAACCACAATCTTTTCATCATGTACTAACTACTCTACTGATTTCAGAGAAGTTCAGGCAGGGCTTGGGGAGATCTTTGAACTGAATCACTATGATTTCCTTGGTCAGTGGTGAATGGATTAGAGTAATTAGATCACAGTAAATCAATAAAACTAAGAGCCTCAAGTTTAAAACATCTGTAAAACAGTTAAATAACTTCCACATTTCTTCACACTCAAAAATACTTCCTAGTGGAGGGCTAATTTTAGCCACATCCCCTAAGTTCTCCTCAAATATAATACTTTCCTTAAATATAAATAAGGAAAAACTAACATAATATGCATGTGTTTAATGTCTGTGTTGAGTTTGTTCTTAAAGCATCATGAAAATGGCCAACCAATTGAGTCTCAAGATGATATGAAGGTAGAGATTATATTGACCAATTGAAATTAATATTGATGTTAAGCTAGGCCTCGGAAAACTCTCATCTAGCTTCAGGAAATTGAAATTCTTTCAAGTAGGTTTCGGTTCAGTTTCTGCCATAAAGAGGTTATTTCAAATTGCACAAGTCTCTCTCTCTCTCTTTTTTTTTTTTTTTAATTATACTTTAGGTTCTGGGGTACATGTGCAGAACCTGTGGTTTTGTTACATAGGTATACACGTGCCATGGTGGTTTGCTGCACCCATCAACCCGTCATCTACATTAGTTATTTCTCCTAATGCTATTCCTCCCCTAGCTCCCCACCCCTCAATAGGCCCCAGTGTGTGATGTTCCCCTCCCTGTGTCCATGTGTTCTCATTGTTCAACTCCCACTTATGAGTGAGAACATGTGGTGTTTGGTTTTCTGTTCCTGTATTAGTTTGCTGAGAATGATAGTTTCCAGCTTCATCCATGTCCCTGCAAAGGACATGAACTCATCCTTTTTTATGGCTGCATAGTATTCCATGGTGTATATGTGCCACATTTCTTTATCCAGTCTATCACTGATGGACATTTGGGTTGGTTCCAAGTCTTTGCTATTGTGAATAGTGCTGCAATAAACATATGTGTGCATGTGTCTTTATAGTAGAATGATTTATAATCCTTTAGGTATATACCCAATAATGGGATTGCTGGGTCAAATGGTATTTCTCGTTCTAGATCCTTGAGGAATCGCCACACTGTCTTCCACAATGGTTGAACTAATTTACACTCCCACCAACAGTGTAATTGGGCAAGTCTCTTAACATAGTTAGGTTTCAATCACATCATCACTTAAATAATGAGATAACTAGAGAAGAAGAGAAGATTGGGTAGAAGATGGTCCTTAAGTTTCTTTACTGAACCTAAATTCTATTGCTCAATTCCATAATGACCTGGATGCAATATTGAGTCTATTCATAAAGGTGTTATGACCGTTGTCCTTTGTATTCAGTATAACTTATAATATTAACAAACCTCATCTTCTATAATTACTCTTGAAATGAATGCTTAGTTGACAATAGATGGAGATAATGGATCAGATGATCCAAAATTGTAGATAACTGGAAATTCTATCAGTTTCTTGTTGTCATCATCTTTTACTTAGCACATTTAGCTTCTATTCACTGAAAACACAGCAGCTAGAAAGTTGGCAGTCTATGTATGATGCCATGTATGTATGATAATACCACCTAATATAAACGTAATATTTGTTAAGCAGATCCATAAAGCAGATTCCAAACATAGATAATTAACAACTAAGCGAAATGCAAATTAACATCAACATATACTTAGCAAATATTTTAGAGACCATTATGCTCCAGCCTATCAGATGTGAATTCACCCAACACAGGATTCCTGTCCTCATGAAGCATATAGTCGTCTAACTGGTCATTTTACCTTTGAGCAGTACAGTGCCCCACAGCCCAAACATATGAGAAGGAACTCTACTTTAAAAGATCTCAGAGAAGGCTTGAAATTCATTCTAACAGTTATTAATTCCAAGTTAAAAATATTTATCTCTAATATAAATATTTTGTGCACCTGCTTGAACTTCTTTTATTCTGTTTTATTTTGAGTATGGATGCAAAGAGAAAAATAGCTGCATTTTTTTCTGAATTGAAGCCATATATGTAAAAGCATTATATTTCTCTTTTGCTATTACAATAATTTTATATATTTTATCCTCCTCAAAGGGCTTTATTTTGCATGGACAAAACACTACATACATATTTATTGATTTTTAAATTTTATTTTCTACCCATTACTCATCTTCATAGGTTTCTTCTGGCTCTTTCCAATTGTTTTCGTTTTTCTTTAGCTGAGGAGTTCCACCTCAGATACAAAGATCTAATTTAAGAGTAGTAAAACAGCCAAATTAAACCATCACTCCCATATTCTAGACATACTTTTTATTCATCCTTGTACATCTTTGTTTTCAAAACTTGACACCTGCTGATTCACAGGCAACATACTACAGTCCTTCCATCTTTTAATGTGTATTACTGCATCATTATCTTTTCTTCATCTTATATCAATGTACCTTGTTTTAACCTTCCACGTCTGCAATTCTACACTGGCCTGTACTGAAATCATTCTGTGATGTTTCAGCTCTTTCCCAATTTACTTATCTGAAGTGGACATTTATTATTTGTTTGTTTGCATGCCCATCCATCTTTATTTCCCCATGTTCTGGGATAAAATCCCCTCTTCTTGTGCAGAACAGATTAGAACCAGAACCAAATATGATTCCAGTTAGCCTGGCCAAGGCAAGCAAGTGACCCAACTTGGACAATCAGAGCTTTGGTTCAGAGGTGAATACATGACTCAAACAGTCTTCCCTGTTTTCATGGTCAGGAAGCAAGACACTTTTCCACTGGGAAATCAGATGGACTGTGTAGGCCTGGAGCTACCAGTGACTTCCTTTTGTACTTCATGAAGAAAGCCTAACCGATAATGAAGGTAACAAAGGACTCCAGAAAGGAAGTCATGGAGCAGGACAACAGTGTGAAAACATCTTGGGTATCTATGGCTGCCTGAGTCCTACCCTGATCTGAAAGTTTTTACCTATATGAGCTACACATTTTCTTATGCTGGCTTGAGTTGGATTTTTGTCAGCTGCATTTTAAATACTCCAAGGAAATGCTTTCAGTAGTTTCTTAATCCTAAGGAATAACTTACATATTGGAAGCACCAGGTTCAATATTTGATATGGTTGAATATCAACTATATATTCAGAATATCTGTGGGTAGTAAGAGCATACTTTTCTCAGAATGAGAAAAGGACATACTCCTCATTAGAATCAACACGGGGAGCATTAATGATGGCATCACAACCCAGTGTAAATTATACAGCCTAAAAGGTATCATACTGGTAGGAAAATTTGAGGTGCAATTTTTAACCAACTGATAGCACAATGGTATTCTTTCTTCAATGAATTCAAGTAAAAACTACCTGTATATTGAGGTGAGTGTGACATCTCAATTCCCTACAGCTCATCTTTTATCTGTACCAAAGTTAGTTCTTGGGGCTCTGGAGAGAATCAGGTTCCCTGTGTGTATATATTTAAGATGCTTGCTGTCACTGAAATAGAAGTGAATTTATGAGATAAATCCCCAAGAGGCTAGTTAATTCTTTCTAGGCACTCTGCCTGCACAGTTGCCCATGCCAGAAATCTGAGAATCATCCACGACCTTCTTTTTCTCCCTCTAGATGAAATCAATCACCCAGGTCTGACAACTACACTTTATAAACATATGTTTTGAATCCATTCATTTCTCTTCATCTACACTGCCACTGTCTGTAGCCAGAGCACTATCACCTCTTGCTGGGCTTGCAGCAACAAGCTCTTAACTCTAAGGTCTGCATTCACCCTTCCCCTACAACAAATCCCTCATACAGCAATGGAGGGGCATTTTAAAATGCTAATATAATGAGGTGATTCTCTTTCTTAACCCTTCACTGCCTTTGCATTGCCATCAGAATCAAGTCCAAAACCCAATCTGGCTCCTGCTTATCTTACACTGCTCTAGTAATCCTCGCTTTCTTGTAGTTTCTCTAATAATACAGGGTTCCTTCATTCAATAGGGTCTTCCTTCTACCCAGAATATTGTTTTCCCTACTCTTCACCTGACAATTCCTACCACAGGTGAAGTATCTGAAATGCTTGGGACCCAAAATGTTTTAGATCTTGGATTTTTTTCAGATTTTGGAATATCTGCATACATATAATGACATATCATAGGGATGGAACCTAAGTCTAAACACAAAATTCATTTATGTTTCATGTATACCTTATACACATACAATAATTTTTGGACAATAATTTTAATAATTGTGTGCATGAAACAAAGTTTGACTGCATTTTGACTGTGGCCTATCACATGAGGTCAAGTGTGGAATTTTCCACTTGTGATGTCATGTTGGTGGTCAAAAAGCTTTGGATTTTGTAGTGTTTGGGTTTTAGGATTAGAGATGCTCAACTTTACTCTGTCTGTTAGGCCTTGTTTTCAAATGTTACTTCCTCAGGGACACTTTCTTTGATATCATAAACTAGATCAAGTCCCTCGAATATATAATTTCATAAATCTTCATTTCTTCTGGTGAAACTTATCTAAATTGCAAATAATCTTTTTATGGCTTATCTGTTTAAAGCCTGTCACTATCACCAGACTGTTAGCTCCTTGAAGGCAAACATTACATATATCTTGTTCTTTTCTTATTCCTGATTACAGTGAAGAGATTATTAGTTATCTTTCCATCCACATAACTAACTTTATCCCCCCTCTCCTAACTAATATATGATAATATTTTCCCTTCTTGACTTGATGGGACAAACATTGGAAGACAACTCTTTTTCTTTGTTTCTGCATGGCTTGCAAGCAAAGGCACTGACAGATTTCATTCTGGACTATTTTTTTTTAAGAATATATGATCCACTTTGGAGGATAGACACAGTTGCTTTCCTCTACAGCAGAGAGCAGATTTGCTTACTGTCTAGTACAAAAAAGATGTGTCCTTCTACTGAAAAGATAAGGCATGTTTGCTTGTACCTGTTATAAAAGATTGGGCTTTCCTAAACTTGGATATCCTCAGCTGTGATGCAAGTCCACTGCATGCACAGCATCCACCTGGGCTCCTTTGTGTTGCCTGCCTGGGTCTTTGGGGCAAGGAGAACTGATACGAACATGGAGCAGTGCTGCTTGCTATGCCATGAATGATAAAATTGCTTTGTCTCTGACCCAGAACGTTCATATCAGTCAGTATCCATGAAACTGTGGCAGGCTAACTTATTAGCTAGCAAGTAGGGTAGCATTTCAGATCCATCAGAGTCCCTGGCAACAAAAAGGTCATCTAAGTTGTATAATCTTTAACATTTAAAAATATTTTATTTTTATTTTCTTGCATTTAATTTCCTGCCAGAAACTCTTAAGCCAGGGATTCTTAATCTGAGGTATAAGAATGTGCGTCACGGGCATTGTGAATCCCCTGGGTAATCACTATTTTAACATAGTTCCTTTTAAAAACAATTAATAATATATATATTTTTTGAGACAGGGTCTCGCTCTGTCATCCATGTTTGAGTGCAGTTGAACAATCATAGGTCACTTCAGACTCCAACTCCTGGGCTCAAGTGATCCTGCCTCAGCCTCTCTAGCAACTAGGACTACAGGCGCTCACCCGCAGGCCTGGCCGTTTTTGGTTTTTTGTTTTTTGTTTAAGACGGAGTCTCGCTTTGTCGCCCAGGCTAGAGTGCAGTGGCGCGATCTCGGCTCACTGCAAGCTCCGCCTCCCGGGTTCATGCCATTCTCCTGCCTCAGCCTCCCGAGTAGCTGGGACTACAGGCGCCCGCCACCACGCCCGGCTAATTTTTTTTTTTGTATTTTTAGTAGAGACGGGGTTTCACCGTGTTAGCCAGGATGGTCTCGATCTCCTGACCTAGTGATCCACCCACCAGGCTCTTGCTTTGTTGCCCAGGTTGGTCTAGAACTTCTGGCTTCAAGCAATCCTCCTGCCTCAACCTTCCAAAGTGTTGGGATTACAGGTGTGAACCACCATACCCAGCTTTAACATAGCTCTTGAAATGAGTTAAGTTACTGTTACCAGATTTTCTAAGGAGCCAGAAGAAAATACCAAGAGCTGTTTAAGGATACATGCCTTACCTCCTTATGTGAAGTATATTGTGAATTCATTTAGTGTATATTAGAATACATTTAAACATAATGATTTCTTAAGTATATTTTTAACATCACATATCTACAATACTTAATCTAAAACCCTCATCTGTCAAGCTTCCTTTATCTCATATTTTTGTTCTTGAGATTCTGTGTGTAAGTAAGGAAATCTTAGCTGACACATGTATATAGTGCCTACCAGGTGCTAGGCATTGTTGTAAGATATATATATATATATACACTCATTTATTACTTGCAACATCCATATGAGGTAGAGATTATTATTGTTATTATTATTATTCGATGTTATAGATGAGGAAACCAAAGAACAGAGGGGTTAAATAACTTGTCTAAGGTCACACCAGCTAGTAAATGATGGAGGAAGATTTGAAACTAGGCAGGCAGATACATGATTTCATCTATATCATTCATATCCAAGCTACATTGGTTTCTCAATTCAAGATATTTTTAGATTCCTTTTGCTCTAACTAAATTAGCCTAGTAAATACTACAAATATAAACTAATAGTTTGCCATTCACAAGAATTACATTCTTGAAATTTTCATTATCTAATAAAACCTAAGTTAGTAATATCAAAGCATTTCAGAAAATTGGGGTTAAGCAAAGAGTTGTAAAATCATTCTAAAAAATATATTGGGAAAGAGGAAAATATTATCTTAAAATCTTATAAACAGAATTCTTCTTTGGGAAATAATTTGTTCAGCAAAACTCCTTAATAGTCCATTGGGAAGTAAGTGAATGGGCCTCAAGACAAAGACAAGGTGACACCAAGGGAAGATGGATTTGCTTTTCAACAGAAAGTGAGGAAAATGTGGTTTATTTCCAGAGGCAGCTCAAGAGGGAGGCAGTGAGAATTAAGGACATAAAAAAGGGTTGATGGCATACAACATATGGTGGCAGGCTGGACGGTGGAAGAAGGATAGGGCTGGAAGGAGAAACAGAGCCATTGCAAAAGTCCCTGTGTTACAGATGACAGAGGAAGCTTTAAAAATAAGGATGTTAGTCTGGATGCAGTGGCTCACATCTGAAATCCCAGTACTTTGGGGGGCTAAGGTGGGAGGATCGCTTGAGGCCAGGAGTTGGAGAATAGCCTGGTCAAAAGAGTGAGACCCTGTCTCTACAAAAAAATAACAAAATTAGCATGCCTGTAGTCCTACCTACTGGGAAGGCTGAAGGGGGAGGACCGCTTGCACCTGGGAGTTTGAGGCTGCAATGCGCTATGATCATGCTACTGCACTCCAGCCTTGGCAACATAACAGGGGGATAAAAAGGATGTCCACCAGAACACCCATTATGCTGTTTTGTCTGCTTATCACTCTGACTTGTACTTTTAGAATTTGGCAGGATGCAAAAAAACAAAAGGAATCTGTCCTTCATGTCTGTGTGGATAAGAGACAGAGAGAAGAAAACACCTGAAAGAAGCTAGAATCAAGAGTGGAGAGAGATAATACAGGGAAAGCAGAAATTCAAAGCACAAGTTTCCATGGAGATACTGGTGAGGACACTGTACGCCCTGACTTTCTTGTGATAAGGAATTAGGCCAAGCTCTCAAAACGTTTATATGGAAGGATGACTTTAGGAGGATGTAGTACTTAAGAATAAAACTTCTAAAAACACATTCTTTTCTAAAATAAAACAGAATTATTAATGTTAATAATCTACCATGACGCATTACCCTTCTTGAATCTCTCTTCAAATTTTAAGGAAACTTTGTTCAGTCTAACCAGTGAGGCAGATTTTTCCATGAGTTCTGTGTTATGTAGACTTTAACCTGCTTAAAGTTTGTAAACCAAACCTTATTAAAATTAAATGTAATGCATTTGTACTTAGACTAACCATAGCTGGTTTTCACAAGCCTCAGCAAAATGCTTAGGTAACCTCCCCGCCTATACTAGATTTGGTCTTCCAGCTATATTTTGGAAGATTTGGGGGACAGAAAGCAATCACATTAAATACAAACTTTAAATTTTTTAAAATTTAGTATCTATAGAAAAAATCAGGTTATCACAAATCTGTAGTTGGTTAGGAATTTCTGCATGCTTCATTTCTCTTACATAAAGAAATCAAAATATTTGGTGACTTTAAATAAGATAAAAAGAAATGTTAAATGAACAATGTCTCTGAATAATGCAGTATTCAGAATATAAAAAATCACTAAGATTTGAATATCTGTTAAATGTAAAAATGTGAAAGATGAGCTTCAAGTCAATATGGTTGACAGTACTGATGTGTAAGAATCCCCCATCCCTGCTCCAAACAATAAACTGCTTAAAAAATAAATAAGAATAATACAATTTGGAATTTATAGTGTAACTCAAAATGTGGAACCATAAATCCTCATGTGCCAAAAATAAAGCCACAACAAAATGTCACACTGGGTAACAGGACTGAAGTCCTGTGGCTCACAGAGAATCAGAACTGGGAAGGGCAAGGTTTAATGCCTGTGAGGAGGTGTCAGGGCCCTGTTTGCACATTGCCAGGACTGAATTACATGCAGAGACCTAGGAGCCATGAATGGCTGCCAAAATCATGAACAGGGGATCAGAAAAATCTTTGCTCACTGCCCTGGGAGACTGGCAAATAGTTACCAGTCAGAAACTTGAACTGCAAACCTTGACACATGTAGATGTGACATCCAAATTCACACTATTCACATAGATCACGAACATGAAGCTGAGAAAGTAAGATAAAACTGGTCTGGAATCTTTAAATCATGTAGGACCCCGTCAAAGGACACAAGGAATTCCTATAGAAAACTCTAGCCATGCTTATAATAAAAAAATTATAAGCCACACAAGGAAATAAAGGTCCTTGTATCATTCAAGAACAAGTTAAAGACATTATTAACTTAAAATGTTTTTAAGTATATGTATTTTAAAAACCATACAAATTAGTAAACAAAAAGTGGAGTGTTTAATCACATCAATGGAAGGAAAGTAAAAAAGGAAGTTAACAAAAAGCTCAGTTCATAGAAAACACAAAGTAAGATAGTAGAAATAACTCAAAGTTTATTAGCAATCAAAATAACTGTAAATGTATAAAACCCACTAACTAACAGGGCTCTAGATTTGATATAAACAAATCCAGATCTGTGCTATATAAGATTTACCTAAAATAATGAATGATGCTTGAAGTCTGAAGTAAATGGCCAGGAAATGTCACAGCAGAACAGAAAGCTGGGGTACTAATACTAATAGGAAATCATATACAAAGTAAGTCTTTAAAACATTCATAGAGATTTAAAAAGGTTCAAAAAATGATTTCCCCTGGAAGAAATAACAATGTGGATCTATATGCATCTAAGAGAAAACAGCCTCAAAACATATAATTCAAACACTAATATAAAGTAACATTTACAAATCCAAAACCATAATGGGAGATTTTGTTTCTTTCAGAAACTGACAGATTAAGTTGAGAAAAACAAAAACTTAGTAAGGCAAAGAAAGAATAAATTATATAATTAAGAGACTTAGTAAAATATATATATAATTATAATTAGCAGAACAAAACAGATAAGACAAGGTGGTTAATGACTCAACTATAGAAAGTAGGAAGACAGTACTAATGATATAAGCCAATATTGGTGAAATAAAGACAAATGAAGGTAGCAGAGATAGACGACTCTAAATTCACCATTACATGTCAGTTGTTACCACCTTAATCCAAACGCCTATCATTTTTTGCCTTTACATCGCAATAGCATCATAACTTTTCTACTCTGCTTCCGTTTATATTTAAAACTATAAATCAGATTATGTCATTCCTCCCACAGCCTTCTTAAACTCAGAGTCATTATCCTTATCTATTCTGACTTCTCTCTTCTCCCTCTCATTCACTCTATTGGAGCCACACTGGCCTCTTTGCAATCCCCAGACATGCCCAGCTTGCTCCTGCCTTAGGGCCTTTCCACTGGCTGTTCCCTCCACCAGTAATATTACTTCCGGGATGCTCACATGGCTAACTTTCCTGCCTCCCTTAAATCTTTGCTCAAATCTCATCTTCTCAATAATATTTCTGCCCACCTTCTTTAAAATTGCAGCCCGCATGCTGCTCCCAACATGTGGCACTTCTGATTCTCCTCACTCTGCTTTATTTTTTCATAGCATTTATTATCTTGTTAATGTATCACATAATTAATTATTTTTTCTTTTTTGAACAACTTATCTCTGCTTCATAAAATCCACAAGCGCAGGGATCTAGGATTAGTTTATTCTTTACTTTTTAAAAAGAAACCCAATTAGTTAGAACAGTCTGGTATATAGCAGTTAATAAAATTTATTGATCACATAAATGAAATATAATTGTTTAAAGAGCTAATTCTTTGAAAAGATACTAACAATCTTTGGCATTATTGATCATGAGAAGAAGGAAGGCACAAAAACAATGAGACATAACCTCAGGTATCAGAAAATAATATGACTCATCTTATGCTAACATATTTGAATACTTAGATTATAAACTATTTTCTAAAAAGAACTCTCAGGAGTGGGGTGTGACCTGCCACAGTCACAAGGTTCTTAATCACTAGTAGCTGGTGCTCCAGACCTTTCTCCCAGCCTGGTGACCCGGGGATTTACTTTATGGTGGCTTTCTCTGAAATGCCAAAGCCACCAGATTATTCAGAGTTGAGTGACTCTTTAATGCTGGCCATGGGAACAGGAAGGTTTTCTGGACCATTGCACAGAGCATGGAGAATGATGAACTTTCATCAGCGGATGAGATAGATTGGAGTGGGATTGTATCTGTTAGCAAGTGCAGCAGCATTTTACTATGTTTGAAATCAATGAGACTTACAACAGGCTGGCCTTGGAACACATTCAACAGCACCCTGAGGAGCCCCTTGAAGGAACCACATGGACACACTCCTGGAAATCTCGATTACTCTTCTTGCCTTTTTGGTTGTGGACAATTATTTTTCTAATACCTTACTTACAGATGTTTTTGTTCTTTTACTTGTGTACAAGAGCTGATCCCAAAACACTGAGCTACTGTATCATCCCTATATGATTGGCAGTTATTTGCAATCGCCACCAGGCATTTGTCAAGGTTTCTAATCAGATCAGCAGACTACAACTGATTGACATATAAAATCAGTCGACGTTTTTTCCTTTGATTACAAAACTGCCAGTACTATATGGACTCTGATCACAAGACTGCAGTTTCTTCACAGATCTCAGGAAATTGTGGTGGGGCAGAGGCTTTTCAAAAACATGTGATTAGGGGGTATCTTTATCTGAATAATAATGAATTTTTAGGTAAAGCCTGAGACAGAGTACTACAAAATCATGTTGATGACTTCAGACTTTGGAAGTTAATCTTGTCTGTTATTTGCATTCTTAACTTGACTAAGTACCTGAATTCCTATTCTACTGTGCAACATAGTGATGATTCAGAAATTTTTCCTTTGGGGAAAAAATAAATATGAACATTTCCATTGTGTTAAGTATAAAAAGGTCTACACATGATCATAAAATTTAAATTTTATACAAGATGAAACATAAAAATAAAAAGAACTCTCAAAAGTGACTCAATAAAAATAGAAAACATGGCTAGACCAAAAATTATTGAAGAAATTAGAGTCAAAATTCACCCTACACCTCTAAAATCAATAAAGTTTTACGAGCAAAAGTTAAAGAAATCTTTACACACAAAGAACTCCATCTTAAAAAAACTGTACCATTTCTCTCCACTTCATTTTTTATGTTATCACAATTTAGATACCAAAATACCAAAAACATATGAGAAAGAATCATTATAAACCTGCTTTACTTAGAATATACATGCAAAACCTGAATTAAGTATAATAATTTGAATCCAAGAGTGGACTAAAATAAAGGGTTTATCTAAGCATTTCAAAGACTTTAATATTTGAATATCTATCAATATAATCTCATCATTAGCAGATTAAAGGAGAAATATCATACAACAATTAAAAGAGTATGTTGTTGGTGCAGGGATAAGCAAATGGAACAGAAGAGAGAGCTTACCCACCACATGTGAATAGTAATTTTAGTATATGACAAGTAAATGGGGAAAGATATTACTTAATAAATGCTCTTGAGACAATTGGTTATTATTTTTAAAAAGTAGATCCCTCCTTGACACCATTCACAAAATACATTCCAGATGAATAAAATATCTAAGTGTAAAAAATAAAACTTTAAATAGTTTAGAAAACACTGTAAGAGAGTATGATATTGAAATACTGTAGGTGATTTTTTTAAAATCAAGAGTTAAGGAAAATATTGGTTAATATGACTGTATCAAACTTGAATACTTCATTTGATATACGGAATTTAAAAGACAAGGAAAACTAGAAGCAGATATTTGCAATGTATTTAATTGACAAATGATTATATTCATGAAATAAATAAAATTTCTACAAATCAATAAGAAAAAATAAACAACCTATTACAAAAAATTGTTGGACAACTATTTGAAAGAGCAAGACACCATGTGTTGGTGAAGCTGTGGGGATATGTTTCAACATGGCTGGTTATGTTTAAATTGTTGCAGCCATTTTTCAGAGTAATTTGTCAATGTCTACTAATATTTAAGATATATCTACATGAGGTCAAGCAATTTCATTTCTAGTTACATGTTCCGAGAAACTTTGCACATATGTGTATGGAAATGTATTCATTGAACTACTGTTTATAACAATGAAAAATTCAGGAAAATCTAAATTTCTATCTATTAATAACTAATAGAGAAATAAATTGTATCATATTCATACCTTGACATAAAAGTAATAGTTTAAGTGAGTCAACTAAAGTTATGCATATCATTTGGAATCACATCTAAAACATTATATTGATTAAACAGGCAAATTGCTGAAGGATAGGTACATCTGCATAAATTAATTTTTTTTTTGAGACGGAGTCTTGCTCCATCAATTAATTTTTTATGTAGTTCATGAAGAATATAAAAAGATAGATGGAAAAAATATACACCAACTTTCATAATATGAAGGAGTAGAATGTGGAGTGGAATTGTACATTTGATACATTTCTTTGTAAAAACCCTAAAGAAAAAAGTTCTGATGTTTTGGCCAGGTGTAGTGACTCATGCCTGTAATTCTACCACTTTGGGAAGCCCAGGTGGAAGGACCACTTAACTTGGGAGTTCAAGACTAGCCTGGTCAACATAGCAAAATCTGTCTCCATGTAAAATAAAAAAAAACTTAGCCAAATGGTGATGTGCACCTGTAGTCCTAGCTATGCAAGAGGCTGATGCAAGAGGACTCCCTGACCTCAGGAGTTCAAGGCTGCACTGAGACATGATTGCACTACTGCACTCCAGCCTTGGCGACAGAACAAAGCAAGACTCTATTAAAAAAAAAAAAACAAAAAACAGAGTCTAGTGTTTTCACTTGGACTTTGGCTCAGACATGTTGCGTGTCATGATAAATCTGCCTGGAACAGATTGTGTTTAAAGAGGCTGGTCCTTGATGGTAGAGATGTCTTAAACTGGAGGAGGGCAAGATAGTGCAGCATGACTAGGATAGATCTAGCAAATTACATAAGTCTGGTCATGTGTAAATGGGCGTCATTACTGAGAAAATATGCTTAGGGCAAGGTGTGGATTGGGCCGGACAAAAAAGAGCAAAGTGAAAAGATATCAAGACCAACTTTAAGGATATCAAAGTAGGCCTGAAGTGTTTTGTAAATATAGCCAGGAGTAAATAAGCAATCAGTCAAGAAAGAACTGTGAGGCAGATCTTGGTAAATGCAATTTTCTTTCACAAACCAGGACCATAATCCAGGGCACCTTTGCTCCTATGGGGTCAGGTCCTCTCTCTGGGTTTATGGGGATAGCTGGATATGAGGGAGAAGAGGGAATAGTGGAATTGGTCCATTGTTTCAGGGATTTTGGTAGGAATTCTTTCCTAAACCATGACTCAGATGACCCCAAAGGAGGATTCAGAAGCAGAAGCTCTATTCTTTGCTCATAAATCTATCTTATCTACTTCTTTTATAAGAAACAACAGCAGAGAAAAGTTGAAGTTCAGCCATTCATTGATTTAAAGAATTAAAAAAAAAGAAAGAAAGAAAGAAAAAGCTGGACCTGAGTAGTGAGTGGGTCACTTGTGTCTTCCAGCATACAAAGCCTACTATTTAAGAAATCCTGATTTGGAAAAAAATTCCCTTAGCAACAAAAGAAAGTCTGCTGGCTTGGTAAAGCTTAGAAACCAGCAGGCTCTTTGCAAAGTTCATCTCAGATTCAGTATTTATACTACCAACAATTATTGTCAATAAATTAGACTTACTATTGTACAACACAGGAAAAAGCAATGCTCCTTGTTTATCTTTGGCCGCTGTTCACTTTTAGCTCTGCTGTGGGAAAGAGAACTCAAACAATGCTAAGCTTTCCCTTAATGAGATCCTGATTAGATAGTCTGGACCAATGTATAAAGCATAGTACACTAAAGCAGGAGAACAAAACTGAACTCTTCATCACCCCCTGCCCTGAAAGCAAAATTGTCAGTTCATTCCAGTTTGCCTTCAGCACAGAGCAGAGCCATCTCCTCAGTGACTGCCCTCCTTCCAGAGTGCCTGTCCTAACTAGCCCAGTAGCCTTTTTGACTTTCCTTCTTATGCTGTTTCCATATCTTTCAATGTTCTGGGCTGGCCTTGCCATCTTGCCAACCAAGGAAATACACTCACTGTATCTCACCTTCTCAGTATTGCAAATGAACAGAAATCACCACTGTAGGCATTGTAAAAAGTTTGAGGGATTTAATCTACAAGTTTTTAACCTGTAGGATGAGGAGTCCAGGGATTCCATGTTAGATTATCAAAGAGGTTAGCAACCATTGTTTAGTCCATTATTTGTTTTATAGATTAGAAAATGAAGAACTGAGAGATTGCTCCTCTCCTCTAGTTAGACAGTGTGTGTGTGTGTGTGTGTGTGTGTGTGTGTGTGTGTGTTTTGAGACTGTGTTTTGCTCTGTTGCCCAGGCTAGAGTGCAGTGGCACAATCTTGGTTCACCGCAACCTCTGCCTCCTGGGTTCAAGAGATTCTCCTGCCTCAGCCTCCTAAGTAGCTGGGACTACAGGCATGCACCACCACACCTGGCTAATTTTTGTATTTTTGGTAGAGATGGAGTTTTTCCATGTTAGCCCGGTTGGTCTCGAACTCCTGGCCTCAAGTGATCCGCCTGCCTCGGCTTCCCAAAGTGCTGGGATTACAGGTGTGAGCCACTGCACCAACCTAGTTAGACAGCGAGGACTAATTTCTGGTTCTGTGGGTCTCGGATCCTATTCTCATTGCAGTATAAAAGCTGAGGTTAGCTTATCTTTACGAAGACATTAATTCTTACTTATTTCTTACACATTTTAACTGAGGCCCTCAGTGTTACCAACTTTTGTTACCTGCCAGGTCTTTTTGGCACTCCTCCAAAATCCACTCACAGCACAAATGGCTCTGTCGCCTCTGAGTTCAGGAATGCTCATGTTCAAAGTGTCATGAATCCTCCCTAAGAGCTTCCACTTTCCCTCCATAACTGAAATCCAAGGAGGTACCAATCCAAAGTCATGTATACTTAGTAGTGTGTACTTAATTCCTGATGTTCCTCAATATCAAGAATAGAGGTTAAATCTTGAAATTGTTCACTTTTCAGGACTGTGTTGGAATGTAGGGAAAGGGAATTGTACTTAGAAGAAAAATATTATTTCATAATTAAATCGCAGGATTTTAGAATGGAGGCTTAAGTAATATTTACAAAGCAATAAAGCAGTGAAATGATCTTTGGCTTATTTTTTTGAAAGGCATTGTTTTATGCCTTGCTCAAATGAAATATTTCATATTTCCTTTCTTGGCATCATGCTATTCAGCTTTAGAGCATTTGCAAATATTTAATCTTGTTTGTAAGGCACAGAAGTTTCATAAAGCTTAACAGAACCATGGCCTAATGGTTCAAAGCACTGACTTTGGAGCAGGTTCATGCCAGCTAAGCTGTGTATTGCTGGCTGTGGGACTTTGTATTAATTGTATGTAATTTTTTTGTACCTCAGTTTTCTCATTTTTAAAATGGGGATGGTGATGATAAGAGTACTATGAATTTCACTGTAGCACTGAGTAGTAAGCACTTAAGTATTACCGTCATTATTATTAGATGGCATTTTCTTGGTTATTATCTCAGCAATAAACTGTGCCTAACTCTTCAAGTCTGTCACTCTTGCCTTGTTGAGAACTGAGATGCTTTCACGTGTTGAAGCTCACCTGCCAAGCTTATTCTTAACAGTATATTCATAGTTTCTGGATTGATCACAGTGAAACAACAGTAAAACAGCTTTGTTTCACCTCCCTGTTTCAGTTATCAGTGAAGGTAACTAGAATAAATGCAATGGAAATGAAAATGTGTGGGTTTTGAGGCCCTTTTCACTGTTGCTGATTGGTGATGCCCCTGGTTCCCAGGCTGCCATTCTGAGTGTGCAGCAGAAGGGTGGGGAGACGGGTACTCTACCGGCTATGTCTTTTGCCTGTGGCAGTCTCTTGGGAGATCAGCTGAAACAAATTGTTTTATCTGACAGCATGCCCTTCCTTTATGTCTCACAAACAGAAAAAATGATCTTTTCTATTAAAAGTAATTATATCTGTTATTTCACCTCTATGCCCACAAAGGTCATTGATTTTTATACTAAATCCCATATGCTTTTTGGGTAGTAGTTATGCATCTACTTTGATAATTTGTATTAAAATGCTCAACTATCTGGCTTAGATAAGACATGGCCTAAAAAAAAAAATCTTCCTTTTGCCCTTAGGCAATATTATTGCTTCTGTAACATGCTAGCTCCTGACTTTGCCCCTTGACTACTTGTGTGATTTTTATGCAAGTTATATTCTGCATGGGGGAGGAGGTGGGAAACTGTGAATAAGAGAAAGAGTAAGTGGAAAACAGAACAGAAAAGCACGGAAATGTTAGAGGGAAGGAGAATTATGCAGAAGAGGAGTTATACTGTAATTAATATGTGGCAGGTCTTTTGTGATGATGGATTCAGAGTGGTCTCAAGGTTGCCAGTGTTGGTCAGAGAAGCTTGCTATAGGTAATCAACTTTCCTAGTCTAAAGAGAGCTCAAAAAGCTGCAGTTTATAACCAATGGAAACTCTAAAGCCTTTTACCCTGGCACAATTCCCAGGGAAGTCGATGGGGAGACCCACTGGCTATGAACACCATTCTGCGCAATTTGATGCTTTTCATTTGGTAGAATTTTGTTGCCAAGGCTATTGCATCAAGTTACCGAAATCTTAGTGGATGTAAATTTTCTCATGTGTCACTTAGCCTGGCAAGAAATTTAAAGGGCATGCCTTCTACTGAAAAGAAAGATTTAACTTTAACCCATTAAAGCAATAAGCCGCATTCTAAACCCTATGGAGAACACTCATGCTGTAGTTTGTATTCTGAGAGAACAAAGTAACTTTTTTTTAACAACAAAAAAATTTTTATGGAACCCTGGATCGTTCATTCTGGAGTATGCCTACGATCAGGGGCATTTTTGAGGGATTAGGAATTTTACTTTGTATTTTTAAATCATTTTGTGTAGTTCAGTTTTGTAAAATGTGTGTGCAACTGAGCACTGCTTTTAACTGAATCCCAGAAGAGAAACAAATCAATGCTGACTTACAGAGGATGTAAACAAGGGTTTAATGTTTTTCAAATCCTAAATGTTGGCAGAGTAAAGACAGTAGTTAATAGAGCAATACTTTAGGGTTTATTAACCTACTACAATGATTCAGGCATACAGAGGCTGCTTGTGTTTCTAAAACAGGATATTATTAACATGCTTCCTTTCTTCCCTTAGGCCGAAAATGCCCAAACCTTCAATTTCATTGTCATTCTCCTCTGCCTCAAAGTCATCCAACACTAGACAGGGTGGCCATACAATGGAAGAAATGGCTAAGATCACCGAGAATCAACTGAGATAAACAGATGTTACAGGTGTGAGTGTTTAGAAAGGAGGAACTCAATCCTGCTGCACATTAGAATCAGCTGGGGAGATTTCAGAACCTACTCATGCTTGGCCCCAAGGCCCTAGGTGCAGAAATTGGTTTAGGATTGGGCCTATGAATTAGTACTACTTTTAAAAAGTTTTCCAAGTGATTCTACTATGTACTCAAGTTTGAGACATAGTGGTTATTTAAGATGAAAAATACGAAAAGATGAACTTGAGAGAACTGAGGTTCAGTTACACGTAGGTGACAAGTTACTATATATTAGTTATTACATTTAGGTCCTAAAAATAAACAAAAATAATATTTTAGAAGCGTTTTAGTGATACTCCCTGTTTTTCATCTATCTCTTGTCAGTATAGCCACTCGAATTTTCGAAAAAAGAAATGTAACTCCAACAGCCTTGCTCATGGCTTCAGGAGAAAGCACTGCTAGGACCCTGAGTTCCCTGCCCATCAAGCCAGCCCTGGAGCTTGGGTGGCCCAGGATCTTTTTGCCATTCTGAAACAGAAACCATGGATGGGGATATGGTGTATTTCCAAACCTGATACTAGAGAGCATTTCCAAATCTCTTTCACCCAGTATTCTGGCAACTAAACAATTCAGGAAAAGAAACCCTAACTCAAAAACCAAACAAAAGAAAAAGAGAGCACATACATACCTTTTCATTTGAATATACAGCAACAACTTTATCTCCAGTATCAGGTATTTGCTTTCCTTTCCATTCCCACTTTATCACCTCACCTTCCTCACTTCCTTATACTATAACAAGGACCTCCTTGCTTTTCACCTGGGCTCTGGTATCTTACCCCTAACTCACCTTGTGAATAGCTGCAGATTAATCTTCTTACTCCAAGTACATAGCACTTGTATAAAACTCATTGTTTAGCTACACATTATGGTGTTTTGAATCACAAGAGTGTTTTTAATATATAAGCACTAGCTTTATTAACTGTAAAAATTCAATATACACTTGTTTATAAAGAAAGGTTTCTGTTTAAGCATCAATTTTCCATTAAGATAATTAGTTTTTATCTGTGGTATCTTCAATGGGGAAAAATCAATCATTTCTGTTTTAACCCACACACAAAAATAAGTAAGTCCTGAGACAACTGTGGGCTTCATAGTTATCGAAAGATCCACAGGATCCCAAATGTCCTACCCCAAGGCCCTAGGACTTCACACCTAAATTTACTTATTTTTAGCTCTTGTGTCTCCTTTAAATATGACATTTTAAAATAGCAACACAGAAAGCTGCAGGCTAAAACTGTAACTTGTAAACCTGTTGGAACAAATTCATCCCTCACATTAAGGGAAACTAAATTACATATTCATCTCCCCCAAATTGTTTCCCCACAAGTAATCAAGCTTATCTGTGACCCAGTTTTAGTTGTTCATGAATGGGGGTGGGGTTCCACAAACGCACGCAGTGGTAGCACTTGAAAGATTTATGAGCCTGTAAATGGCTGTTAGCCATTTCAAGTAAATACAGGCCAAACCGAACTCTTAGCTGTCTGCATTTAGCCTTGATTACAGGAGTTACACAAATAAGACTACAAATGTATCTAGAACTTAGAAAATTGCCTAGATGCTTTTCTTTCCATAAACCTTAAAGCACAGGGAGTAGGTAACCTACTGAGCCTCTGAATCAAATGTTTTACTAAAATATTTTTTCCTGCCTATTTTTATGGCAGCAAAAAGCCATAGAGAATTTTTGGAGTTCATACTAAACTCTCCCTGATGATAAATTTAGTGGTCTCACCATTTGGGCTCCACTGACACTATGAGCAGTTGGATGGACCTAAGCCTAAGTCCGGATTTAGCACAAATACTAGGTTTACTCAGTTATAAATTCTACTCATGAAGATCTGTCATCATAGATTCTAGATTACATTGATAAATACACTGGACAGAATCTGCTACAATTGAATCTGGCAGATAAAGCTAGAAAAAAGACAATGATTATGCTATTTTAACTAGTTCAAAATGAAATTGTTTGGAGGACTGTGATTAGTAACTATATCAGGTATTCCACTGTGTTTTTTCAATTTCAAAAAGTTTTCAAGTTGCATGCGCTATCATTTGTTTGTATGATTTTAGAATCTGTGTCACTATATTGATACTCTCGATTGCCGCTTTTCTTGACTGAAGACTACGCTAATATGGTGCTGACCCATGCTTACAGGTAGGCAATCAGTTACAAGCTGACAGTCATTGGCTGTTTCTCGGATGTATATCTTTGCTCACACGAAGCAGCTAGATCTGAATTCCAAATGTTACAGCTGTTCTAGATGCAGACATTATGATACCTTCTATCTAGGCACTACTCTTCTTTTGAAATAAAATTCATATCTGCCTAGGTATTTCCTCAAAAGCCAGGACAAGGATCACTGTGTGTCTGTGCCACACCAGAAACAATAATTTAGGGGTGCAATCAGACTGTATCTACCTGCTGCTATCCTTTCAGGACAGCCAGATACCTCTATTTGCACTTCCTTGGTAAAGATTCACATGAAAGCTGATGAGATGGGACAGGACTATTTCACACAGGAAATGTGGAAGATAAGCAGTCTCTAACCTGGTTCACTGTGTGGGCTTAATTAGGTCTCTTATTCTTTTATGGGCACAGAAATTATTAGTCTCAGCTTTGATTTCCCCACCTAATATAAATAAAACTGAGCTCATTAAACCATTTGATCTGCTTCCAGCCTCTCAAATTGGATTTTCTGTGCTTAACTTTGTAAATACAACATCGTGAGGAAATTGGGAGAAAAATAATACCACCAAAGGAAAGACAGTAGGCTAGGCCTGGTATAGAACTCAAGTCATATCTTACTTGCTGGTAAGTGAAACTGACAACCTAATGCCATTTTACATTATAGCTCTTCAAAAATATCATTTGTGACAGTTGTTACTGACATTCTAGAAATAATACAAAAATGAGGTTAGATAAAATATTTTCCTTTAGCAATTCAAAGTTCCAACAATAAGTTAACTGACTTTAAATAACTGCTCTTAGGATCCAAAGCATTGATTTGTGTCTGTCTCTGATATGGAAAGATTTGCTTTAAATTCCTACTGAAATTTGAAAACATATAAAAAGGCCTTAAGAGAAAAAGTAAACTCTCATTTACGTATTAGCAAACTGGGAATGAATAAGCTTGAAAGTATTCAAACTTAAACATATTTCAAATGAAATGACATTCAACGAAAATACTTCTTTTATTTGAATTGTGTACAGGTAGCACAAGAACTAACTGGTACTCAAAGTCAGTACCCCTTAAATAATATTTCAAAGATTTAGATGTCAAAGCAGTGGTGTTCAGTAGGCTTAATATCCTTTAAAATGTCTTCTGCTGGTTCATTCCTCTTCCAGTGTCTTCCTAGTGTCTCAATTTCTATCAAGCTTGCACGCCTTCCAACTGAGATGCCTGCACATTCTTCAGCCTTAAAGCCATCTTGATGGATATGAACAATGGCAGTGGGTCTTTCACACATGCTTAGCTCTGTCTCACAGTCTGCAAATGCTGGAATGGATTCCAGGCAATGGCGTGATTGAAAGAACACAGACAGTCCAGAGTCAAAGACCTGACTCTGTCATTTCCTAGTGATGTAACCTGGTGCAAGTCATTAAGGTCCCTAAGTTCTACTCTTGACCTGCAAATTTAAGATAATAGGACCTCATCTGTTATGAGATTCAAGTGAGATAATATACGTGAAAGTACTTTCTAAAATGAAAAGTCATATGTAAATGGAAGCTATCTGGCAAATTCTTTTTTCTGTGATCAGCTGATTAAATAAGATAGGCCAGTGAGTGTGTCAGCACTAAGAAAGTTACATAGTTTAGAGGGTTGAGAAATGGAACTGGACACATGTTAGATTCTTAGCCCTACTCTTTAGGATCAAGGCCAGCTTACAAAAGCATACACCAGTGGTAGCCTGACAAGAACAATTGCTGGGACTTACTCAGAAATAATGTAAACCAGTTAACTTTATACGGAGAGGAGCATCACTTGCCATCCATGGGGAAGAAATAATAGCCAATATGCCGTAACTATAAGCCTTAAAAATTAAAGTTAGAAACACTATATTTCTTCTAAAACTTTCTTAAACATGACATACTTTAATCACTAAGGCTTTGACAGGCCCAATTATTGGGTGAAAATTTTAACATTCTAGCTGCTCAAACAATTATACAGGGAGAAAGCATGAGACCTGGGGGTGGAAGACAGACAGAGAGTAGGAAATAGTTAAACAAATGAATGAAAAATGTTCTGCACCAGAATAATTAGATTTCACTCTACACATATTTAAATAATCATAGTGAATCTGAAGAGCTAACGATGTGGAGAAATAGAAAATAATCATTTTTTAAGGGTCATGTGCTCAGATAGCAGTATTTTCACTAACAACCAGTTTGTTTGAATGACATCTATCACCGAAATCCCAGGAATTTAAGGATTAAAAAATAATTACAAAACAGTTTCCAAATCATCAGACTTTTATGAAAAAAGAGGGATCAAGTGGCATCATATCCAATTTTTTTCCCACAGAAGAGAAATAACCAAGTAAATTAATGTACAGCAATGTTCAAAGCTATTACATCTGTTGCTGTTAGCCGAGGGCAAGAAGAGCTGTCTTAATGTTGGTCTCACTTTGCTCTAAAGTATAATAGACTCATCAAATAGTATAAGTCTTAAGGTAAGAAAAAGTGGTTAAAGGTGTTCTGGCTAAAATGATCATCCATACCAGATTAAAGGAGACAACAATCACAAAGGTGAATGCACAAAAAGCCCACTGCTACTTTCCTTACTACTTACTAATTATGGTGTACCTGTGTAACAGACATAGATGCTAGTTGCCAGTACGACATTTATTCCCTGTTCTTCTGGTAACAGCAGTTTAGAATTTCCTTTGAAATCCATGTGATTTCATCATAACTGACCTCATTCTTCCCTGCTTTTGCTCTAGCCATGGGCATATGACCTGGATAATCAATGTTATCTGCTCTCCTATCCACAATGGTAAGTTCAGGGGTGGATATTGAATCCATGCAGCCAACAGGACTCCTATTTAGAACTTCTGTTGGAACTGTTGAAAAGAGAAACTATCTTTCTTCTGGACTGGTAGGCTGAAAGGATGAGAACCTGAAGCCACCAGCCATTATGTTGCCACCCTGAGGGAGGCATCTTACAGTGATGAAATGACCGATTTCTATAACACCGGCTCAACACCTAGATGGTGAAAGTCAGAATGCTGTGACATCTTGAACCTCTGAATTCAGCAATGATTGAAGCCAGTCATTCGCCGACAACTTACTTAAGCTTTAAGGCTTAAGCCATGGCAGTTTACACTGGATTTCTGTCATTTGTATTAGCATGAATCCTAAGTTTGCTTCATCAAATATAGGGATATTTATTTATTGAATCAGTATAACTCTGCTTTAGAAGACAGCTTCATAAAGGAATCCAAATGTGACTATTTAACAAAAGGATTTAAGATTAATTTCTTTATTTGTATGAATGTCCAGTTGCATTTTCCCCTTTAGCTGACTTAGGGCAAACATGGTATGCAAGACTTACAAGTTTCTTCTTTTTAGAAATGCAAAAGTTGCCTTTCACACCTAAGAACCCAAAGCAAACATTACTTGAGGTCAAGATACTGTGTAACATAAATCTCAGCTTTTCTTTCAACACCTCTCTTGAAGAGGCTCTGCCAAAACCTCTCTCCCACTATGCTGCTATGTAAATCTCCCATATCCAGTTTACCAAAGGCATCTCCCATGGAATCTCTGGCCAGGTCCCGGGACAGCAGAAGGAACTGTTTGAGAAATTCATCTGGAGCTGAGCTGTCTGGAGCTTCAGTTAACTCCACATATTTAAGGGCAGGGAGAATTGCAGTCTAGGAAGACCCCCTGGGATTGCCTGTAGGACATTCATCTTTCAGAACAGACAAGGTCAGAAGAGAGAAAAGATGCTCAGAGACTTTCAGAAAAGGTATTTCCTTCCCTTTCAGAACCAGGTTCTTTATTAGGTCTCTGTATATCGTTTTCTTTTTCTAAGTGAATATAGAAGATCCAGCATGTACTTGTTAAAAACATAGTAGGGTAGATTATGAATACTCTCAATATAATATATTTGTTTTACATTCTTTCAGAATATCATATATACTTTATACTGATGAATATATAAAATTATAGTTTTCTGTTAACAATTTAGTTATGTTGACTGATTGGAAGTGATTCTTTTTGTTCTAGGTCCATAGCTTTCAAACCTCAACCTGCATTAGAATCCTCTGAGGACTTGTTCAAAGTGCTGACACCCAGGGCCCACACTAGAACTGAGAAATAAGAATCTCTGTAGGAGACTAGAAATCGAAATTTTCTAGTGATACAAGTCACCTGGAAACCACACACTGGAAAACATTGTCCTGGGGGTAAATTCACATCCAAGGGCATACATACATTTGTACCTTATTAACTCTACTTAACAACAATTCACATCACTGGTGACATGTCTACATCTTGATGCTTTTATCATAAAATCCTATTTACCAAGAGGCACAGCACAGAGTTCCAAAGAGCATGTAATAATTGCTCTGACTGGTTGTTTTGTCTGCAATCACCCCCTGTATTCATGCCACGGGAGGATAAAGTGTTCCTGACTCACTGCTGAAGTAACAGCACAATATAAACAACTTCAGCTCTCCTTCAGATAGGAAAGCAAAAGACATTTCATAGACCCCCACGGATCCACTGGTACATTTTAAATGGAAAATTTATCATTTTTTTTGGTGCTTATTTTATACTTTCATTTTGAACATGGAATTACAAAGAAGTACTTGCTGTATTATCTTTCACATTAGAATACATTCTGCCAATTGTGGTCCAAATGTAGTTCATGTGGTTTGGCAGCTGGTCAATCAGTATTGCAAGACAGAACAGCACCTCTTAATGAAAAATATGTCAAAATTGAAAGTTTAGCAATAGTAGATTGAACAAGGCTCTTCATGAGTCACATATATCCATTTTGAAAGCCATGCTTGTAGTAAGTCATGTTTGAAATGTGTATCAATTCTTGTGGACTGCTTGGTACTACTGAGTGCAATGGAACAATGATTTCATAAACAGTTCTCCCATTGGAACTCTTCAGTTTATATCCTGAATATCCCTAGGTCTTCCAATCATATTACAGTCTAGATCAATGTTAAAGTTCTCTTCTCTGTTTCTCTGTTCCCTCATTAGCTTCCTTTTTCATCCCTGTACTTTCTCTTTTTACTAACACCAAGGATTAATATCAGGGACTACTTTTATTACTGTATCTCTAGTGTCTACTAGAGCAATTGGCACATAGAAGGTGCTTAAAAAATATTTATTGAATTGATGAACAACAAAAAAATGAACTAAATGACTTTCTTTTCTTTGGTCACATTATCTTTTATTCCATTTTAACTTAGTCTATATCCTCAAGCTGGAGCAGGTGAGCATCATCTCTGATTTTCACCATTTGCCACAGGATACCTAAAATTCATCAATCTGACCTTTGGTAGGCTTATAGGATTGCATGTCTGTTTCTTCTACTAATGATGCAGAAGACAGTGAATGGTTTTCATGAAATATTGGCCAGCATTTCCCCTACCTCCAAAGTCCAGAGGTTTTCTTTGTAATCAATAATCAGCTTAAGGAAGTTAAGACAGAAAAAGAGACCAAGTAAATGACCTGGGTCACAAGTAATTTTTCTCTGCATTTGTTCACATGTGTGTGAAGCTTACAGGGACTGAGAACTAGGATGGGGGCTAGAGTGTGTAAGAACAAGGACCCTCCAGGGTCTGGTAATTTCTAAAGAACTTCCTACCACACAATACCTGAAACCAGATAATGAATAAATCCTTAAAAAACACAAGATATTGTTTGTCATTGTTAAGGCATGGCATGGTCCAAATCAGCCAATTAAAGGCTGATTAATAATTTAAAAAATATAAAAATCTTCAACTAAAATTTCACATCCAGCCAAATTAAGCTTCCTACATAAAGGAGAAATAAGATCTTTTTCAAATAAGCAAATGTTGAGGGAGTTCATTATCATCAGACCTGCCTTACAACAGATCTTGAAAGGAGCACTAAATAGAGAAAGACTGTTACCAGCTAATACAAAACACACTTAAATACACAGATCAGTGACACTATAAAGCAACTTCACAAACAAGCCAGCATAATAACCAGCTAACACCACAATGACAGGACCAAATCCAAACATATCAATAATAACCTTGAATGTAAACAAGCTAAATGCCCCATTTAAAAGGCACACAGTGGCAAACCAGATAAAAAAGCAAGCCCCAATTGTACTCTGTCATCTCACACATAATGACACTCATTGGCTCAAAAGAGAGGGATAGAGGAAAAATCTACCAAGCAAATGGAAAACAGAAAAAAAGCAGAAGTTGCGATTCTAATTTCAGACAAAACAGACTTTAAACCAACAAAGACTAAAAAACACAAATAAGGGCATTAAATATTGGTAAAGGTTTAATTCACCTAAAGGACCTAACTATCCTAAATATATATGCACCCAACACAGGAGCACCTAGGTTCATAAGACAAGTTCTTAGACTTTAAACCAACAAAGACTAAAAAACACAAATAAGGGCATTAAATATTGGTAAAGGGTTTAATTCACCTAAAGGACCTAACTATCCTAAATATATATGCACCCAACACAGGAGCACCTAGGTTCATAAGACAAGTTCTTAGAAACCTACAAAGAGACATAGACTCCCGCACAACAATAATGGGAGACTTCAACATTCCACTGACGGTATTAGATAGACCATTGAGGCAGAAAATTAACAAAGATATTCGGGACCTGAAGTGAAAGTTGGACCAAATGGATTTGCTAGACCTCTACAGAACTCTCCACCCAAAAACAACAAAATATACATTCTTCTCATCGCCACATGGCACATACTTTAACATCTACCACATAATTGGACATAAAACAATCCTCAGTAAATGCAAAAGAACCACAATCATACCAAACACACTCTCAAACCACAGTGCAGTAAAAACAGAAGTCAAGACTAAGACAATTGCTCAAAATTGGCTTACATGCAATTACATGCAAATTAAACAATATGCTCCTAAATGATTTTTGGGTAAAAAAATGAAATTAACAGAGAAATCAAGAAGTTTTTCAGAAGTAATGAGAACAAAGATACAAAATGCCAGAAACTCTGAGACACAGTTAAGGTAGTGTTAAGAGGGAAATTCATAGCACTAAATGCCCACATCAAAAAGTTAGATAGATCTCAAATTAATAGTCAAACATCACGATTCAAATATTAGAGAAGCAAGAACAAAGGAACCCCAAAGCTAGCAGAAGACAAGAAATAACCAAAATCCCAGCTGAACTGAAAGATATCAAGACACAAAAAACCATTCGAAAGATGGAGTTGGTTTTTTGAAAAAATTAATAAGATATATAGGCCGCTAGTTAGATTAATAAAGAAGAAAAAAGATCCAAATAAACACAATTAGAAATGACAAAGGGGATGTTACCACTGCCCCTCACAGAAATAAAAATTACCATCAGAAACTACTACAAACACACCTTTGCATACAAACTGGAAAACCTAGAAGAGATGGATAAATTCCTGGACACATATACTTTCCCAAGACTGAATCACGAAGAAATAAATTCCCTGAACAGACCAATAACAAGCTCCAAAATTGAGTCAGTAATAAATAGCCTACCAAACAAACAAACAAAAAATGCCCAGGACCTGATGGATTTACAGCCAAATTCTACCAGATGTACAAAGAAGAGCTGGTACTATTTCTATTGAAACTATTCAAAAAAATTGAGGAGGAAGGACTCCTCTCCAACTCATTCTATGAGGCCAGCATCATCCTGATACCAAAACCTGGCAGAGAAACAACAAAAGAAAAACTTCAGCACAGTATCCTTGATAAACATCAATGCAAAAATCCTCAACAAAATACTTACAAACCATATTCAACAGCACATCAAAAAGCCAATCCACCATGATCAAGTAGGCTTCAGCCCCGGGAGTTCTTTAACCTCCCTGGTTAGCTGTATGTCTAGGGGTGTGTGTGTGTGTGTGTGTGTGTGTGTGTGTGTGCGTGTGTGTGTGTGGCAATTGTGAATGGGATTGCCTATGAGGCTACAGTAAGCAAAACAGCATGGTACTGGTATAAAAACAGACACATAGACCAACGGAACAAAATACAGAGCCCAGAAATAAGGCCACATACCTAGGATCATCTGATTTTTAACTAAGCTGACCAAAACATACCATTGGGAAAAGACTCCCTATTCAATAAATGGTGCTGGGATAAATGTCTAGCCATACGTAGAAGATTGAAGCTGGACTGCTTCCTTACACCATACACAAAAATCAATTCAAGATGAATTAAAAACTTAATGTAAAACCCAAAACTATAAAATCCCTGGAAAACCACCTAGGCAATACCACCCTAGACATAGAAATGAGCAAAGATTACATTACAAAGACAACAACAGCAATCTCAACAAAAGCAAAAATTGACAAATGTGATCTAATTAAACTCAAGAGCTTCTGCACAGCAAAAGAAACTATCAACAGAGAAAACAGACAACCTATAGAATGGGAGAAAAAAATCAAATTATGCATCTGACAAAGGTCTAATACTCAGTATCTATGAGGAACTTAAATTTACAAGAGGAAAGCAAACAACCCCACTAAAAAATGAGCAAAGGACATGAACATACACTTTTCAAAAGAAGACATACATGCGGCCAACAGGCATATGAAAAAAGCTCAGTATCACTGATCATTAGAGAAATGCAAATCAAAACCACAATGAGATACCATCTTACACCAGTCAGAACGGGTATTATTAAAAAGGCAAAAAATAACAGATGCTGTCAGGGTTGCCAAGAAAAGGGGACAATTATACACTGTTTGTGCTAATGTAAATTAGTCCAACCATTGTGGAAAGCAGTATGGTGATTCCTCAAAGAGCTAAAAGCAGATCTATCATTCAACTGGGTATGATATCCATAGGAATAGAAATCATTCTATCATAAAGACACATGCATGTGAATGTTCATTGCAGCACTGTTCACAATGGCAAAGACATGGAATCAACCTAAATGCCATCAATGACAGATTGGATAAAGAAAATGTGATACATATACACCATGGAATACTATACAGCCATAAAAAAGAACAAGATCATGTGTTTTTCTTGTGGGAACAAGGATGGAGCTGGAAGCTATCATGCTTAGCAAACTAACGCAAGAAGAAAAAACCAAATACTGCATATTCTCACCTATAAATTGGAGCTAAATGATGAGAACTCATGAGCACAAAGAAGGGAACAACAGACATTGGTGTCTACTTGAAGGTGGAGGTGGGAGGAGGGAGAGGAACAGAAGAAAATAACTATCAAGTAATAGGCTTAATACTTGAAATAATATGTAAAACAACCCCTCATGACACAAATTTACTTGTATAACAAACCTTCACATGTACCCCTGAACCTAAAATAAAAGTTTAAAAAGGAATTAAAAACATATATATAATTATGTATTTTAAACATTTATGAATATACATTACCATGGATCCTGTCTCAAGAGGGAGAAAACTGCTTTTTGTTTTCCACTTTTCCCTCAGCATTGAGCACATTACTTGACACATAGGAAATAAAGAAAGTAATGGGAGGGGAGCTACATAAATGATGATACAAGAAAATATGTGGTAAGTGTCATAAGATGGTTCAAATAAATAGCTATTCATAGGGGAGAGAACCCAGCTATAATGGAAATAAAGCAAGGCTTCTAGAAGGTCATGGAACCCTAAATAATTTAAAGGTCTAAAGAATATGATTTTAATACATTATAAAGGAGAACTGAAGGCAACTTATTAATATAAATGGTATAAGAAAATGGGCAGAGAAAGGAAAGCGTAAGTTGTTCAATGGGGAATAATAACAAGTATTCCAACCAGACTGGAATAAACGGAATGTCTAACAGTTGTAGACCAAGCTGAAAGGTATCCAGGGACCTTGAACACTGGTTTAAGGGAAATCAAATTTTGTTTAGAAGTAAGTAGGAAACCAGCTACCAGGTGAATTGGCAATAGAGGAAGGTAGAACAACTTAGCCCCAGTGTAAAGAAAAACTGAACACGGTTAGCAAGCTATTGAAGTCGTCTGTATTTCAGGTCCTGGATTTAAGCAGTAATAGTGGGAATGAAAAGGAAAGGTTAAATGTGAGATACACTACAATGGTTAATCAAAAAGAAAGGGTAATTTTATTAGCCGTGAAGAGAGGGGTGGGGAATGAAGTGCTCAGATACCTGGGGGAATTTTCAGTATTGAAGGAGATTGTAGCTCATTTCCCAGGGAGATAAGTGTTTTGGTGTAAATGGATAAATTGGTTAATTGCTACTACTATCCATGAAATGCAATTCCAAGCTAATAAAGTAGCTTTATTAACCACGAAACCATTTCTGTTAGCATTGCTTTTTTTCCCCCCCCCTGGCCTTATCAAATCTAAACGGGAAAAGCCTTTGTGAATGGAAAATACTGGCAATGTCGTAAACATATAACTTGATAATGATGATACTAGTTAGAGAAAGAACACAGAAATTTAAATTCACCATTTTCTAGTTTTATAGATTAGAGATGTTGGATATATACACAATGTATTAATATGTTAATACATATAGAGTGTCTACAAAAGTATTCTGAACATCATAATGTTCTAAATAGATGAGGTAAAATGTGGAGTGAAATTCCCTAGAATCTAGGCAGTAGTGCTTGTTTGCCACTTATTAGGGTGAAGATGACTAAATAAGGAAACTGATAACTCTGGAAGAAAGAGAAACAGACACACAACTGTGAAGAGAAGACAAATCTAAAACATCAGAAAAGAACTAGAAATGACATGTTCTTAACTATAAAAGTATTCAAATCCAATTTTTCTTCCTCAGAAAATAAAATAACTGGTAATACAATTTAGTGAAGACTTTACCATAAACATTAACAAAAAGGTTGGATAGTTGCCAAGTTTTTCATCTACTAACTTTAAGGTGCTACTTTTTTATGTCCTCAACATTTTTATTATGAAAGTAGTAAAGCAAGGTTGTGATGAAGACAATCATACAAATCTAAAGCAGAAAGTAAAATACTCCTGATACCCCTTCCCCATCCCATTTCCTAGAGAAAACTACTGCTAGTAGATTGACGTACATTGTTCCATATTTTTTTGCATATTAACAATTGTAACATAAATTGAATTCAATATCTTTCTCTAAGAAATCATTCACTCATCAAATAGTGAGTTTAAGTGCACTATGCTGAAAACCCAAGGTCAAATGATATTGAAATTCTATTTTCAGGGAACTTATAGTTTAGTGGGAAAGAAAGGTAAATCAATTATTACAATACAGCACACAGCACTAAGAAAATATTACTTTGTCTAATAATTATTAAATAAATTTCAAAAATTTCAGAATATTTTCAGAGATTAAGATCAATACAGTTTAAATGAATGAAAAGTGATTCTTAGGATGCAAATTTGATTAACTTATAGAAAATTTACAGAAGGTTTCCACTGTAAGTAGTACATGATTTAGCATTTCAGATAAATCAGACAAATTTTCTTTGTATTATGGGGTGACTGTCATTTAAAGTACTCATTTCCTGGTGGGTTTAATATATGAAAATATCTTTGGCCTAAAACCTTTCATTTCATTTTTGGTCCACTAAAAATTCATCTAAATAAATGAGAACTTGATATCTCTATTTCAAATATTTTAGGACTCAGAGAAAAGCTAAGCTTCTCTTACAATTCATAAATATGCCTGCACAGGCCAAACAAAAGTCAATGAAAAGTCCCTCCAAGATCATCTGATTTCTGAGAACAAGCCTGGTGTTTTAACATAGCCTTTGTGTATAGTTGAGCATTTCCTTTTCTTTTAGAAGATGGATAGATGTGTGCTCATATTTAGGTGATTCTTTTGATCCACCCCAGGAACTGCGTATGAAACTACTGCTTCTCAGAAATGGTGAATTAGCTCATTATTTACTTCTAAGGAAGCCTGTGTGTCATGTTGTAGTTAGCTTTTATGCATCCCCATTCATTTTGTTCCCCTATTAACATAGACTTCCTAACCCGGCCAGTTTTTAGTAATTCATGTTTAAAGACTATTATGTTTGTAATCTACCATAGGCCAATTCTTATGAATGAAATGCTAAGATGATAAGAGTAATTACCAGAGTAACCCTGATCAAGTCAACATTTTTTTTTTTGCTCTGTAATGCCTTAATGGAACTCAAAAATTAAAGCAACTTGTGATGTTTTAAGAAACACATGAAATTTGTACTTATAATTTATATAACTATCCTTAATTTATTGAAACATATTTAATTGTATGTCCTTAATTTTCTGATGCTTTTAGTCTCTCTTTCTCCTTGACTCTAAATACCTGAAGGTCTGTGATAGAATGTTTTGAAATCCAGTCAATTTAGTGTGGTGGATTAGTACTACTTTATAAACACATATTATATAACTTTGGTTCATGACATGACTAATTAATTTCTCTTTAGCTACTGCAAAATAGAAAAAAAACTTACATGGAATTCTTTTATTAAAATCATATTCAAAAGTTACAGCTTTTAGAAAAGAAAATTTCCAATTATTTTTCATTATCTGGTTCTAAATGTCTGTTATAGACAGATATTTACTATATGATAGAGCAAAGATTACAGGTATGAACATTTAGGATAAAAAATAAAATTTATTCTGAAATCTTTCAGAAATATCTAATTTCATCTCATGGGACGGATAACAGTAAGTCATTCTGTTATTCTTGGAACACACTAGAGCTGTATTGTTTGCCTTGTCTTGTTTCAATTGTCTCCAACAGGACCAGTAAGTGCAATCTGAGACTTGTGGCAGAATTGCAATAATGAGTCTATAAGAGTTTTTATCCGAGGAAATCCCAACAATTCTTGATGCCACATCTATTCTCTTTATCATCTGCCTTCATGAAAGATCATTTTGCCCAGATTCTGTGAGTGGAAAGTCATAGTTGCTCCCTTTGACCTCATATCTATACAAAGGAAAATGTCAAGCTTGAAAGAACTCAGGGAATGATCAACAGTTTTTGTGTTACTCTGTGATTTACTTCTATGAACAACACATTTTGAGAATTTTTATGAATTGAAGAGATAGCAAGCTGCATATAAATGCAACAGATTATCTGAGGATAACATCAGTACCAATTTAAGGGTCAGAATTAGTGTTCCTCCTCCACTACAAATATGAATTTTTTCTAGAATCCTCTGAAAATGTCTGTTGTGATTTGTCAATATTCACTTTCAAGGAGCCATGTAAAATACTGTGCTGGGGCTGGTTTGTACTAGCTCTATGAGAACCGATGGTTAAATTTTCAAGAATTTGGTGAACCAGTTATTAAACACAGCCATTACGTAAAATTATACAGGCCAGACATGGTGGCTAACATTTGTAATCCCAGCACTTTCAGTGACCGAGACGGAAGGATATCTTGAGGTCAGGAGTTTGTGACCCGCCTCAACAACATGGTTAGACCCCCTCTCTACTAAAAACACAAAAATTAGCCGGGCATGGTGGTACCTGCCTGTAACCTCAGCTACTTGGGAGGCTGAGGCACAAGAATCACTTGAACCTGGGAGGCGGAGGTTGCAGTGAGTTGATATCATGCCACTGCACTCCAGCCTGGGTGACAGAGCGAGACTCTGTCTCAAACAAATAAAAAAATAAATAAAATTATATAGACTTACAATTAAGTAGATTAAAAGCAAAGGTAATAAATACTAAAAACTCATGACTTCTTAATTATTTTGCTACATTTTATTATTATTCATGCATCTACTATATCTATCTGGTAGAAATGCCCCAGAATAGTGTGCCGTATGCATCTCTTTCCAATTCTGTGGTCAGTGATTCTCCATTGGTAGTTTGGAAGCTACCATGTTGGGAGCATTTAAAACACAGAAATTAACTGATGCTCCAAGTCAGTTGTCTCCTGACCACGGAAGTCAGCTGTTAAACATTTACCAGCACAACACTGTCAGGATAGGTTCCTGGATTACAAAAAAGAATGAGACATCGCCTTTATAAATATTATGACCTAATATTTATTTATGAGAGATAAATATTTGACTGTAAGATATCTTCTAAATGATAAAATAGGGGTTAAAGGCATTAGAAAAGAAGAAAGAGACACAATTAATTTTGCTTTAAGTGTCCTGAGGACGTGTCATAGAATAACATAGAATAATAACCTTTGAACTAGACCTTGAAAGTTGAGTAAAAAATCATTTGGCAGAGATGGGAAATGCTCTTCTAAAAAAAAGCAAAGGGCGAAATAGGAAATAATACTATTAGTAGTATAATTGAATATGTACACAGCAGTGTTTCTCAGATTTTTCCACTTAGAAAAGTGGCAAAGAACGAACGGGTAATTCTGGTGATCTGAAGTTGCAGCTTTAAAAGGCCCACTGCTAAGATGGAGTTTCTTTGATTTCTTCTGTTTCATCCTAAAAATGCATTGGAGTTTCCCATTATCTTTCTTATGTATTTTCACTTGCGATATGGCTCTGTTCTCTTTTCCGTCTCAACCTCTCTGCAAGGTAGGGGGAAGTCTTTCAGTACATCAAAATACTAATACTTAAAGCTATGAGAGAAAAATCAATATTATCAAGAAAAACATTTGTATTTCTTATATATGCTCTGTTCTGAGGATATAAGGATTCACCAGTAACCTTTCAAAATGGAGACAGAAATGGGCATCTTTGTCCGTGACCATAAGAGGCAGTAGCAGGATGGAGTAGGACCCAGGGGAGAGAAAAGGAAGTAGGTAGGGAGATCAAAGGAGGAAAAGAATGGAATGAGTCTAAGCACTGAAGGCTACACTATGAGTATATGTTAAAAAACATTTTGTATTAATTATCAGGAGCCAGTAAAGTGTGGTCTTTCTTGTAATGAACCAGAGGTAGATGTACCATGAAGCTAATGAAGCTTAAGTGTCAGGGCCACTCATTTGCATGGCCCCTTCCAGGGTCAGGAGTGGCCCCAGCAATATGTTCAACTGGTCAAGATTTTTTGTTAAGTTTGTAAAACTAAGATATTTTAATTACGATTAGTTAAGGCCACTGTCTTTTCAATCCCAACTTTCCTTCTGGCATAACCGCTCTTGCATTGGGTATATTGGAATGACTGGTAATTTGGGATGTGGTTAAGGGGAAGTTCAGATGAGATTTAATTTTGCTAGAGTGTGTGGGAAATATTCATGTGGCTTGCAGGCACTTCCACTTATCATGAAGTCATTATTGGCAATCACCCACTGTACCACCTCCTGTGGCAACAGTGACAAGGACATGCAGGGTCAGAGGTTATACAACGATATGAAAATGTCCAACTGGGTCCAGATACAGAAGAACACAGAGGAAAAACAAAGTTTAAAATGTACATAGCCAGAAGCTGATCTATGAAAAATGCTTCCAATTATCATATCCATATTTCTCTTTTTATCAGAAAGATATCTAGTATATTAAATTATAAATGCTTAATATACTAATTTTTAATTTGAAAAATCACATGAAGTAGAATTTATGAGGATTCTGTCTTTGTTGTGAAAAATCTGTAGCAATACTGTGAACAGTGAGAACATCTATGAGTATAGGAACAGATTTCAATTGACCGTGTTAGAGGAAGTACTTATCTATCATTCAGGTTTCTCCATAGAACATCTTACTAATTGATATCATGCAAAGAGGTGATCAAAAAGTATACAAAAATTTTGTGAAAAAAATTAGAGAGGTATGTCTGACAACTAATAATAAAGTTACGTTATTTCTGGATTTTGTATGTTTGTGGTGTTTGTCAAAATTTTAAGTACACAATATGTTGTGACTTTTTTCTCTTTACAAATATTCATTTTTGTATCTAATTTTGGATTTGCAATTTTGTACATGTTTCTTATGGTTGGCTCTCCAAATCACAGACATGTCAGTCTCCTTGAAACCTGCATCTGCCCCTGTAAGGCTCTGTACCTGTATTCCCCTTCAGACGTCACAGGGTATAACTTGTGTAGTAGAAAAACGACATTTTAACTTATTTACCAGCTGAGCTACTTTAAAAAATCCTAGATATTTAAATAAAATTAAACTTCCAGGAACATGGGCGATGTCTATCCTGTGGCTCTGTGACTCTGGCCACTCTACAAGTATTCTAGTTTGGAAAATATAGACTCAGGGCTTAGCAGGCATGAGTGGCTATGAAAGGCTGGGAAAACGTAGGTTGGGGCCAATGAATTAAGGACATTGCATACTGTGTAGAAGAGTTTGGACTTTTTTTCCCCAGGGATTTAAAAATTCCTGAAGGGTTTTAAGCAGATCTGTGTTTCGGAATGAACTTTAGCGATGGTAGAGGCAAAGCATTGGAATGGGGGTAAATGATATAACTGGTTTTGAGGCTATTGCAATAGACTTTGCTCAAGATCATGAGGACTTGAATTAGGCCTCTGAAATAAGAATGGACAGGAGAGAACAGGTTTTAAGTGTTATCGAAAGGATCAATAACCCTGTGACTAACAGGATTCAGAAATGGGTGAGAGAGTGCTGCCAAAGATGACTCCAAATGATCTAGCTTGAGCACCTAGAGGAACAAGATTGTGGCTAATAAAGTAGGAGAGTGCAGCATAAGCAGATTTTTCACAACATGAATAGCAATAGACCAGCCTGGGCAACACAGTGAAATCGTGTCTCTACTAAAATACAAAAAAGAAATTAGCTGGGCATGGTGGCTTGTGCCTGTAGTCCCAGCTACTCGGGAGGCAGAGGCAGAAGAATTGCTTGAATCCAGGAGGCGAGGTTGCAGTGAGCCAAGATTGCGCCACTGCACTTCAAAAAAAAAAAAAAAATATATATATATATACATAGCAATAGCAAACAAATTGGATTTGTTGCCTTACAAAGTTATGATACAATTTTAAGATATAATTTTAAAATTCTGTTAAATTTCTTTACATAAGTATCTTACATTGTCTTTTTCTGTTAAGAGAAGGTAATTTTGGTTTACAAGCCATATCTTAGGTGATATTTTAGCAACAAGAAACTTAAATCAGCCAACCAAATAGTTTTTTGAGCATTTACTCTGAAACCAGCATAAAGAAGCTATAAGTTTAAGATGAATTCTGAGAAAATATAGAAAATATCCACTAAATTTAGTGTAGGGTTGAATGTGGTGTATTTAACAACAATTTAAAAAATATGTCTGTACTTTAGGTTTATAAAAGAGAACAAAATTATAAAACATTGAGGGAAGAACTTCAGAGTTCATTCATTTAACTTCCATTCAATGCTTGCCTCTCCCAGTCGATTCTCCAGGCCTCCTTTTTGGCTATGTCAGTTATTCATTTGAAGAAAGCCATGCTGTCTCCCCTAGGACTTCTCACACTTGAGCCCTCCCCCTCGCTTCTATCTGTGACCCTCTCCATGATGGCATATGACATCCTCCTAACCATCATGGCCATTCTCCCCCTGAAGCCCCAGTGTTTTCCAGCACTTCTCTTTAGCTTTAGAATTCACAACGAACGATTAAATCCATACTTAGGTACATTTATTAAAGCAATCACAAAACAACTCAGCTATATCCAGTCTATATTTCACCATTTCATCCTTAAGAAAGTCAGGAGAGTCAAAGTGAAAGATTACAATGTCTATAGCATTCTCCTATGTTGGTATACACCTTGCAAAGGAAGTTGGTCTAATAGTATACATAATCTTCTAGTTTATCACCACTTTCTTTCCCTAAGCGTTCCCCAAAAATCAGATGAATAAGATATTTTACGAATTTTTTTTTTTTAGGACCGGGAGGATTCAGAATCTAATTTATAAAACTGATAAATTAGATTTTGAGGATTCATAAGATGGTTGAGATTTATAAATCAGATTTATAAAAATATTTGCTTTTCATTTGTTTTCCATTACCAAACTGTCCTGCATGCTACATTCCTCAAAGTCAGTTCATCAGGTTCTCTCATATTTGAATATTGTCATTCATGCAGGAAGAAAATATAACGTTACTTAGAACACCTAGATGCTTTTTCATCAGTTCACTTATCTGATAGTTGGAAGTCTTTTACAAGTACCCTTCCCCCATCCCCAAATATTCTATTTGACAGAGAAGATTGAAACAAAATAGGACTTAAGCTTCTTTCCTTTTTCTAATACTGTAACATCTCCTTATAGTTGACATTTTCTCCAGTGTTGAGTGCATGTTTAATCTGAATGTATACTTTAAATGGCCTCCCTTTTCCTACAGTTACCATTTCATCATTTTTTAGCAAGCCTCACTTCATTTTAGATTTAAGCTTCCCTTTTTCTTACATTGGCTATTCTTTTCCCATTAATGATACTTTCCTACTTTCTTTCATTATACATGTCCTTCTTACATCTGAGTCCACCGGGAAGAATACATGTACCCATACTGATTTTGATGACTGTAAATATTTTTCTTTAAAATTATTCCCAATCATTCCATTTGAACTTAACTTTTGAAACTTTTATTCCTCTGGCACTCTTTCCTTTCAGTACCTCTGTTCATGAAATATCCAGTTTTTGTCTGAGTGTTTAAAAATGGATCTTCCTAAATTTTAGTGCGTACACACATTTAATTACGTTCAGGATTTCCCTCCCTGTTTATCAAGGGCTCCACAAGGCGAGATGTTTTCTCCTGGGATCTCATCATTTCTATTTCTAGAACTGAACAGAATTATGTCAAGTAGTTTGCCTCACTGCTTCCTCTACCTTCAGAGAAACTGTCAGATAGTCATATAAAATATCACCAGTGACTGTGTTTTAAGCAGAATAGGATTTCTAGCGTATGTTTGAGAGCAGCTATGGATCTGTGGATAAGTCAGATACACGTGGTTTAATTCTAGCTGTGCTACCTATAATTATTATGTCCCTGTACCTTATTATACCTTAATTTCCCAAGAAGAAACAAGTTACCTAATGGTTTACCTGGTATTCACTCAATTAAAAGGCGCAGGATTTCTATCCACTAAAAAGCTGGGCAGCTCAAATAATTTCTTTTTGGGACTGAGTACCACCTTTTCTTATGCTAGCAGTCCATCCCTTCAACCAGTCCTAATTACCTTTATATATTGTTTACAGGCTGCAGCTCACCAATTCCACAGGAGTAGCTGAAGTAAAGGGGATTGTGTTAGAGTGTGGTACCCTGGGAGGTAAGGAAAGATCTATTATACAGGTACAGAGACAAGAAAAACCCCAGGAGTAGAGTCTACTGGGTGGCTGACATTTTCCATATATTTCATTGGTTTTTAAAGTATCAGATAACTAGGCTATGTAGGTAACAGTAGGTAACTACCACATCCATCTTACAGATCTGTAGTAAATGAATACTTACTAATCACTGTTAATTGGGCTATTATAATGTACATACATTTAAAATTAGGCTCTATATTTGAAAATGGAGATTCTAAGAAGAAAGTGAACAGAACCAAAGTCATAACTTCATGTATTGGACAACATGAGGCCCCATGGGTTTCTCATTCTAGAGTGAGTAAATAAATTTAACAAAAAATATCAACATGGGTACATGAGAAGAAAAAGTGAAAGCCCTCAAATTGAGAAAAAAAAAGATAATAATTTTGAAAATTATTAAAGGGGCCAGAAAAAATTTAGAAAATGGCTTGGAAGTCTAAATAGGATCCAAGAAGACAAACCCAATGGAAAAGAAGCAAAATAAGGCCCAAATAAAGGTTGTCTGAGGGATTTAACAAAAGAGGAAAACAAATGGGGGAAAATGAAATAACACCTGACATTTGCATTGGAAGCAGTAATAAGCAAAATGACACTGCAGAATCCAAAATCACTTTCATATCAGACAAGCTGGAGAAGCTGTGACAGATGCATGGGATAAAGTCAAAGAGCTGAAAACTGTTTTTAAAAAACACGATTATTATGAACATGAAAGACAAAGTACTCACAATACTTTGACGTCTCTGATTCCAGAACAATGAAAAAATAGCAAATAGACTGTGTAAGACTGAAAAATTTCATTGAGCAGAACACACCACGTCTGTGGACTTAGGAGCCCACCCAAGGCCAGACAAGTTTAAGAAAAAATAGCTACAATTATATATACTCAGCTCAAAGTTTTACATTATAGAAATAAAAATATTAAGATCTATAAGCATTCATGAAGGTGAAGAAAAAATTTACCTAAATGGAAAAATATCAGGCTAATCTCTTTAACACAAAATGCTAGAAAAAAAATATCATATTTTCTGAGTTCTGATGTGAATAATATCAAGCAAAAATAATGTTACAATATTTAGTGTCATAGGAAATAAACACAGCTTGCAACTGAATTAGCAACAACTGAGAGAAAAAGACACAAAGAGAAAAGAATTAGAGAAAATATAATGCAAATGTGTGAGATAGAAAGACCAAAGAAGTTAATTGATATTCAGGAAAAAAATAACCCTCCAAAATGAAATGGAATAAAATGGTATTGAAAGATGTAATTGAAGAAAAATGTTCTGAAACATGCAATAAAAATATACGAAAAGTTGGATAGATTTTACTGCAATTTAAAAACATAAATCACAAAGCGTGGCAAATATTTTCATCGAATGCTACAAAGTAATATCTTTAATAGGAACAAAGTTCTCACAAATCAATAACAAAACAAGAAAATGGACAAAAAATACAAACAGTTTATAAGTACAAAATGGCCAATGAATAAATAAGAGTATGCCTAAACTCCCTGGTCTCATTAAGAAAATAGCAACAAAAACAATAACATATTATGACATGTGATGGTTAATTTCATGTGTCAACTTGAAATATGACATAATACTTTCACTGCAGACTTCTTAAAAAATGAAAAATGGCCAGGTGCAGTGTCTCATGCCTATAATCTCAGCACTTTGGGAGGTCATGGTGGGAGGATTCCTCCAGGTCAGCAGTACAAGACCAGCCTGGGTAACATAGTGAGACCTGGTCTCTACAAAAGATAAAAATATTAGCGAGGTATGGTGGTACATGCCTGTAGTCCCAGCTACTAGGGAAGCTGAGGCAGGAGGATCACTTGAGTCCAGGAAGTTGAGGCTGTAGTGAGCCATTACTGCACCACTGCACTCCAGCCTGGGCAACATGAGACCCTGTCTCAAGAATAAAAGAAAAATGGAAACACAAAGGAGAACCTAACTTGACAGATATTTGGTCAAACATTATTCTGGGTGTTTTTTGTAAGAATGGTTTTAGATGAGATTAACATTAAAATTGGTGGACTGAGTGAAGCAGATTGCTCTCCCTACTGTGGGTGGGCCTTAGCCAATTAGTTGAAGGCCTGAGGAAAAAAGGCTGATCCTTCCCTGAGTAACAGAGAATTCTTCCTGCCCAATAGCCTTCAAACTGGGACATCATTTTTTTTTCCTGCCCTTGTACTCAAATTGAAACATCAGCCCTCCTGGTTTTCCAGCTTGCCAACTCACCCTACAGATGTTGAGCTGGCCTCCATGACAGTGTGAGCCATTCCTTTTAATATATGTCTATAAACACACACACACACACACACACACACACACAGATCCTGTAAGCTCTGTTTCTCTGGAGAGTCACCAAAAGTAATGGCAAAAACCACAATTACTTTTGCATCAACCTAATATACAATATTTACTATCAAAATCATACTGCTAATAAAACAATTAAGACTAGCTCTTGCGTTGGGAGACTGGTACCTTCAAAAAATGTTACAATTGTAAATTTTCAACCTTTCTGGAAGACAGTTTGATAATTCCAATATTTCTAAAAATCTTATATCCTTAATCTAGTAATTTCATTTCAAGGGATCTGTGAAGTAGAAATACAACATAGCACATTCACTGCAGATTTTTAAATATTAAAAATGGGGATGGAGAGAATTTTAACATTCAATGCTGAGGAAAGGTAAACATGTTTGATAAATCTATCATGAGATAGACATTGTGAATCCATTAAAAAATGTTGAGGTATACTCAATGGCATGGGAAATTCTAATAATATAACATTGAGTGAAATAAGCAGGAGATAAAATTGAGAGATCTCAATTTTCTATTATAAAACAAAAATGTATAAATCTAGACATAAACAGAAACACATCAAGTGTTTATATCTGGATGAGGATACCTCTGATTTTTATTTTTATTGTATATTTTTGCTTTCCATAATTTCTAAAACAAATATTGATTAATTTTATAAGAAAAATATAACATTATTTTCAGAAAAAGAAAGAGTAGGTAGATCCTTGCTTCTGAGAAGCTACAAAGTAAATAATACAAACCTCAAATCAATTGTCAGAAAATCCTTTTGAGCCAGGAATGGTTTTTCTTAAATTGTATGAAGTATCCTGTTTGACAAGATGCTTACATTTGCAGGTATTCCCTTTTTCATTAGAGACATCTACAACAGAACTTCCTCTATAAAGAACTGTTTTCTTTCCTGAATAATACACACTTGACCATCTGTGGTTGTACGAGCTTTTCCAGTTTTCCAACTGGAAATCTTTGAAATACTGAAAAAAACTTTGCATTATAGAGCTTATGACAATAAAAGGTGCCCAATTTTCCATTTTATCACTAAAATTTGTAAAGGGAATAAAAAAGATGAAATGTGATCTCATAAATATCTCTATCATTACAACTCCGCCACCCGCGATTTTACAATTACCTATTTCCTAATGCTCTATTCCGCTTGATATTTCAAATGCCTAAATTCTTAGCACTTTGCATTAAAAAGTAATCATTAATCTTCCTGATTCTGCATCTAGTTAATAAATTAGGATGAATATAGACTGAGACTCTTATGGCAACATATGTTTTCACCGTTTTAACCCTGAGTTAAAGTTAAACGTAACTTTAAATGTTCTCAACATGTTAACTGTACTATTATTGTAGATGGAAAATTGAATTAGCACACAAAATATTTAAAATAATTATCTGAAACAATTTGATATCATACAAAAACTCATATTAAGATGTAAATTTCCTTAAAAGTAGGAGAAAGATGTGTTAATAGAGAAATAAAAATTCAGGAGAGACAAAAGCTAATAGCTATAATATAGCCCACCTCACCTCCAAAAGAAAAGAAGGAAACAAGAGCAAGAACAAAGCACACTCTCTAAATCACTGAAAAACATGAGCAAGCAATCAGAAAAATTAATGTAGGGAGATGAACAAGTAATCCAAAAAAGAAACAAATGCTGTATAAATCTATGCAAAGATATTCAAACTCACAGGGTTGTATAAGAATTAATGAGAGTATGCACTTAGTAGAGTGTCTGGTACATGATAAATGAAGCTATTAAAACATAACTAATAATTAAAGAAATACAAGTTTAAAGTACTATATATGTGTATATTTAGGTGTGTGCAAATCACACTGGCAAACATTAAAAACTTATAATTCCCATAGTTGGCAAGAATGTTGGGAAACAGGCACTGCCATTAGTTGTTGCTTTAGTGTAAACACGTGCATCTTTTTAAGAAAACTCTTTGACAATATCTTTTAAAGTAAAAAATTATACATATATCATTGAGTCATTCCACTGCTTGAAATTTTCCCTATAAAAATATTAACATAAGTGTACAAAGATACCTATATATGGATATTCGTCACAACAATGATATAAAGAAGAACTAGAAATAGTTCAGAAGTCTGTCAAAAAGGTTGATTAAATCAACACAATAGAACATTACAAATTATAATGTAATGGGTATTACATACTGACACAGAAAATGAGTAATACATACCGATACAGGGTATTACACACTGATAAAAAGCAAACTTTTTATTTACTTTTCAGTAAATAAAAAGTAAATTGGAAAGTGCACATGATATCCCATTTTTGTTGTGATTGTGTGTAAAAAAAAAATAATGCTTACTTTTTAAGTCACCCACTCTATGGTATTCTAGTACAGCAGCACTCACCGACCAAGACAGTCTCATAGAAGACTGTAAGCTTTAGAGACATTTTTCTTTCTCATTTATGATGAAAATAAAACAAGCTCCTAACTCAGGTTGGTAGAAGCTTCTGAGTTTCAGAAATATTAAAGAATTTAGTGCTTGCAATCTTTATGTCAAACATGAGTGCAGAAGAAAAGGATGGAAATGATGTAAATAATACTTTCAAAATAGCTGGAGATAGCAAAATGGTAAGCAACTCTTCAGGACTTACAGGGTCAACAATGTTTAACTGGGCTTGTCTGATTGCTTACATGTAATTACTACTTCATATGAGACACACATTCATAGACTTATACATATGGCTGTCACTTATTGTCTCCTCCTCTGTGCCAGGTACTGTACATGCATTTTCCCTAGACGCATCATCTCGCTTAATCCACATCACAATCCTAGGACACAGGTTTTATGATGCCCATTGCACAGATGGAAAACTTCAAGCTCACAGAGGGTAAGTAATTTGCTCAGTGTCACACAACTAGAACATGCCTGAGTCGGTATTTGACTCATTGTCTATCTACCTCCAAAGCCACTGCTCTTTCCACTGTACTCCAATCAAAGATAATTTTAGAGGCATATCTTAAGATATATTTAGTACAATGAGTTTGTGAAAATGTAATTTTAGGTCTTTGTATTTCAGTACCTGGGTATTCTAGATATGAAGTTGTGTTAGTCTATTCTCACACTGCTATAAAGAACAACCTGAGACTAGGTAATTTATGAAGAAAAGAGGTTTAATTGACTTATAGTTCTGCAGGCTGTAAAGGAAACATGGCTGGGGAGGCCTCAGGAAACTTACAATCATGGCAGAAGGTGAAGAGGAAGGAGGCATGCCTTCAATGGCAGGAACAGGAAAAAGAGAGAGCAAAGGGGAAGAAGCTACATACTTGCAAACAACCAGATCTCATGAGAACTCTATCACAAGACAGCACTCTGGGGATGGTGCTAAACCATTAGAAACCACTCCCATAATCCAATCACCTCCCACTAGGCCCCACCTCCAACACTCGGGATCACAATTCAACGTGAGATTTGAGTGGGGATACATAACCAAACTATATCATACTACCACTGTCCCCTCCCAAATCTCATGTCCTCACATTTCAAAACACAATCATATCTTCTCAACAGCCCCCAAATATTAACTCATTTCAGCATTAACTCAAAAGTTCAAGTCCAAAATCTTATCTGAGTCAAGCCAAGTCCCTTCTGCCTATAAGCCTGCAAAATAAAAAATAAGTTAGTTACTTCCAAGATACAATGGGTGTACAGGCATTGGGTAAATGCTCCCATTCTAAAAGGAAGAAATTGGCCAAAACAAAGGGACTACAGGTTCCATGGAAATCCAAAGCCCAGCAGGGCAGTCATTAAATCTTAAAGCTCCAAAATAATCTCTTTTGATTCTATGTCTCACATCCAGGCCACACTGACACTAGGCGTGGGCTCCCAAGGCCTTGGTCATCTCTGACCCTGTGCTCTGCAGGGTACAGCCTCCACAGCTGCTTTCATGGGCTGGCATTGAGTGCCTGCTGCTTTTCCAGGCACATGATGCAAACTGTCAGTGGATCTACCATTCTGGGGTCTGCAGAACTGTGGCCCTCTCCTCACAGCTCCACTAGACAGTGTCCCAGTAGGGACTCTGTGTCGGGACTCCAACCCCACATTTCCCCTCTGTACTGCCCTAGTAAAGGTTCTCCATGAGGGTCCTACCCCTGCAGTAGACTTCTGTCTGGACATCCAGGCATTTCCATACATCCTCTGAAATCTAGTTGGAGTCTCCCAGGCTTCAACTCTTGTACTCTGTGCACCCACAGGCTTAATACCACGTGGAAGTTGCCAAGGATTCTTATGGCTTACACCCCCTGGAGCAGTGGCCTGAGACATATCTGTGGCCCTTTTTGCCACAGCTGGAGCTGGAAGGGCTGGGATGCAGGGTATCATGTCCTGAGGCTGCACAGAGCAGTGGGGCTCTGAGCCTGGCCCACAAAACCATTTTTCCCTCCCAGGCCTCTGGGCTTGTAATGGGATAGACTGCTGTGAAGTTTTCTGAAATGCCTAGGAGGCATTTTCCCCATTGTCTTAGCTATTAAGACTCAGCTCCTCTTTACTTATGCAATTTTCTGCAGTTGGCTTGAATTTCTACCCTGAAAATGGGTTTTTCTTTTCTACCTCATAGCCATGCTGGAAATTTTCCAAACTTTTATGCTTTGCTTCCCTTTTAAATATTTCAGGTCATTTCTTTATGCAAATGAGCATAGGCTTTTAGAAGCAGCCAGGTCACATCTTGAACATTTTGCTGCTTAAAAATTTCTCTTCTGCAAGGTACCCTAAATCATCTCTCTCAATTTCAAAGTTCCAGAGAGCCCTAGAGCGGGGGCACAATGCCACCAGTCTCTTTGCTAAAGCTTAGCAAGAGTGACCTTTACTCCAGTTCTCAGTAAGTTCCTCATCTCCATCTAAGGCCACCTCAGCCTGGACTTCATTGTCTATATCACTATCAGCACTTTGGTCACAATAATTTAACAAGTCTCTAGAAAGTTACAAACTTTCCCTCATCTTCATGTCTTCTGAGCCCTCCAAACTGTTCCAATCTCTGCCTGTTACCTCATTTCAAAGTTGCTTCCACCTTTTCAGGTATCTTCATAACAATGCCCCACTCCAGGTACCAATTTTCTATATTAGTCCATTCTCGCACTCCTATAAAAAACTACCTGAGGCTGGGTAATTTATGAAGAAAATAGGTTTAATTAACTCACAGTTCCACAGGTTGTACAGAAGGCATGGCTGGGGAGACTCTCTAGACTCATATAGCCTTGAAAAATAGCCCGCATTCTGGGTACACTCTGGCACCCATGGGGGAGGAGGTTTGGGGAGCAAAATGAAGCTAGAGCTCTTTCAAAGCTTCAGTCCCAAAGAAAATCCCAACTTGCAAGGCTTTCTGTATTTCACGTATCTCAGAGTTCAGCCAATGCAAAAAATCTATTCCTTGGGTATAGGGTAAGGAGACAGGGAATTACTTGTTAAAAACAACTAAAAGCAAGTGATTTAACATCATGGCTATCTGAGCCAGTGGATAACAACAATGGAGCAAAAAACCTCAAAAGCTTAAAAGAAAAGCTGGAGCATGAGATATACACATAAGCTTTGGAAAGCTCCAATACATTCCTGGGAATTTAAAATGCCATGTGCATGCTTGAGGCTTTGCTCACGTTCAGGAAAGACCTGAGAAGGCCCTAGACTCTCTCACCACTGGTTGACTTTGAGGGTATATATAATGTGAAGGCTAAGGCAGTTACTAACTTCCTGGTAGAGTGTTGAAGTCATGCCCCAACATGCACATAGAGCCTTCTGGCAAAGACTAGGAGATTTCTTCATTACAGGCATTTAAGGAAATCTCTGTTCAATCATTAGCTGACCACTAAATTAATGAAACAGAGATGTCAGTGGCCACATGTGACAAAGAATATAGATATACAAAATTAAATCTGTAAATTCAGAAAAGTCAATAAACAGCAACTACTACTGTGAACAGAAACAACAAATCCTGAGAGAAAAATTTATGATTTCTAAAATTTCCACATAGAATGTCCAATTTTCAATAAAAATTGACAAAATATGCAAAAAACCAAGAAGGTATGATGTATACACAAGAAAATAATGAATGGAAACTATCCCTCAGGCAACCCAGATGTTAGATTTACTGAACAAATACTTTAAATTAGCTATTTTAATTATGTTCAAAACATAAAAGAAACTATGTCTATATAACTAAATGAGCATATGAGAATGACAGCAAATAGAAAATATCAATAAAGAGATAGAAATCATAAAAAAGAACCACATAGAAATTCTTGAATTGAAAAATACAATAACTAGGCCGGGCATGGCAGCTCATGCCTGTAATCCCAGCACTTTGGGAGGCAGAGGTGGGCAGATCACCTGAGGTCAGGAGTTCGAGACCAGCCTGGCCAACATGGTGAAACCCCATCTCTACTAAAAATATAAAAATTAGCTGGGTGTGGTGGCGGGTGCCTGTAATCCCAGCTACTTGGGAGGCGGAGGCAGGAGAATTGCTCAAACCTGGGAGGCAGAGGTTGTAGTGAGCCAAGACCATGTCATTGCACTCCAGTCCAGCCTGGACGAAAAGAGCGAAACTCTGTCTCCAAAAAAAAAAAAAACAAGAAAAGAAAAGTACAATACCCAAAATGAAGATTTCACTAATGATGCCGAACAATAGATATAACCAGGAAGAAGAAAAAAAAATTGGTAAATGTGAAGACAGGTCAATTGTGGTTACCATGTCTGAGGAACAGAAAAAAAAAAGAACCAAAAAAATTAACATAGCCTTAGATTTTTGTGGAACAGCATCAAATGTACCAATATATGCATAATAAAAGACTCAGAGGAGAGGAGGAGAAAGGATATTTGATAAAACAATGGCTAAAAACTCCCCAAACTGATTAAAAACATTAATCCACACATCCAAGAAGTTTAACAGACTCCACTCCGAGAGACCCACACCTAGATATATAAACTGTTGAAAGCCAAAGACAATGAGATACTTGAAACCAGCAAGTTAAATCATATGACCCAACAAATTCTACTCCTAGACATATACTCAAGAGAATTGAAAACATATGTTCACATGAAAAAACTTGTACTTTAACACTCTGTGTCATTCTAGCCAAAAATGTGTAAATTCCATCTAATCTTGAAAAAAACATCAGACAAGTTTGGAGTTATTCTATAAAATAATTGACCAGTACTCTTCAAAAGTGAAAACCGGCAGAGCATGGTGGCTCACGCCTGTAATGCCAGCACTTTGGGAGGCTGAGGTGGGTGGATCACAAGATCAGGAGTTCGAGACCAGCCTGGCCAATATGGTGAAACCCCGTCTCTACTAATAACACAGAAACTAGCTGTGCATGGTGGTGCGTACCTATAGTCCAAGCTACTTGGGAGGCTGAGGCAGGAGAATCACTTGAACCCGGGAGGGGGAGGTTGCAGTGAACCAGGATCACGCCACTGCACTCCAGCCTGGGCGACAGAGCAAGCCTCCGTCAAAAAAAAAAAAAAAAGTGAAAACCAAGGAAAGACAGAGAAATTGTCAGATTGAAGACCAAGGACACACAAGCACTAAAGATAATGGGACATAGTGCATTGGATTTCAGAGTAGAAAAAAGACATTGGGGGAAAACTGGTGAAATTTGAACAAGGTTTGCAGTTTAAAGGGTTTTATCATTGTTAATTTCCTAGTTATGATCATTGTGCTATAATTATGTAAGTATGTATGCACACTGGATAAAAGGTATATGTAAACTCTAATTTTTGCAATTTTTCTATAAGTTTAAAATTCTTAAAAGTAAAAAGAATTGACATAAAACAAGTTTAGAAGAGATCTATCAAAATAGTGAAGAGATGTTGCATGAAAAACTATATAAACCAATCAGAAATGTTTAGCTTGGAAAAAAGAACTGGGAGAAATATTTAAAGGAGTATCATGTGGAAAATATCACATTATTTTGCTTGCTTGCAATGAACCCAGCAATTAGAAATTAAACCAGAATCTAAAAGAGATAGTTTCCTATTCTACACAAAGAAGTCTTGGGAGAAAGTGTGTTCTTTCTCACGGAAGAGTTTGAACATAAAGTGAAAGAATGTTTGTCAGCAATGCTGTGAAGGTTACTCAAGAACTACACGGAGATTGGATTAAAAGCTTGATAAAGTTCTTTTTACACCTAGGTTCCACCTTGTGTGCAAAGCGGATCCAGGAACTAAGGGAAGCCAAGAGAGATATAACTCAAAACATTAGTTGGATTTTTCTCAGAGAGACAAAGCAGTAATCAGAAAAGCTAAGGTTGTGGTTTGGAGTGACAATAATGTAAAAATCAAACTAAGAGAACAAGGTATTAGCAGAATAAATTGTATAATTAATCGCCATAAAAAGTCAGATATATGGAGCATGTTTAGAATAAAAATTTGAAGGAGTTAACAAGCCTTTGAATAAGAATTTGAATCATGTTTTAAGGATGTGTGGGAAACTTTATTAAAGCAAGCTAGACATCTTCTAACCCTTAGATTCCATTATCCTAAGAAGACTTCGTGGGGAAGCGTACTTTCAAGATTTTTTAATTTTAAGGTCTGAATAGATAGAAAATGCTAGTCTAAGGTTGCTATTTTTATGTGGATGTACTTGTGTTTCTGTATGCGTGTGCATGTGCACCCACAGGCAGTAATATATCCCTACCTGAGCAAATGCATGAAGAGATCCTGACAACATTCCTTTTCAAAGATGTATGGTGACTTTGTTCACTCCTCAGACAATAAGTAAATGTGCTCTCTAACAAACTTTTTTTTTCATGATTCTCTTTTGAAGTAATTTAATGAAAATAAAGACTCTCATATGATACCATATTTCCCATACAGTACAATTACTTCTACTTAGTTCTAATTTAGAATAGAGATTTGTCCTCTATATTAATAACATTTCTTCTAATATAGCTTGCAAAATTAGATTATTTTCAGAGGATTTAGCAAAACTGGTAATTCAGTTCAGAAGCAGGATAATCAGAGTAGGTTATAATAAAGATTTGTTTAGTGTATCTAAAGTAAAACATAATGCTGAAATACTAAAAAACTGAAATACTAAAAAACTAGGCTGGACATGATGGCTCATGCCTGTAATCCTAGCACTTTGGGAGGTGGGAAAATTGCATGAGCTCAAGAGTTTGAGACTAGCCTGGCCAACACAGCAAGACCTTGTCTCTACAAATTAAAGACAAAAAACAAAAAAACTAAAAAACAGTAATCAATTTTAAAATTAAGTTATGAAGTTATGCAATTTTTTCATTACAATCAAATTCTAAGCTTAGGCATAAGAGAATTCACTTAAGCCTTTGTATATAGTCATTATTCAATAAGTTATTTGTTGATTTTTCTTAAGCTTGAATTCATATGAATTAGTAAGGATGAAACAAAGCAGGCATTTTAGAAGTACAAAACAACCTATCATCTTTATTGTGTCATTTTTACTGTTATTGACATTTATTAATGTGTTGGGGTTGCTTAGAAGTTAGAATATTGAGATCAAAGTAATGTCTTCATTGCCCTCTCACCTCTGTATGGCATGTCTTTGACACTCACTCCAATCACTCTATCAATATTCACATAACTGGGGTTCCAGATAAAAGGCATATTCTCTATGTATGAACATTCCTCAGGACCACATTCCCTTTACTTCCACCCTGGGTCTTGACTCTTTTTATATTCTCTTTTCCCCTCCCTACACTTTGCATGATAAGGTCTCCTTTAGCTTGTTTTCTTTACCTAAAGTAGCCAAGAATCTGTCCCAAGAAAACTAGGTGACTACTTCCAAAGACATTCAATATAAAACTACTCAATAGAGACTACTTCCAGGTACTCTCAATAGAGTTACTTCTGGTAACCAATAGCAATCACTCAGGGGCAGATTTCATTTACTTTTGCCTTTGTTTTAGTTTAAGCACCGTTCAATTATAAGACAGAAAGGAAGTTGGAAGCATTTCTAGCACTAATTTCAAAAGCAATGAATATATCCTTTAGGGGTCTCCAAACCCAGGGCCGTGGACTGGTACCTGCCCATGGCCTATTAGGAATAGGGCCGCACAGCAGGAGGTGAGCAGTGGGAGAGCCAGCATTACCGCTTAAGGTCTGCCTCCTGTCAGATCAGTGGAGGCATTAGATTATAATAGGAGTGTGAACCCTATTGTGAACGGTGCATGTGAGGGATCCCAGTTGAGTGCTCCTTATGAGAATCTAACTAATGCCTGATGATCTGAGGTGGAACACTTTCATCCCGAAACCACTTCCCACCCCCAGGCCCCATCCGTGAAAAAACTGTCCTCCACAAAACTGGTCCCTGGTGCCAAAAAGGTTGGGGAATGCTGCTTTAGAAAACTCTGAAAGTGTAGGCACCTCCTCCTATTAACTTTGAGTAGAGTATGATTCCTCATAGATCCATAGCATCATCTAGTTCAGTGACAAAGCAGCAATAGTAAGTCTTTATTGGGTTTTCTACTTTATAGAAAAAAGTACAATTTTAAATTTTATAGGTACTTTTGGCTTTTCTCCAAATCAGGTTGTGCAATTTAAATCTAGGTTGAAAAATACATTTGTCCTGGTAAATTAGAATTTGATCTCTTATGTACATATAAGAAAATTTCTTTCTTACAAGATTTGACATGCCTCATGTGGTGTTTAAAATATTGAGACACATCATTTGGTGACCTCTAAATATATTAGATATCTTTACTAATCATATTGTTGTATGAAATCTTCATTGAGAATGTGTATGTTATTGTGTAGAGGAAACATGAAAGTTTTTTCTAAACTCTCATTTGTATAAATTTACATTGGATTGTTAAGGCCTTCCTTTTTCTAGTTTAGATATTTCCACTAAGGGATAAACTTACCAACCCTTTCCATAGAGTCTGTAAGTAATCACTGTTCTCCAGGCTGAATTTCAAGTTACATGGCTGGCATAAACAAATATTTTCAATATAGTATAATTAGTACAATCTTAGGATTTATGAAGGGTTGTGAGTCTACCAAGGCTATATATAAGAGGTAGGGTTTTAATCTGAAAACAGATACTTTACTAAGTTGATATTTAAGTTGATGCTTTGAGGAAAAATAGGGACTTTGTAGGTAGACAAATGAAAGAAAGGGATTTGAGATATAAAAGATATATTCAAAGGTATACAAATAAGAGATCATGGCTGGGCGCAGTGGCTCACACCTGTAATCCCGGCACTTTGGGAGGCCGAGGTGGGCGGATCATCACAGGTCAGGAGTTCGAGACCAGCCTGACCAATATGGAGAAACCCCGTCCCTACTAAAAACGCAAAAAATTGGCCGGGTGTGGTGGCATATGCCTGTAATCCCAGCTACTCAGGAGGCTGAGGCAGGAGAATCACTTGAACCCGGGAGGCGCAGGTTGCAGTGAGCTGAGATCACGCCATTGCACTCCAGCCCGGGCAACAAGAGTGAAATTCCATCTCAAAAACATAAAAAAGAAATAAGAGATCATGGGAAACATCAAGCAATTCAGTTACAAAGGAAAACAAGGGAGGAGAGTGGGAAGAATGATTTTTAAAAAACTGGTTCAGCAGTTTAGTGTCAAACCATGGATGACCTATCAAGCTACAACCTTGAAGGTAACAAAAGGCAACTATTGGGTTTTAAGCATCAGAGTAATACAATCATTTCCATATTTCAGAATTTAATGGATAGATTATAAAATGAAGAAATTATAGATAGGGGCACAAGTTAGGAGGCAACCCAACATAGCAAAGAAGACAGAAGCTGAACTGAAGAGATGGTGATGAAATAAGAGATGATGGTTGAAATGAGAAACTGGATTAGGAAAACAAACATTTAGGAGTTAGATTAGAAAATAATTCATGATTATAGAATATTGAGTGTAAGGTTAAAGAAGTAGAAAGTAACTTGGGTTCACAACCTGTGTATGTGGGTGGATAGCGGACATTTCATAGAGAATGTGGGTCAAAGCATTTTAGGATATCAATTTTAAACATACTAAATATGAAATAGTGTGGAGAAATAGGAACACTTTTACACTGTTGGTGGGACTGTAAACTAGTTCAACCATTGTGGAAGTCAGTGTGGCAATTCCTCAGGGATCTAGAACTAGAAATACCATTTGACCCAGCCATCCCATTACTGGGTATATACCCAAAGGATTATAAATCATGCTGCTATAAAGACACATGCACACGTGTGTTTACTGTGGCACTATTCACAATAGCAAAGACTTGGAACCAACCCAAATGTCCAACAATGATAGACTGGATTAAGAAAATGTGGTACATATACACCATGGAATACTATGCAGCCATAAAAAATGATGAGTTCATGTCCTTTGTAGGGACATGGATGAAGCTGGAAACCATCATTCTCAGCAAACTATCCCAAGGACAAAAAACCAAACACCACATGTTCTTACTCATAGGTGGGAATTGAACAATGAGAACACATGGACATAGGAAGGGGAACATCACACACCGGGGCCTGTCCTGGGGTGGGGGGAGGGGGGAGGGATAGCATTAGGAGATATACCTAATGCTAAATGACGAGTTAATGGGTGCAGCACGCCAACATGGCACATGTATACATATGTAACTAACCTGCACATTGTGCACATGTACCCTAAAACTTAAAGTATAATAAAAAAAAGAAATAGCTGTGTGTCACTCTGGTAAAGATATTTATAAGACATTTGAATATATAATATGGGTATGGAGCTCAGAAAAGTGTTTTATAGGCTAGAGACACAACTTCAGGGGTTATCATACAGAAAATGTCAAGCCATAAGAATAGATAACAATGTACAGGGGGAAAAGTAGACCAAAGTCAGCACTTAGGAAACACCAGTATTTAAAGTATTTTCACTGCTTTCCATAAGAAATTTAACCCTAGATTATATAAATTTGGTAAAATTTTGGACTTTGGCTATATTTAATCAGTAACGCTTAACCAGGGTATTACTATTTAAAATGCAGACATGCACACTATCTATAAAATCCATCTTAAAATACTGAACTATGTTTAATGAAATAGCTTGTACATGATTTATAATTCCATCTAGAATAATCAGACAAAATAAAATTAAAGCAAAATCAACCAAACAAAACCATTTGTTTGAAGGCACTGTAAAGCTGTTGAGGCAGCCAACACTGACAGGCCAATCTTGTAAAGAAGAGAAGCTTATTGAAATCAGCGCTACATTCAGCATACCACTTTTCCCTCCAGGGTATCTGCCTATTAATACTTGGAAAAGAAAGGGAGACTGAAAATCCAGGACAAGGAAAGATGCTGAGAGTCAGGAAAGCCAGCGAATTATCTGGCAATCTCAAAGAGCTAAGGAGACAAAAATTAGACTTCAGGGCTGGCAGGAAAGAGAACTTGAGAAAACACGTTCCAGAAAGAGTGAACAAGACACTTGGAGATTTTCCCCTTGAGGCATTTTTAAAAATTCTTAGCTCTTCCATAATGAGCTAAGAATTTTAAAATTCTTCTAGGGAAGAGCCTAGAAGACAAGCAAAATACTATGAAGTAACCACTGCCCAACAGATGGGCCATTAGTTCATACAACCATAAATCTATTATGACCTCTAGAGAAATGGCATGCTTTAAAATGATGATATAAGTATACAATATTTTAGTATAAATAATATATCAGTTTATAACCTTATATTAAAATTGAAGTAAGATATAGAATTTTTACAAGCTAGAATAAATTCGTATGGGAAGGACTTAGGAATATTCTTTGTGAATTAAGGAGAAAAGTAACCTGTAATGCAAAGGTTAGACACACTGATCTAATATATTTTTTTTTTTTTTTTTTGAGTCAGAGTCTTGTTCTGTAACCCAGGCTGGAGTGCAGTGGCATGATCTTGGCTCACTGCAACTTCCGCCTCCTGGGTTCAAGTGATTCTCCTGCCGCAGCCTCCCAGGTAGCTGAGACTACAGGCATGCGCCACCACGCCTGGCTAATTCTTGTATTTTTAGTAGAGATGGGGTTTCACCAGAATGGTCTCGATCTCCTGACCTTGTGATCAGCCTGTCTCCGCCTCCCAAAGTGCTGGGATTACAGGTGTGAGCTACCACGCCCGGCCTCTGGTCTAACAATTCTTTAAGATTAAAACCAGGTAGAAGTAACTATATTTTACATTTCACTTATTATAATTTAGTTGGTCATAGAGAACATTTACCAAAAGCTTAAGAAGGCAAATACTTTGAGTAAGCTCATTTGGACATTCTTTGATCATAGTTTATTTCTCCCTTTAAAAATCCTTTTAAAAGGATCGAGATAGTTTTTTCTAATTAATATTACATTCATTGGGTCCATTTAGCAAGGCTGGATGGGTATACATGTAATGCTAAAATTAAATAAGTCCTGTCTTGCCAGGGAGCTCATGAAAAGAATGATCTGCTAGCCACCACGGCTTGCTTCGTGGTTACTCTGCATATCACAAAGAATGACGTAGAATTTTCTGAAATTAATCCTGGCAGTCCACGATTTAAATTAATGCAAGGGATAGTAAAATGTAAAAAATCATAATATAATTCTGAAAGATGCCATCGTTCCTTTTTAGAAGATTACAGGAATATAGACTTGTATATGCATAAAATACATTATAATATTATAAAATAATCAGTATTAGGGAGTCTTTTGAATTTCAATAAAAAGAATTACAAAAATACATAGTATATTAGTGTGTGTATTGTGTTTGCATGTTTGTGTACATTTGTGTGTTTAGGTGTGTTTTACATAGCTAGCCTCCTTTATCTGAATGTGGTATGGGGTATGTGTCTGTGATTGCCTATGTGTGAAATACATTTGTATACATCAATAACAAGTATTTATTAAGTATATAATTGATCATAAGCAATAATTCTATTAAAATGACTGCTGATATAGTACTTTAACTTTCAATATTTTTCATGTCTACTAGCTAATTTTATCTTCATAATAACCTGTGAGATAATTAAGTAATACTGTCTTCAAAAGACTGTGAATAGGCTATTTTTTCTTATTTAGAATTTTACTTTTTCTCTTCCTTATACCAAGAGTTGGTTGAGCTTTATTATTGCAAAGTGTTTTTCCACCCCCTACATGTGGAGCTATTAAGAGGGGCTCAGTGGTCCTCAAAGCTACAAGATACCAGATTTAGGATTAAGTCACACATATATATATGCATTATATATATATATTATGCATATATATATGCATATGTACATAAAAAAGTGTTAAGATTTCAAGATTAAAAGGGTATTTTAACAAGAATATCTAAGACCAAGGTGATCTTGTCTTGTTCCTATGCACTTCTTCAGACACTCTCCATTCACTGTGATGCAGTCGTTCAGTATTCAGGGATCTTATGGGTGATGGTGGCTGCCATCCCCCGCCCTCACCAAAAACACACTGCTTAGAGAATATGCCACACTCCAACTGTTTTCACAAATTCTTTATCAAAAATTTCATAGTGCCCTGATTTTGCTAAATATTAGTTTGCTTCAATCTAATAAACTAAATGCTAAGGTACAAATTACCATGAACTGTTTGATACACCAACTCACTTGAGAAAACTGCATCTACCAAAGAAACTTGAGAGGCCACAGTTTCCTATTTAAAAGAGTAATTAGAGTAAGCAGAGCTTCAGACACTGTGGCAGAAAAGCAAAGATCTTCCTGGTACTTATTCAATCACAGCTCTTATGGCAATGAAATCTGCTTAGGTACATGAAAGCTAGGGCAATGTGTTGCCTGGGTGTACTTACAGGTCACCATGAATGAGTCCATAGATCTGTGACATGCTCTGATGATAGATTCCTTTCAAAATAACTATGAGGAGAATCACCACAAAAGCTGGTAGTCCCCAACTCAGAAGGAAAAACAGCAGATATCGCCTCTCTGTGTGCTCATCATTCATCACCAGCACGTACCAGAAATTCACAGACTAAGGAAGAAAACAACATAAAATGAACAGGCTCTTCTTTAACAGCACAGAACACAAACTCACCTGGCTTAGGCAATGTTACCGACCAACAAAAAGCCAGGATCTACTTAACAATTAGTTTTGATTTTTTTAAGTTAGTTCATACATTCATTCTTTCATAAGAATTTCATTCTTATCCAAGAAATTCAGGATACCTCAAAATTCTGGAAACACAGGGAAATATTTAGTTGATTTGCTGTATTTTTTATTTGCCTTAATTTGCTCTGATTTACTCTCAGTTACAATCTTCTATGACTGTTTTGTAAATGTGTCTTTGAAGAAACATACTCTGATATGCAAACCTACTTCCCACATTAACTTCCAGGTGATAATGAAATAAAAAGCCCTATATTTTCAAGCTTTTTGACAATTTTTATTTATTGAGGGCCTATCATATGGCAGGGCCAGATACTGTTCTAGCGGGGAAATAACGTTGAAGACAACCTTGATCTTAGTGTCCAGTGGAAGGTGTAGACAAATAAACAGAAAATGATCGCACAGAGAGAAAGTACGATAGTGGGGTTCATTTTGTGGTCCATGTTTCCCAATCTATACTCTCTCCCTTTTGTTCATTCACATGACAAATATTTATTGCTTACTAAATTTCACAGACCAGTGTAGGTGCTGGGGATACAGCAGTGAAAGAGATGGGGTGGTATTTACTTTCTTGAACCTTAGTTTCCAAATAAGTGGGACACAAATAATTAAGGGCAATATTTCTTTTATATTATATTTACATCACATCTTATATCTGTTATTTCCTATTGAGATAAAACATATAAATAGGACAAGTGTGTAGAGTGAAGGGGGATGAGGGGACACATTAAATAAATAAGAGTAAGAAAACTGAGGCCTATAAATGTTATGTTGGCTCCAAATCCCACACCTAACTTGGATCTAAGTCTTCTAGTGTCTTCTTTCCATAAGGAATGCTTATATTTAATTATCATTTAGTACAGTAACAATATTGAATGCCATGCCATACATATTTCAAACAGTAATACCTATTGCCTGGATAATCCTCCTTCTCAATTTTGTATGGTAGAAAGAGTGTGAGTATGAATGAATTACATATTATGTCTATATTATTATATGTCTATATAATTCATTCATTCTCATTAATGTTATACTTTAAGTGGATAATCTTGGGCAAGTCACAACATTTTCAGAGCCTCAGCTGCATGTATACAACAAGGTTATTATAAAGATTAAATGAGATATTACATGTAAAGTGCTGAGCACATACATAGTCAATACTGGAAAATGTGACTGCCTCTTCTTAAATCTCTTATTAGGAGGTCAGACAGTGTGAAAGACAAAAGATAAACACTTTTCTATTTGAAAAATAAGCATTCCTAATGTTTGTGGGAAGGCTTTCAGATGTTTTATTTACTGAGGCTTCTGAGTAAGATTGTATCTGTACCAAATTAGCCTTGAGGGATTAGTATTAGGCTAAACCAGGGAAGGATAAAAATGTTTGGTTACTTAGAGATTTGTGTCTCTGAATTTTATTTCCTGCCAGCACTCCATATCTCTATGTACATCTGCTTATATCTGTAATTATGAAGCATGTTTTGAGTTGTTGCTTATGTAACTTTGTTCTAATTCATTTTTAAAAATTGCTAGATCCAACTTTTTTTTTCTTTCTATAATTAATATAGGGATGTGGACTCAAATAAGCGGGGTTGTGTAAAGTGTTGTTGCTGGGGTAAACAATACTGCCTGTTAAAGAATGAAAATTCATACAAAGCAAGAATCATTGATTAATCCATCTTCTAAACAAAAGTACTAATTATTTATGTTGGATAGATGTTTGTGTGCATCCATGTAACATCGTAACTCGGTGGTGCAGTAGGTGGAAGAGTCAAGGAGGAGGGTACAGATTGCTAAATGACTCTAAGCTGATTCATCAAGATAAAGATTGAGACATTTTCAAAATGTCTGCTTTTACGCAGAAGGACATTAGTTCCATCAGTTAGAATTACTCAACCTGTCAGCAGCTGTCTGGCCTTGACCACAGGCTCAGATAAGACTGAGACAAGTGTAATTGTTAGATTTATACATGCAGTGCTTCTGTCCCAAAGAGCTCAAGGCCCAGAGTGGCTGAATTACTGAATACCTGATTAAGTAAAACAAGCTTCAAATGTCATAAGCTTTTGCCAATTATAAATAAAAAATAATTTAAATTTCTTCTTAAAAGAATATGATCACTGAAATATACTCTAGAGAAGTATTTCCCATAATATATCATTTTTAAAGCTATGGACTAGAAATACTAGAATGTAATGGAACAACATTTAATTATTCTAGAAACATTACATAGGCCAAACGTAAGATTTGTGTTGACTAGCTCATTTCAAGTTTTACTTGAATTTTATTTTAATGTAGTGTGGTAGGCACATTTTTGGACAAATGCCTAGCTCATGAGCAGCCCTTTTCCAAACCCTGCCTCTCTAACCCTCCTCCCACCACATGTAGAGTGTGCTCTGTGTACTCCCTGACGTTGCTCCCCTGGCCACAGCTGATTTAATCAGGGGAGAAGCCTGGCCCAGGCTAAGCCAATCATCTACACTGAATTCCTTGATGTTCCATGAGTGTCTAAGCTGGTCGACTGAAGTAAGTGGACATAGAAAGAGCGTAGCCATGAGGGCAGTGAAGCAGAGGTGTGTTAGTAGAGAAGAATGCTCACAGTCCCTGTGAGGTCTAACTGTAGTTACAGTTCTTAGGTTCAATGAGTTATCCAAAATGCCTTTACAATTTCAATGTTTGTTTACATTAGCTCAACTTAGTTAACTTAGTTTTTCTTTCTTCTTCCACCCAAAACTTGAATGAGATGTATTAATGTATTGCTTTCCCAAAGCAGTGGTGTTAAAATCTCTAGTTACTGCCATTTTTTTTTTAAACCAAAAGAAGATGGTGGAGCATTTGACTATACAATATGTCCTCACTTAATATCGTCAATAGGTTCTTGGAAACTGCAAAATTAAGCAAAACAAAGTATCATGAAACCAACGTTACCATAGATTAACTGATACAGAAAAGAGTTAAGTTCCTATGGCATGTTTCTGGTCACAAAACAATGACCAAGCTTCTAAATAAAGACCTAAATACTTCTCATATTAAATAATGAATTAAGTGTGACCTATACATACCTTTAAGAAAGATGGATAAGAACAAGTGAGATGATTATTTTTACAAAATTTTTTTTTAGAGACAAGGTCTTGCTCTGTCACCCAGGCTGGAGTGCAGTTGCATGATCATAGCTCACTGCAGCCTTGAAGTCCTGGGCTCAAGCAATCCTGACACCTCAGCCTCTCGAGTAAGTAATTATTTATCCAGGTTTTGGTGAATCAATGAGTGCCACTGGTTGTCATGATGGTGGGTTAAATCAAGGAATCAATGTTTGCACAGTGAAAATTGTCAGGAGCACCTTCTACCACTATGCATGTCAAAAACAATCACAAACATGGCAGGCTCCCTGTGCACTTCTGTACAGCATTGTTTATTGTCCTGCATTTACATGATTTACTTTCTTCATATACTTTATAAATTTTTATTTTACAATAATTTGTATTCACTTATTCATTCATTTTATAACCTGCTTATTCCAGTTCAGGGTCAAGGATGACCAGAGCCCATTCTGGCAGCTCAGGGCACAAGGCAGGAACCAGCCCTGGACAGGATGTCATCCCATCACAGGGTGCACTCACACATACACACCAATGCACATGCAGAGCGGGAACATCTAGACATACCAATTAAGCCAACGTGCACAGCTTTAGGATGTGGGAGGAAACCCAAATACTAGAGAAAACCCATGCAAACGTGGGGAGAACATGCAAACTCCACTGTGAAAAGAAAATAAATCTTGGGGCCCCCAAATCACTAAGCTAAAGGGAAAAGTCAAGCTGGGACTGCTTAGGGCCAACATGCCTCCCATTCTACTCAAAGTTACCCCTCTGCTCACTGAGATAAATGCGTATCTGATTGCTTCGTTTGGAGAAGCTAATCAGAAACTCAAAATAATGCCTCAAAAAATGTATCTTATCTACCTATGACCTGGAAGCCCCCTCCCCACTTCGAGTCTTCCCACTTCTGCTTTGGGTTGTCCTGCCTTTCCAGACTGAACCAATGTTCACCTTCCATATGCTGATTGATGTCTCATGTCTCCCTAAAATGTATAAAACCAAACTGTGCTCTGACCGCTTTGGGTACATGTTATCAGGACCTCCTGAGGCTGTATCATGGGCGTGTGTCCTAAACCTTGGCAAAATAAACTTTCTAAATTAACTGAGACCTGTCTCAAATTTTCAGGGTTCACATCTCACAGAGAGTAGCCAAGGCTAGCAATTTATTTATTTTCTCATCAATGTTACAATAAAACGATATTGAATGAAATGATATTACTTGAGGACCTGTTGTATTCCTTTCCTTGAAATCACTGTTCTTCCTTCATAATCTAAGAGTATTAACAGATCATTATGTTTGCACAATAATTTAATGTTAACAGATATATAGCAAATGTGATCTGTGTGCCTGATTGACTATGCATTTATCCAATGTGGAACTAACAGAACGCAAGTCAAAGGGTGTCGCTCACCTAAATATGCTTCATGCTAACTAAACATAGCTTACTGTTCACTGTTTATCTTACACGTTTTCTGCTAAAGACTGTACTAAAATATTCAATATGTAGGTCTCTATTTACACTTCTGTTTCTAAGCTTTTAAAATGTTGTTACAAGGATCTTATAAACTATCTTAAGACCACCCATCCTCACAATGTAGTCATGTCATTTTTAGCCAAAACATTATTATGCCCAAAGTTAACCAACTACATTCATCCTACTTGACTGTTTCTACATTTCATACACACTCAGAATACAAAGTTTCCTAGCATTAAGGTCATTTAAACAGATATGATATAGTCTCTGAAGCCAAGTCCAAAAAAATTCCAAAATATTTTCAGCATTATAAACCACCAAATTTGTCAGTTGGAAAGAGACAATTAAATGAAAATTTTTTTAGCTTAAAAATCAGTGATGTTACTAAATAGTCTCATCTTTAATAACTCTAAACATTAGTATATTAGAGCTACCATCTTCTTATTTTCATTGTTGCTTATCAGGAAAGATGATGTACTCTTGAATTCTCACACTTCTCACAATTACCAGCATATCATGATCACCTAGGTAACTGTACTTGGGAGTACTTAATTAAAAGCCCATTTTAATAAATGTAAAGAAAACTATGTAATGCTATTTTTAAAAATTTCCTATTACAAACACAATCTATACAAATATGGAAAAGGAAGATTTGCAAAGCACTCATCCAGAAGTAAAGGTCCAGGCGAATAATAAGTTATATAGATGTTATATATTTTTTAAAAATCTACAAAATTCAAAAGGACATGATTATTAGTAACTTGATTTGGGTCTTTGACATGGTTCTGCATGGATAAACTGCTTTTTGGCCAATTTCACTTGGCTTCTCTGGGTTTTAATTTCCTTCTGTGGTAAAAGGAGAGGTTAAATTTTTAGTTATTCATAATTTCCTAACACTGTGATTGATTATTGCAGAAATGACAATTCTTTAAGTAAAAACACTAATGGCATGGATGTATGCAGACTATGTTTTTTTAGCAGCAACACAGATCTCACAGGTCATCTTACCATGCCCTCTTATAAGGAAACTGAGGCAATGAAAGAACAGCATAGCTTTTTCATCTTCTGGTTAGCTATAGAACTGGGAGTGCAACATACTCCAAACTGCCTTGTAAAGGCTGATTATATTTAAGATTTATTTCCATATAAATTGACACAAATAGGCTGGGCACGGTAGCTCACACCTGCAATCCCTGTACTTTGGGAGGCCAAGGTGGGAAGACTGCTTAATCCCAGGAGTTCCAGATCAGCCTGGGCAACATAGGGAAACCCCGTCTTTACAAAAAATACAAACAATTAGCCAGGCATGATGATTACATGCCTGTAGTCCGAGCTACTCAGGAGGATAAGGCGGAGGATTGCTTGAGCCTGGGAGGCGGAGGTTGCAGTGAGCCGAGACTGAGCCACTGCACTCCAGCTGCAGTGACAGAACAAGACCCCATCTCAAAAAGAAAAAAAAAAAAGAAATTGACACAAATATTGACAATATTATTATTTACATGAGAACTTCTTGTTCTCATTTTTTTTCACCACTCTCTTTATATGCCAGTGGAGATATGCTTTACTTGTAGAAGTAAAAAGATAACCTGTTCTGTATCTTCATTTTTTTCCTAAGTCTTAAGGAAAACTTACAAAGGCTTATCAGAATATACTACCCAAAACAATTGTGAACTGTGGATTAATTTTTCTTTACCTTGTAGTACCTATTGAAATGCTTTGCATATAATTTTAATTGAGAAATATGAAATAAATGAAGATGTATTTCTTATAGATAGACAGATCTATTAATTCTGTCTATTCCATATGCCCTTAATCATTCATTTCAGATGGGAGTCTAAGAAATGTTATCCCTCGTCCTTGCCCCAGTTCTCCTCCCTCTTTCTTAACATTTATTGCATGAAATACATTGCAAGACTTTTTGAGGACTGGAGAATTCAATATTTTCTGGGTATGTCATTTTTATCTTGATAATTCCCAGTCTGTTGTCCTTAATACCTTTGATGTCCCCCAAAATTAAATCAATGATGAAGGAGAAACAAGGCTAATTTTAGCATTTTCCTTCCTGTTTTGCTATGCTCTGGCACTAAGTAGCCTTTCTACCAAGGAATAAATAACACGTACATTTGCTTGTTCATAGCCTGGTTATATTGAGAAAACAACGCACAAGATGTGAATGCTCAAGTACAACTGTAAAATGATTTCTAACCTTATTCTACCATTTTAAAAATGTGTTCTTCAATTAAGCTGTAGTTTCAAAAGAAAAGATTATATTTCAAATTAAGCTGTGACTCCAGGCATGAGATGAGCAGACTGCAAGAACAATGCAAGGTTTGTATATTTTTCATAAATGATGCAGACTGCTATACAATCATTTAACTTGGTGACAGGAAGTGATCATAAAATTGGGCCAAATGAATATACAGGCAAAAATCATTTGTCTGCTTACCTATATCATATATGAATATCTCAAATAATTTACTTGCAATTTATTTACCTCATGATTTGGAAATCCAACTGAGAGCATGTTTCATGTAGACATGAATAGCAAAGGCATAATTCCTAGGAATTTATTCTATGGATATGGCTCAAGTAAACAAATATTCAGAATGCAAGGGTGTTCAAGGACACATTGTTTACTATAGCAAAAAGTAACACAATACCCAAAAAATAATGTAATTTCATCAACTGGAGGCCAGAAAAATAACTTATGTAATAACCATATTATAGCATAGGAAAAAGGTATACCCATGCATGGTAAACTTAAAGATGTCCATATATATATATATACATATATACACACACATACAGATACACATAAACATATATACACTATATATAAATATATGTACATTGTGTATATATATACTCACACACAAGAACACATGTGTGCTTATTTAAATATTTATAAATATTTGTCTATGCATGGAATATTGATGGAGAGATACACAGGAAAACAGTAGTGTTTACTTTCAGGAATTGGCATTGAGGGTAGAGCAGAGAATGGAGAATGCAAGAAATAGTGAGAAAAAGATGTACTTTTTATTTAGTATTCGATTATGTTTTGTACCATTAGTATACGCTATCTCTAAAATGAAACCAAATCAGAACAGAAGAAGGAAAAACAGAACTAGCAAAACAGAGTAAAGATACTGCAAGATTTTAAATTCTCACTGTCAATTTTTCTTAAAGTGGATATAACCCTGCCTTATTTTTGTTTGTTTTTTTTTTATTATACTTTTAAATTCCAGGGTACATGGGCACAACGTGCAGGTTTGTTATATATGTATACATGTGCCATCTTGGTGTGCTGCACCCATTAACTCGTAATTTACATTAGATATATCTCCTAATGCTTTCCCTAACCCCTTCCTCGACCCCAGGACAGGCCCCGGTGTGTGATGTGCCCCTTGCTGTGTCCAAGTGTTCTCATTGTTCAATTCCCACCTATGAGTGAGAACATGCGGTGTTTGGTTTTTCATCCTTGTGACAGTTTGCTGAGAATGATGGTTCCTCCAGCTTCATCCATGTCCCTAAAAAGGACATGAACTCATCCTTTTTTATGGCTGCATGGTATTCCATGATGTATATGTGCCACATTTTCTTAATCCAGTCTATCATTGATGGACATTTGGGTTGGTTCCAAGTCTTTGCTATTGTGAATAATGCCGCAGTAAACACACGTGTGCATGTGTCTTTATAGCAGCATGATTTATAATCCTTTGGGTATATACCCAGTAATGGGATGGCTGGGTCAAATGGTATTTCTAGTTCTAGATCCTTGAGGAATCGCCACACTGTCTTCCACAATGGTTGAACTACTTCACAGTCCCACCAACAGTGTAAAAGTGTTCCTATTACTCCACATCCTCTCCAGCACCTGTTGTTTCCTGACTTCTTAATGATTGCCATTCTAACTGGTGTGAGATGGTATCTCATTGTGGTTTTGATTTGCATTTCTCTGATGGCCAGTGATGATGAGCATTTTTTCATGTGTCTGTTGACTGCATAAATGTCTTTTTTTGAGAAGTGTCTGTTCATATCCTTTGCCCACTTTGTGATGGGGTTGTTTGTTTTTTTCTTGTAAATTTGTTTGGGTGCTTTGTAGATTCTGGATATTAGCCCTTTGTCAGATGAGTAGATTGCAAAACTTTTCTACCATTCCGTAGGTTGCCTGTTCACTCTGATGGCAGTTTCTTTCGCTGTGCAGAAGCTCTTTAGCTTAATTAGATCCCATTTGTCAATTCCGGCTTTGGTTGCCATTGCTTTTGGTGTTTTAGACATGAAGTCCTTGCCCATACTTATGTCCTGAATGCTATTGCCTAGGTTTTCTTCTAGGGTTTTTCCGGTTTTAGGTCTAACATTTAAGTCTTTAATACATCTTGAATTACTTTTTGTATAAGGTGTAAGGAAGGGATCCAGTTTCAGCTTTCTACATGTGGCTAGCCAGTTTTCCCAGCACCATCTATTAAATAGGGAATCCTTTCTCCATTGCTTGTTTTTGTCAGGTTTGTCAAAGATCAGATGGTTGTAGATGTGTGGTATTATTTCTGAGGGCTCTGTTCTGTTCCATTGGTCTGTATCTCTGTTTTGGTACCAGTACCATGCTGTTTTGGTTACTGTAGCCTTGTAGTATAGTTTGAAGTCAGGTAGTGTGATGCCTCTAGCTTTGTTCTTCTGGCTTAAGATTGTCTTGGCAGTGCAGGCTCTTTTGTGGTTCCATATGAACTTTAAAGTAGTTTCTTCCAATTCTGTGAAGAAAGTCATTGGTAGCTTGATGGGGATGGCATTGAATCTATAAATTACCTTGGGCAGTAGGCCATTTTCATGGTATTGATTCTTCCTATCCATGAGCATGGAATGTTCTTCCATTTCTTTGTGTCCTCTTTTATTTCATTGAGCAGTGGTTAGTAGTTCTCCTTCAAGAGGTCCTTCACGTCCCTTGTAAGTTGGATTCCTAGGCATTTTATTCTCTTTGAAGCAATTGTGAATGGGAGTTCACTCATGATTTGGCTCTCTGTTTGTCTGTTACTGGTGTATAAGAATGCTTGTGATTTTTGTACATTGATTTTGTATCCTGAGACTTTGCTGAAGTTTCTTATCAGCTTAAGGAGATTTTGGGCTGAGACAATGGGGTTTTCTAAATAGACAATCATGTCATCTGCAAACAGGGACAATTCGACTTCCTCTTTTCCTAATTGAATACCCTTTCTTTCTTTCTTCTGCCTGACTGCCCTGGCCAGAACTTCCAACACTATGTTGAATAGGAGTGGTGAGAGAGGGCATCCCTGTCTTGTGCCAGTTTTCAAAGGGAATGCCTCCAGTTTTTGCCCATTCAGTATGATATTGGTTGTAGGTTTGTCATAAAGAGCTCTTATTATTTTGAGATACGTCCCATCAATACCTAACTTATTGAGAGTTTTTAGCATGAAGGGTTGTTGAATTTTGTCAAAGGCCTTTTCTGCATCTATTGAGATAATCATGTGGTTTTTGTCTTTGGTTCTGTTTATATGCTGGATTACGTTTATTGATTTGCATATGTTGAACCAGCCTTGCATCCCAGAGATGAAGCCCACTTGATCATGGTGGATAAGCTTTTAATGTGCTGCTGGATTCGGTTTGTCAGTATTTTATTGAGGATTTTTGCATCAATGTTCATCAGGGATATTGGTCTAAAATTGTCTTTTTTTGCTGTGTCTCTGCCAGGCTTTGGTATCAGGATGATGCTGACCTCATAAAATGAGTTAGGGAGGATTCCCTCTTTTTCTGTTGATTGGAATAGTTTCAGAGGGAATGGTACCAGCTCCTCCTTGTATCTCTGGTAGAATTCGACTGTGAATCCGTCTGGTCCTGGACTTTTTTTGGTTGGTAGGCTATTAATTATTGCCTCAATTTCAGAGCCTGTTATTGGTCTATTCAGGGATTCAACTTCTTCCTGGTTTAGTCTTGGGAGGGTGTATGTGTCCAGGAATTTATCCATTTCTTCCAGATTTTCTAGTTTATTTGCATAGAGGTGTTTATAGTATTCTCTGATGGTAGTTTGTATTTCTGTGGGATCGGTGGTGATATCCCCTTTATTATTTTTTATTGCATCTATTTGATTCTTCTCTCTTTTCTTCTTTATTAGTCTTGCTAGCGGTCTACCAGTTTTGTTGATCTTTTCAAAAAACCAGCTCTTGGATTCATTGATTTTTTTGTAGGGTTTTTTGTGTCTCTATCTCCTTCATTTCTGCTCTGATCTTAGTTATTTCTTGCCTTCTGCTAGCTTTTGAATGTGTTTGCTCTTGCTTCTCTAGTTCTTTAATCGTGATGTTAGGGTGTCAATTTTAGATCTTTCCTGCTTTCTCTTGTGGGCATTTAGTGCTATAAATTTCCCTCTACACACTGCTTTAAATGTGTCCCAGAGATTCTGGTATGTTGTGTCTTTGTTCTCGTTGGTTTCAAAGAACATCTTTATTTCTGCCTTCACTTCGCTATTTACCCAGTAGTCATTCAGGAGCAGGTTGTTCAGTTTCCATGTAGTTGAGCACTTTTGAGTGAGTTTCTTAATTCTGAGTTCTAGTTTGATTGCACTGTGGTCTGAGAGATAGTTTATTATAATTTCTGTTCTTTTACATTTGCTGAGGAGAGCTTTACTTCCAACTATGTGGTCAATTTTGGAATAAGTGCGATGTGGTGCTGAGAAGAATGTATAATCTGTTGATTTGGGGTGGAGAGTTCTGTAGATGTCTATTAGGTCCGCTTGGTGCAGAGCTGAGTTCAATTCCTGGATATCCTTGTTAACTTTCTGTCTCATTGATCTGTCTAATGTTGACAGTGGGGTGTTAAAGTCTCCCATTATTATTGTGTGGCAGTCTAAGTCTCTTTGTAGCTCTCTAAGGACTTGCTTTATGAATCTGGGTGCTCCTGTATTGGGTGCATATATATTTAGGATAGTTAGCTCTTCTTGTTGAATTGATCCCTTTACCATTATGTAATGGCCTTCTTTGTCTCTTTTGAGCTTTGTTGGTTTAAAGTCTGTTTTACCAGAGACTAGGATTGCAACCCCTGCCTTTTTTTGTTTTCCATTTGCTTGGTAGATTTTCCTCCATCCCTTTATTTTTAGCCTATGTGTGTCTCTGCCCATGAGATGGGTCTCCTGAATACAGTACACTGATGGGTCTTGAGTCTTTATCCAATTTGCCAGTCTGTGTCTTTTAATTGGAGCATTTAGCCCATTTACATTTAAGGTTAATATTGTTATGTGTGAATCTGATCCTGTCATTACGATGTTAGCTGATTATTTTGCTTGTTAGTTGATGCAGTTTCTTCCTAGCATCGATGGTCTTTACAATTTGTCATGTTTTTGCAGTGTCTGGTACTGGTTGTTCCTTTCCATGTTTAATGCTTCCTTCAGGACCCCTCGTAGGGCAGGCCTGGTGGTGACAAAATCTCTCAGCATTTGCTTGTCTGTAAAGGATTTTATTTCTCCTTCACTTACAAAGCTTAGTTTGGCTGGATATGAAATTCTGGGTTGAAAATTCTTTTCTTTAAGAATGTTGAATATTGGTCCCCACTCTCTTCTGGCTTATAGAGTTTCTGCGGAGAGATCTGCTGTTAGTCTGATGGGCTTCCCTTTGTGGGTAACCCGACCTTTCTCTCTGGCTGCCCCTTAACATTTTTTCCTTCATCTCAACTTTGGTGAATCTGACAATTATGTGTCTTGGAGTTGCTTTTCTCGAGGAATATCTTTGTGGCGTTCTCTGTATTTCCTGAATTTGAATGTTGGCCTGCCTTGCTAAGTTGGGGAAGTTCTCCTGGATAATATCCTGCAAAGTGTTTTCCAACTTGGTTCCATTCTCCCCATCACTTTCAGGTACACCAATCAGACGTAGATTTGGTCTTTTCACATAGTCCCATGTTTCTTGGAGTCTTTGTTTCTTTTTACTCTTTTTCTCTAAACTTCTCTTCTTGCTTCATTTCATTCATTTCATCTTCCATCACTGATACCCTTTCTTCCAGTTGATCAAATCGGCTATGGAGGCTTGTGCATTCATCATGTAGCTCTTGTGCCATGGTTTTCAGCTCCATCAGGTCATTTAAGGACTTCTCTACATTGGTTATTGTAGCTAGCCATTTGTCTAATCTTTTTTCAAGGTTTTTAGCTTCTTTGCGATGGGTTCAAACTTCCTCCTTTAGCTCAGAGAAGTTTGATCATCTCATGCCTTCTTCTCTCAACTTGTCAAAGTCATTCTCCATCTAGCTTTGTTCTGTTGCTGGTGAGGAGCTGTGCTCCTTTAGAGGGGGAGAGGTGCTCTGATTTTTAGAATTTTCAGCTTTTCTGCTGTGTTTTTTCCCCATCTTTGTGGTTTTATCTACCTTTGGTCTTTGATGATGGTGACGTACAGATGGGGTTTTGATGTGGATGTCCTTTCTATTTGTCAGTTTTCCTTTAACCGTCAAGACCCTCAGCTGCAGGTCTGCTGGAGTTTGCTGGAGGTCCACTCCAGACCCTGTTTGCCTGGGTATCAGCAGCAGAGGGTGCAGAACAGCGAATATTGCTGAACGGCAAATGTTGCTGCCTGATCGTTCCTCTGGAAGCTTCGTCTCAGGGGTACCCGGCCATGTGAGGTGTCGGTCTGCCCCTACTGGGGGATGCCTCCCAGTTAGGCTACTCGGGGGTCAGGGACCCACTTGAGGAGGCAGTCTGTCCATTCTCAGATCTCATACTCCGTGCTGGGAGAA